>NC_045599.1:114680765-115006765 GCF_009762305.2 Zalophus californianus
CCTTAGCTGATGACGGATTTTTGCTGCTGCCCAAGGATTTTTTTCTAGGAAGGTCATAGTTGGGTGCGTGAGTCTAAAGGTTGTGTCACCATGGTTGAAGGCTTGCCCATAGCTCAAGGACTGTTTTAATGAATAGAGACAACTCATTAGAGCAACGAAGAGTAAGGAAATGTGTGTGTGATCACTGACAACCAAGGTGACAAGAGGGGCCCTTGCTTTCCAAGAGTCACACATGCCCTCCTTGTCTCCACCTCACCCCCTCCCTCCAAAAATAGAAAAAGCCCCTCACAAATACCTTGAAATGCTTTTCCCAACAGCAAAGTTATTTTTAGGGATGGTATATTTGGTGCTTTTAAATTAATACTGTGGCATCCTTTTCCTAAGATACAGTTCGTTTCAAAGAGAGGAGGGGATAAGGAAAAGAGACCTCTCTCTAATTGAAGAGGTCTTAGAATCCTTCAGAATGGGATCTGTGACATTAGTTTTCTTCCTGATTCCATAAATTTATTAAATGGAAATAGTTTTCTGAAGGTTGCATTGGTATTTACATGGGCTGGAGGAAGAGAATGAACAACTTCTAGAAGAGGTTAGAACAATTTCTGATACGTGTTAAGTTTTTATTGTAAAATCTGATAGAAATGGCAAGATACAGTAATAGAGGAGGTAAGAATGACACTTGATATTTCATTCATTGACTTCTGTTGTCTTGGGGTGGAGTTCTTGTGGTGGTCAGGGACCTTGAACGTGAGGAGCTTGCCCTGGGTACCAGTAAGGCATTTTTTGTTCGTTACTGAGCTGTTGAGTTAATCAAGCTCTTGTCTCTTAGCCCCACATCTGCCCTTCTAAATGGGGCTGTCAGGTGCTCCCGAGTAGATTCTGCCAGGCAGCTCGCCTTGCCCGAGGGACACTGCAAGGCTGGAGGAGAGAGGAAAGGGGAGGAAGGAGGGACTTGTTCTTCCTTGCTCTTCGACTCTGTCACCCCAGCAGTGGCCCTTTCCCTTAGCAGCGGTAGTTAAACAGTTGAAGTCCACCTTTTTTTACACACTTCCGGAACTAGCCGTAGTATGCCTCAGCAGAGGTCTCGTCCCAGCTAGCAGGGCACGGCCCCCTCCTCAGACATCTGCACCCCAGTTCCACGGGGCCGCTCCTCCAGGCTGCTGAGACACCAGCACCAGCCCAGCAGTGCCCTCCCCAGAGGGCTCCCCAGCTCCCTGCAGCTAAGTCTTCTGCAGCTCAAA
Source organism: Zalophus californianus (assembly GCF_009762305.2). Taxonomy (NCBI): domain Eukaryota; kingdom Metazoa; phylum Chordata; class Mammalia; order Carnivora; family Otariidae; genus Zalophus; species Zalophus californianus. The sequence continues at coordinate 114,682,004 of NC_045599.1, forward strand.
TGTCCTTGCATTTTCAGTTCTCTGTCAAAATGAGTGTGGTTTCTGTTTTTCTGAAAACTCCCTTAACAAGGTTAAAGTTTTAATTGGTCCTGATTCTGTATCTCTTTGTTTCAAGTTCTTCTCAAACTACCTGTGTGATAAGTTTCTAATTACACATGTTCTCGCTCTAGTCCCTTTCATTGATTGAGGCAAAGCTGGAATTGTCTTCAGAAAGTAGAAAGGATCTACCTGTTAGGAGGACAAATTACAGTTTAGTAAGAGTTCCCTGGACATAAGCTAGATGTTCACTTTCTAATAACTCACAATCTGAATATTGGAAAAGGAAATTTAAATGGATGACTTTCCTCAAACTAGGTTTATAAATATGTAAAGTAATACTCATAACAGTGGGTACGGAAAGGAGGAAGGTTTTCCAGATGTATATGAGAGAGGCAGAATTGAGAGACAACACCAGGGCATTAGCCAGCAGAGGAAACCCACATGTTCCAAACAGTCAACCAAAATAGAAAGATGAATTCTGAAGGTGGGACAGAGGAATGGGGAAGTGGCATTTTCTAGAAAATTAAAATGAAACCAAAAAATACTGCTAAAAAAGATTTTGTCTGAGAGATAAACTGCAGTCTCTGGGGATATACTTTTTTTTAATGCATCTATTGTCCAGTTTACTCATAGAAAGTGTGCGGTTCACTGGTTTTTAGTATGCTTGGCGTTGCGTGGGCCTCATCTGCTAACACACTGCTGCCTATACCTTGCCTTACCCTGGCTGCCCACCATCTTGTTACTATTCACAAAAGATGAGATTTGCCTGCCCACTTGTCTGAGTAAATGAACCTATTTGAGCTAACTCTGAATATTGAACATACTCCGTCATGTGCTTTGTGCAGAATTCAGTTATGGTTTGGGATCAACACTTCTGTAGATCAGCAGTGTGTTTCAGGTAACCTTGCCAGATCGTGTGTTCTGTGATAGAATTTGTCCTGTCACAGTATGGTTTGCCAACACTGGGCTGGCTTTCCGTGGATATTTTTTCCTTTTTTTTTTTTTTAGACGGTTCAAAGACTGTATGAAGCAAAGACTGAAAGCAGAATGTATTTGGAACCAGATACCCTTTAGAAATGAGCTCTCTGATAATTTTCTCTTTGGGCTAATTCTCATGTAAGAGAATTAGGTGAGTCTCTGGCTCTACAGACCTATTGGTCCTAAGTTTACCTCTCTACCTCTGTCTTGTCTCTCTCTTGGCTTGAGAAGATGTTGTGATTTGCTTTTCATAGTCCACCCTCTATCTCCTGCTTCTGTCCAGGTCCCTTCTCAGAAAAGTGTTACTCTGAGGAAAAGTTAACCTCCTCCTAACACACCCAGGGACCACATTCCCTGTTTTGTACCTACAGCTTTGAAGTGGTAATGCTGTTATTCTAGATTTCTGTGTTGACTCTGGGTTTTCTTGTCTTCTCGCTGATGGGAGCACATTGACATTTGTTCATGCACTCCGTGTAGGTATCTGAAGTGATGTATCCCTGAGGGATACTTGATGGCAGTTCTGTTGCCTATAGCTGCCTCGTGTGACCTTGAGAGTGACCCCAGAGCACTCAGGCCTCTGTTGTCTTGCTTCTGGAGCAGAGGGCAACACCTGGCACCCAAGATTCATAGGGCACAGCAAACCTCTGCCCAGCCCCTATTTACATGGGCAAGGAAGGTGGAGGCCATCATGCGGAGGGGACTGCTCTTCTGTTTGTTCGCCTGAGCTCTCCCTCATCTGTCTGGGCCCTTGGAGTGACTTCAGGCAGCATGATTTTGTGGAAAGTGCTGGACTCTGGAAGACTCAGTAACTTCGAGCAAGTCTTCTTGCCCCGGAAGCCTCCCTTAGAAACATGCTCATAGTAGTAATACTGGCCTTCCAGAGTGCCTGTGAGGATTAAGAGAGGTAGTAGATGTGGAAGAGCTGTGCCAACCCAATGGAGAGATAAGGTCTGTGTTAGTCACGCCGTCTTCCTGGAGGTGGGATGACTCGTGAACACATTTTGGCTTTAGGAGGCCCTTAGGATCCTGTTACCTTCTCTCTTCCCTGGTGCAAGAAGGCAGAGGATGAGCTCAGATGAGCTGGCCTCAGTGCTGACAAAGTCAGTGTTCTTTCACTCAGTTATTGTGAGCACTTTTGCCATGTCACTTGAGATGGGTTGTGGTGTAGAAAAAAAGTTTGGATCCTTCAATGTCTCGCTTCAGTTGAAGGCATATGAATGGTGGAATGGCTTTCCCGAATGTGGCTTTGATTTGAATTAGATTTCATTCACGTTAACTTCTTAAAAACCTCTCAAACAGACAAAGTGTTATCCAGAAGAACAGTTTTAAATAGTGTTTAAATTCAGAAAATGTTATGTCTATTTTTTCTCCCTTGTTTCCTTCTCCGGATTTGTTTCTCTTGGCCCCATCTGGTCTTCCGGCATTACTGTAGGTAACCTCTCCTCCTACTTTCATGACTGGCCGAATGCCTGGCCTCTCCATTCCTATTACTCAGCCAGCTTCTGCCCGTGTGTGGCCTGGACTTGCCTCATTCCCAAGGGTCCAAATTCTGAGCTTTCCTGCTCACAGCCTCCGGTGCTTTCACCTCCCTGGTCCTTTACTGCCTCTAAACCCACCTGTTCTTCATCGTCGGTCTAGGGAACGGCCATTTGGCTGTCCCTTCCTTCCATCTGTCCCATCCTTCTCTTGCTGGTTCCTCGGGCCTGAACCCTAGAGCCCACCATCTCAGTTGTTTGCTCACTGGCATGCCTGGAATCCCTTGACCGCCTCCCCCTCCCCGAATGGCTGCGCTCTCTCCCCCTCCCCCGCGGTATAATAGATATGTCCCCTTGCCCTGCTGACTTTTTCTCTACCACTCTTCTGTCCTCTCCCAGCCTCCTCCCCACCCCCCATTTCTACCTGCTAGGCCCTTGAGAGTCACTGGAGAAAATCCCATTCTTGGCCCAAAAGCTTCTAGGGTGGATGTTGGTCAAGTGGAATTTCCTTGCCCTTCTTTACAAGTCACTATTTATCCACATTTTGCACACATTTCTAGCCTTTTCCTGACTGTGTGTCCTTACTCCTTTCTGAGGTCAGCCTCTCTACTTGGGCACCCATTCATCTCCTTCAGGACCTCACAGTTAACTCCGCCCTCTCTTCCCTGTCTGCACTCTCTTTTCATAAACTCTCCTTCCTTCATTCCTGAATCACTTAACTTTGCGGAAGCCTTATTTTTTAGCTCTCACCCCCTCAGTCACAAATTTCTCAGGAGGCTGCCTCTTCCCCCTTCTCCGCTTTTCACCACCTTAGCCCTCTGGCCAAGTCGCATCCTTTCCTGTTCCGCTGGATCTGTTCTCTCAGGAGGACCGCTTTCCTAGCTGCCGAAGAATACTTCTTAACCTCTCTACTGCCTTTCACATAGTTGTCCACTCCAGCACCTCTCAGGGGGTTCATTTCCCTGAGTGGATGGATGAATGAAGGAACTTTTTCTCCCTTGGTTTCTTTCTTACCTTGGTACCTTCCTCTTTCACCTACAGGCTCCAACCACTTCTTTTTCAGTCTTCTTACTCTTTTTTTTTTTTTTTTGTCTGCTTGACTCTCTTATTTTTGGGTTTCCCCAAGTGGGCAGAACGATGGACATGAAGGGAATCTTAACTGAGTAACTACTGTGTGCCAAAGGCTGTCCTTCAGGTACTTTTTAACTACGCTGACTTTCCTAATCTTTGTAACAATCCTAGGAAGTATTTTTTTTTTCAGTCCCATTATTACAAGACAGTAGCTAAACTTGAGAGAATTTAAGAAACCCATGTTGTTACTAGTCCGTGGTAGAGCAGAGGTTTGAATCCTGTTTGATTCCAATGTTTGTGCTTTTCCCATGGGACTCTCACAGGACTCAGGTGGGGATCACCCTCCTGTTTTACACACTGCCTAGCCTCGTCCTCATATATATTAAATATCCATTAAATATTTGAGGAGGAAATCTGTGATAATCGTCTATTACTATGGCTTCAGTCTTCTTGCATTTTTTTCTTTAAAAAATACTCGAAAAAGTATGTGTTTGATAAAAATACAAATAAAAGCATGTTATAAAGTTAAAGAGGAAAAAAAGAAAAAAAATTCCTTCCCTCCCCTACTCACCGCTCCTACTCTCAAGGGGCGGTGACAACTATCCTTTTTACACTGATGTCCAAGTTTTCAATTTCAGTCTCTAGATTCCTCTTGAGTTTCACAATCTAAGCTCTAACTGCTGAGCCCAGATGCCGAATTATGGCTATTTATATTGTTTCCATATAATTGTCTGTACTCCCATTTTCGAAATTGTTTTGGATAGTGGCAGATGTGAAATCAGTCCATCAACCAGTTAATCTCTTGTACTGCCCATTGGCTCTGTGTACGTGTCTGACCCACTGGCCCCTCAAATTCATATTCTTCAAAATTAAACTCCTTTTCATTCTTGAATCCTTCAACTCCGTTTCCTGTGCCTTAGTCAATTGCAGTGCCACTTTCCTGTCATTCTTGTCTCAGCCCTCTTCATATGGCCCTTCAGTGCAGTGGCAGGTCCTTCCATTGTGGGGGGATCACCACAGTGCATTTGCTGAAGTTCAGCCACATCTCTTCCGTCTTAGACACTTAGACCCTGGCCCCCTCGCCATCACCTTGCTCTCCTGACTGCACTCGGCTGAGACGAAGCTTCCTAAAACATAATGGCCATCGTGTCTCTTCACTGCATTGCCACAAGCACACTTTATCCTGGTATAATTTAAACTCTGGCCACATCTTTTTCTGGACTCTGCCCTGAATTTTTATTCATCTGCTCGTACTTGAGCTTTCGTCTTCGCTCAGAATGCACCCAACATTCAAGGCACTGCTCAATTGCAACAGCATTGTGCTAACCTTCTCCTGAAATGCCTCCAGTTTCCAGTCCAGAGAAGCTCTCGCCATCCCCCATGCTGCCAGAGTTGCTGTTTATTCTCAGTCTTAGCACTTGATCTGTTCTGCCTGGTTGTAAGTTTGTAGTCTTAGATCTGTTGCCTCATTAGATAGTAAATTTTTTGAAAGGACTGCGTTGCAGTTAAATGGGTGTTTTGTTTGTACGTAATTTCTCAGCTCAATGCTATTTGGATTTGTTTTCTTGAAACTTTGATGTGAGACCTTAAAATGGATCAAGTCCGTTATTTTCACATTTAGATAATGCAGTTCAGCAAGTTTATCTCTAAAAGTCCCAGTCTAAAAAATGGAAGTCTGTGCCAAGTGGCCTAAATAAGTTCCTATTAGTTATCAGTCAACCTATAGACCTTTTTATATCTCTGGAATTACTTAGGTAAGGTATTTTAGAATGTCAATAGGATTCAGCCTACCATGCCTACTGTGTGAACTTTCAAATGCCTCAAGAAAGGTACCATTAAAGTATTAGAAATATTAAGAATTTTAATTTTTAATCCTAACATAAACATTTCCTACAGGGTCTTTTTAACCAGGCCATTTTGAATATAAAATTTTTAAATGGGGGCCCCTCAGTGGTACAGTCGGTTAAGCATCCAACTCTTGATTTTGGCTCAGGTCATGATCTCGGGGTTGTGGGATCAAGCCCTGAGTTGGGCTTCGCGCTCAGTGAGGAGTCTGAGATTTTCTCTCCCTCTCCCTCTGCCCCCCCACTTGTGCTTTCTCTCTCTCAAATAAATAAATCTTAAAAATTGTTTTAAATGATTTAGGTTCTAATTAAAAAATGTAGTTTTTAGAAATGATGAGAGGATGGTTTACTGTTCTCATGAAAAAAGGATGAAGGCCATTTATCTCTCACCCAACTGTCTTTAGATGACATGATGCCTGATAATTTCAAGGCCCAGCCTCACTCCCAAAGGACATGTCTCCTTTCATGAATTATACTTAGTCCAGGCCTTGAAGTAAAAGAATGGGAAGGGTTTTCCCATATTTTTACTAGTACCCTCCAATTTTATCCCAATGGGTAGATGAAAAGTTTCTTATCAATCCCCTTCTTTGGGAAGATAAGAGAGCATTGGGTGGAAGGTGAAAGAGGGAGTACCTGTCCCTGCTCCCCCCACCTCCCATTCCCTACCTTCGAACAGTACCAGTACTTTAATACCTTTTAAGGTGCTGATTTTACGTGCTTGTAAGACAAACATAGCTTTGATTTATTGCTGACTGGCGGTGTCAGTGTTAACTTAGATGAGAAGCTCCTAGAACACCATGATGACTTTTGTAGAAAAAGCACCATAGTGTCCAGATTAGTGGCTTTAATATTTTTTGTTTTGTTTATGCGGTGAGCCCTAGCCAAATCATTTATAAACTGGACATCAGATCTCAGGGTTTGGGGGATTTTTTTTTGAAACATGGTGTCACTTTATTGCCATATTCTCTATTCCTGAATCTTTTAGGTGAAAATAATCAGTCTTCTGTTCCCTCCCCCCCCACCCAGTAAAATGCCAAGGAACTGACTTAATTGTGCTGTTTCTTTAAGTTTTTGTCCACAGGACACCTCAAGGAACTGAATGGTGCCTCTCAGAAGTGTGAGAATCATTTGGGTTCAAGAGAAACTTGCTTACTTTCCTTTCAGGATTGAGCTTTCAGTTCAGCTGGGTTCATGTTTACTTCCCATCCACAAGTATATAAAATTCGCTTTTAGAATTTATTTTGTTTATGCTTATGTGGTGCAGAAGGAGTATTTTCCAAGTCACTTGAATTTCTCCTGCCTTTTCATTGTTCAGAATTTTTCCAAACTTCTAAACAAAAACCATTACTGAGAAGACACACACACACACACACACACACACACACACACACACACACACACACACACACACGTTTCTGGCCAAATAACATAAAAATTACTTATTTGGGCCTCCATGATTTTGGGGGGGCATCCTGTTGTAAGCTTGACAGAGACTTATTATTAAATGTGGTTTGTTTATATCTAGCTCTTTGTGTGAAATTCGTACTTAAGAAGAGTGGGATTGTTTTAGATATATTTTCTCTTAAACCAGCTGGGCTCTTATTAGCCCTTGTTTGAGGATGTGTGTGTGTGTATTTATATGTTGGGGGGGCAGCATGTGTATACACATGCCAGCTTCTTGAGTGGTTTTTCAATCATAAGATTTGAAAGAAAAAAAAAGATTGCTGAAGTAGGAAGACAAAGGAATGCTGTCCTAACCGAGCTGGAATTGAAGTTTGTGTTTCATTTAAAATGACAAATCAGCAAATCCCTCTTCAACTATGTTGCATCAAGGTGAATTTTCCCTTCATTCTGGGCTTTGGACACTGTTTGCCTGGACATCTTCCCAGGAAACCCCCTGTGTAAAACCCCTATTAAAGCAAAGTCATTATAAAATCATTTCATTTTTGTAATGCTTGTCTTCTGACCCACGTGAAATGTATGTACCACAACTCTTGAGGTGATATTCCGGGTCTTAACCTTACTAAACAAGAAAATGGAAAGGGAACACAAATTCTCATAGATGCCTGGACTGATACAAAATGCAGATAAAAGGTAGTGATTCTTTCCTTCCATATGGTGAAGCAATTTGGGGAAAGAAATTAGACTTTAAGCAGCAGGACAATGTCAGAAGGACAATGTCAGATGGGGGTGCCGCTGCTGGTAGAGAATGCTTTTTCACTGCTCTCAATTCTGGAATTTTATTCAGAATTAAAGGAAAAAAAAAAAAAGGACAAGTGTCTATGATTTCACTCCTAGGACTTACCAATCTTAGCGCCGAGGCTGGAGTCAGTGCCGTGGGTCTCACCAAAGCAGGGCAGGTGACCCAGGCAGAGAGCACAGCTTAGTGGCCACCATTAGTTCCCCAAACTAAACAAAGAATAATAAATGACATGATATGCATTGTTTCTTACCTCTTGCTAGAGTCCATTGCTAATTTCAGAGGGAAAATAAATGGGGTTTACTCTTCTGTGTAATTCCAGAATAAGCCCCATTTAATCACACTAGTAAACGTGGCAGAAGTGGAAGGAAGCACTGTTCCCATATCGCTGCTTTTTAAGGTCTCTAGTACCTAGAGTGCTTTGGATGGGGGTTAAGGTGCTGATTATTGTCTTAAACATTAAGAAAGAGGAAAGTTTCCAACCTAAGGCCACTGGTGTCTGAATTCCATGCCATTATATTTCCAGGTAATGAAACCTGTGAAACAGAAACCTAAGTGAGGACACGCTCCGGGGCGGGGGGGGGGGTACCAGCTGAATAAAGTTCAGTAGCAGATTCCACTTAGGTAAACCATGGACTCTGAAAAGCTGTATATCTCCTGCGGAAGCTTCTGTGTTTCCTCCTTTCCTCTAGAGCAAAAACAAACAAAATGGAGGAAAAGGGAAGAGAATCATGTTCCTATGCTAGATCAATTTTGAAGCCAATTTTGGCCTTTATAGCAAACTATTTTCCACACCTGCTGACCACAGATGTCTACGTATGGTAACAGGTAACTTGCTTTTGTACCATATAATCTGCGAGACATAAATAACTAGGCATTGTAATTACATGTCAGTTACCGTACAGTTGGAGTAGTTACATGGTTATTAGTACCCCATAAAATAACGTGATAGTGTCTTGTGTTTACAATCTATTACAGGAATTTCTTTCCATACTTTCAAAGATCATAAATAATTTTGGTATCCTTGGACCCATCAATGAGAGCACTGCAAAGAAAGGTAGTTATTCCTCCAAGAGACCTGCTAAGTTACTCTCTTCCTGAAGAAATTCATATGAAATGTAGGGCTAATTTTGTGTGAAGGTTTTGATTTTTGCTAGCTAGTCACCCATAGCTTTGAAAGAAGTCATTTCTTTAGAAATTGAGTTTAGTCATTTTTTAGAAATTCCTGAAAATCACATTATGAAATATTAGCAGTTACTGTTATCGTTCTGTTCTTTTTTCCCTACCTTTTTCTCCTTCTCTCCCTCCTCTGTTTTTCTTTTTGTGACTACTGCCTTTTTTTCACAGAGTAACCAGTACAGTCTGTATCATATTGGTTAAAAACAAAACCCAGGCTTATTAAAGGTACCCCCAAATAACTTGTATTCAATTAATATGTAATTTAAAAATGAGCTCCCCGCCTCTTTCTTTTGCAGACTGTCTTGGTTGCTGGTTCCTGTTTTTTAAACAGGGAAAGTTTTAGACCTTCTTGGTTCAACTCCTGTTGTCTGCTGCATACCTCACTGTCCCTACCAAAAAGGAGCATTGAATTTGAGATTTGATGCTTTTACTCTTTTTTTGTTTTCCTTCCATTCTGATCCTCTATATGTGGCTTCTTTGCAAAACAGTTTTGTGCAAGCAGACATGACTTAACTCCATTCCCTACATAGAGAACTATTCAACTTTACTTTTATGTGTTTTGAATACTGCCTCATCTGAGACTGTGACAGCAATAAAGTATGCATGGCCAACCTTATTTTAATAGCGTAAGAGAGCTGCTTTTAATTAATAAGTGGATCTCTTTATGTCTGGGGTTTTCGGTTTATTTTGTGGTTCTTTAGAGTTCTGCAATTATGTGGCCTAAAACGGCTATGTTAGTGAAGACTATAAATCCTTTTAAAAATCTGTCGTTTACATGTTTTGTGTCTGTAATGTGTTTTCGGATTACTGTCTTTAAGAAAAGAAAAAATAAAAAAACAGCAGTAGCAGTTTCTCTCTAAAATGTTAAAATCCATAGCCCGTACTTGTAGATACTTTAGCAGTCAAATGCAACTAATGGAAAGCAGCATCCATGTACAGGGATAGAAGACTAGCCTCTCTTGAGTTGTTACATTATGCAGATCCAAGTTTACTTTAAAGAACCCTCATATTGTATATTTCCCCACTTGACATATACTTGTAAACTACTAAAAAATTGGTAGAACTTTTATAAAGCCTCCGCTATGTATCTTTGAACGTTAAAAAGGTGTGCAAAGGTTCTTCCACGCTGGTGATGTCATTGTAGGCTTGTCTGATATGCATGGATTTTTATTTAGGTCAGTCAAATCTAGGATTTCAGTGTGCACCATTGCTCCCTCCCAGAGGGGCTTTAATGGTACAGCAGGAATCCAGAGCCAGACTTGGATCCACAGTGACCCCCAAGTAAAGTGATTTCCTTGGTAGTAATACGGAAGGAATGCTTTTATGATTGGCATATGAATGCTGATATCTTGGCCTGCTTATGCTGGTGTGTGATCTGCGTTCGTCAGAAGATAATGCTCCTTATACAGAATTAGAATATTCTGTGGCGTTGAAAAGAATTATCTGTAGGAGCACATGAGCATTCCATAGATACAGGTGTGACTGTTTTCTTGGCTGGATATTTGTTACTAGGTTAGTTCAGTCTGTGCGTCACTGTATTTAAAATTTTCAAAAATAATAAACACTGCTGCGTACACTTTGAAAGGAAAAAGAGGCTCTCTCTCTCTCTCTCTCTTTTTTTTAAAGTCAGGTAAAACTGAGCCATCTGCCTCTTCCGTTTTCTTTTTGGTTCCCTGTGCAAGTGAACGGAAGGCTCCCTCTGGGCAGCTGAAACGGGAGGCTGCTGGTGCCCGCACTCCCCAGGCACGGTTCAGCGCTTGCCAGTGGATGGCAGTACTGTTCCACTGCAGCGGCTCTCAGTGCCTTCAAATGCTGCCTGACATGAAATCCCCAGGCTAATTTTGAAAAAGCCTGATTAGCTACATTAAGCAATGTTTGGGTGATTTTCTCCACCCCTTTTAAACTTACAGAATTATAGCCACAGCCTGAAAGAACGCCATTCCTGCTAGACAACATGATTATCAGTTGTAATGTAGTCAGTCCAACATGGGAATGGCATAAAGGTTTTAAACTGTATTTGTAAAAAGTCTGTGTAAATGTATAAAATGGTTAACAAGCGTGATTATGATTTCTCACTTATTTTGTCTCAACTGTTTTCCCTTAATTCTATCTAGGGTAACATCTGATCATTATGGTGGATCATCTGAGATGTGCATTTGTGTGTAAATGTTACTTCTTTTTATGCCTGTGGGTCTGCACATATGCTTTGCAAATGAAATATTTTTAATCTTGTTAAGATGTCTTGGTGTATATTAACTAACTTGTATACCAAAATGGCAAATATCTTTACAGTTTATTTATTTGGAGGTTCAGGGAATAAGGCTCTCTTTGTGGAAGGGTAAATTACCTTCTTAAAGTTTTTTTGCAATTCCTTTTTGGAAACCAGTACAGGAAAAAAAAGCTGCTCTATTTTTCTTTGTGATCCAGATTATGTTGTAATATATAATAATAATTAACTTTCTATTTTAGGTTGAATATAAAATAACAATATATGATCATTTAAATGGAAACCTGCACAGTCGGTTGGCAGAATACATTTCCTGAATTTTTAAAATTTTAAGATCTTCCTAGGGAAGATTTCGTACTATGGGAGGGTGAAATTGGCGGTTTTTCCTTTTTACGAAACAAAAGCATCGCTACTACTACTCCATTTGAGAAGAAGATAAATATATTTTGTGAAGTACTTGGCGAGAAGTCTTTCAAATTGAACTGAATTTTAGGAAAACTGTGGCTTAACTGTTTACCTTTCATTTTCTCTTTACTGCATTTGTATCTAGAAGGGTAAAATGACTAATTATATAGTTGAGCTTTTTTTTTCTACTTCAAGACATTTTAAAAACTGGAAGGTAATGTTTTATTCTTTATTACCTTTAAAGCTTTAGCAGGTAGAGTAGAAACAGTTCAAATATCTGCGTGCTGCTAAGTGTTATAAAAGTCCTATTTCAGTTACCATCTTTTGCTTCACTTGTATGGATATTCCAGGAGTCTTAACCACCTTATCACCTTGAAATTTGCAACATAATCCACAACTAGTGATACAGCATGTAATTCCCCACCAGTTTTGTCAGTCTTTTTAACCCCATGACATGATTAATACATTTTTTAAAAATTGACTTACGGTGTATGTGTGTGTACATGCGCCTACATAGTAGACACGCGATGGAGAAATAACTATTACTGCTGTCATAAAATATGTTGGTGGGGCTTTGTGTAGCTTTTGCTTAGGATGTATGCAAACTGGGGACATGACCTATTTACCGTCTCCCAGCAGACAGACTAATAACAAATTCATGAGATCGTTTTAGTTATGTCCTTCCATCAGATATGAGCCAGCCAAGAAGCAAATCAATCGAAGTTTCTTACAGTTGTTCACAGTGGAGCGAAACACTGCGTGTAGGAAGAACTTCCTTATCTCCCTGGGAAGTTTGGTTCACAGGGTGGTGAGGATTAAACAGTGCTTGGATGGTTTGCAATTGAAGTGGTGCTGTTGAGTGATCCATTTTGAAAGAGTAGCTTAAAGTTTTGAAGGAGTAATAGTTTTGAAGGAGGACTGAAAATTTGCTATCAGAGTGAATTCATAAAGACCCGTATTCATTTCTGCCTTGTTAAGTACCCTGGGACAAGTCAGGATTCTTCCCATTTGACTAACAAGTGAGATTTCTGAAACAGTGTTTCTCTCCAGCCAGCTATAGGATGAGGGTGGACCAAAAAAAAAAAGGCTTTGTTTCTATTTTATGCACAGCCAGACTTGCTCTTATGTTTGTAATATTTAAAGGAGTTCAATAGGAGGCCCTTGATTCTTTGATCTAATGCCACACTGCTGTTTAATGAGAAAAGTTTTTAATATTGTGTGCAATATTGAAAATTTCTGCCAGCTCAGACCAATATAATATAATGTTAGATTTACACCTTGGATCCCTTCTTTTATTTCTTGTTATGAATCCGCTGTGCCCCCCCCCCCCGCCCCTCCCCGGCTGAAACAGGTAATTACAAAGGTCCTCAGATCAATTTTTGTAAAGGGGCACCCTGACGGGTACCATGACTGAAGTGTGACATGAGCCTTTTCCAATACAATGGGTGGCCTAACATTCCTCTGGAAGCCCAAGCTCATTAAATATTCGGTTCCTTTTTTCCCCCCTCTCCCCCCTTCATGCACTTAGCTTGAGTCACACTAAGTCTGGGGTTTCTTCACTGAAGACTTAGGAAAATTGCTTCGAGTTCTCAGATTGAATTTTTTATGTGTATGACTTCATGATAGCATTAGCATGTGCTTTGATCCATGTGTGAATGGCGCTGGGTCGGCGCTTATTGCCATATCCAGATGGTGTTACAGGGAACAAACAGTTGTGTTTTAGGATTTCTCAATAGGCTGTCTAGACTGGCCGCGCAGCAGACAGATACAGCCACCCATCAAATTAGCGTTTGTCAGATTTATGGTAATGGTTCACCAAAGCCTTCCTGTCATTGACATTAAGATTTACGCCTCCAAAGTTATTTTGTCTTCCACAGAATATAGCTTGTGATTGCTTGGATTTAAAAAAAAAAAAAGAAAGAAAAAGTTTAAGACAGAAAAGTCTTGCTGAATGTGAGCTGTTTCTGAATGAAAAGAAAAATATAAAAGGAATTAAACAGTGGCTGTGGCTCAGGGGCTGTATTGATTAGGGAAGGGCACCCTGCCCACCCCCACCCACCCTCAAATGATAAGAAGGATGTTCTGTTCAGGTCAGTGTCTCCCATTTGCCCTTGTTGGAAAGAAAAACATGTATGTGGGTGACTATGGCCAGATTCTGCCCTTTCATGTTGTTACTCTGGGGTAACGTGATCTGCTGCCCCAACGCGGTGGGAATAACCTTTTGACAGGCAGTATGTCCATTCGCAGTGGAAATGTTTTCCCAAGTCTGGCCAGGCTGCCTTTGATCATACCTCCTTCCAACGTGGGGTCACAGCTACTATGCTAGGCGAGAGTCACCAGTTCCTGCGTGGAAAGTGAGAGACATGAGGGTTTAGAATAAATAAATAAATATGACCCAAACCCTCTTAAATTCTCCATCATTGATGTGATAAAGCTGGAAGTATGGAAAATGCCCACATGGAGTATTCAGGACATTTCAGGTTAAACTTCGTGTGCGTCTTTTTGCATAAATGGATTAAGCCATGCATTTTGTACATTTTGTCCAAAGCAGTTGGAGTAGTGAGGGTCCATCCCTGGCATGCTGAGGCATGTCTGAAAATGTGTTTTCCTATTGTATGTTGGTGTACATGACAAATGGTGAAGAGGCTGGGGGTTGATTAAAACTCCCAGACGGCCATGGCAGACAACATATAGGGAAACAGGCTTTGCAGAGGTGAAAAGCTCCAGCATTTTTCAAAGGAAGCTCTTTCATCTGTCTGGGAACGGGCATTTGGGGAAACCCCTGCTAACCCCTTTGGTATGTCAGGATTGAGAACTGCTGCCTGTTCTCTTACAGGGCAGAATCCTCACAGAATTCTCACTCGCGGGGTATCTCTTATCTAGCCTGGTGTCTGGCGCGAAGTGATCTCCATTCCTGGAGAAAGCGCTCTCTGTTAAATGTGCACTGGACCGAAGGCTTCCTACTAACCTCCAGTAGCCCCTGAGTCTCTTAGGTGGTTTTTACCTCCTTTCTGTCCTTCCTTCCTTTTGCTCTTGTGCCATACAGTAATCATTTGATAGACTCCTTTGGGCTCTTTGTAAAGGCTTCGCACTCACATATGTGTTCACCTTAGTGATAAGTGTATTTTTACCATCGTAACAATGACAGAAAAGGATTGGTGTTTTTGTTTTGCGCACCACTTACAAGTCACATTCTCTCCAATATGATGCGATAGTTTTCAGTTCTGCCCATTTTTCAAGTCTGTAAATATTGTATGAAGTGCACTAGATAAGAAAAGCTTTCTGTAATAATTTAAGTGTTACAGCATTCACTTGGTTTGGGGTGTATTTTTAATGAAGTTAGGACCAACTTAATGAAAAGAATTTCTCTCTGTCACATGGATATAAAACTGGATTTCTCAGAAAAACATGGGAACATGTTTGCTCAATAGAATTTTCCTCCAAAACTTCCTCTCCCCATCCCTTCTTGTCTGTTCTTTTCTTTCCTGTTTTGCTCAAATTGCTGAGAGTTACTTGTTTGGATTCCTCTTGCAAAGCATATTTCTTAAGGACTCTTAATGGTTTTTACTTTGTTTTGATTAATTTCCAATTTATTGGTAGAAGGGTGATCATTTGAGCAGTGTGTCAAAAACAAATCTGATAACTGCTTTATCTTTTGCAGTGCTTGATTGGAGTTATGGGAACGGGTGGGGGGTTTCCTGGGGGTCATCCTATGTTAGTAGTGTATCTAGAACAGTTACCATCTTGGATTTGAACTATTTTATGTTTGTTGTAAGAAACAGTATAGTCTTTACAAGACACATTTATAGTGTTTTTAAAAAGTTAACTACCCTTTTTACATGTGTGTTTTCTTGGAAATTGGAAAGGTTGAAGGGAATGCCAATCTTTTAGCAATGTTATTTGAATAAAAGCCTTTTTCTTTAGTAAGACTTTACTCTCTCTGGGAGTCCTCCACATTTGTGGGTTTTGCTATTTTTGAATGAAATTTTGACTGTGTACCTCATGCTATATTTGCTTGATCAAATAATATAAAGAACTCATAGGATGTTAGACCTTAGAGAGCATCTCATTGAACAGTCTCATTTTTCCAGTTCGAGACGGAGGCATGCCTAGGTTAAGTATTTTTGCTCAGGTTGCAAAGCCAGGCTGCAGGACTGTCATTCAGGTGTCTCAGTCTCTGCTTTCCCATTTAACTCACAATTTTTATGGAGCCAGAGATAGATTTACTTTGATTTGATTTTTTTTTCTTCCCCCATCAGACATGCTTAATCTTAATCTCCATTTGACTAATTAGTTAAAAGCTAAGAAAGCATGCTTAATTTTCTTGGAGCAGATTATACTAATAGAGAAAATACAAAAAATAAAGTCTGATGTGACAAATACTGTCAGTTGTATACCCAGTAACTGTTCATCCATTTCTAGTATAAGAAGCCTAGTTTTATTTGAGGTAGCAATGTGTCTAGGCCTAGGCAATGAAAGGATCATGATTTGTCTAAGATGCTTATGAGTCTTGGGTTGTGCCCATCTGTGTTGCTTTGTTCTAACCAATGATGGGAGGGGGGGGCTGGTGTCTGGTTGAGGTGCTTTTGGGAAAACTTTTGCTTTCTTGTGAAAGGGACAGATGTGGTTGCCTCAGCCCCCCTACCTCTCCACCCCCCATTGCTCTTCCTTTTACCTTGAACATGGATGTGACATCTGGAGCTGCTGTAGCCTTCTTGCTACCTTGGGGTGGTTTTTTGGTTTGTTTGTTTTAGTTCTGTCTCTTTAAACCGGGGGTTGACATCTTGATTAAACTGGTGGTTGGCAAATTAGGACCTGTGGACTGGCTGCCTTTTTAAAACTGAGGTGTTGTTGGAACACAGCCACACACATTGATTAGGTATTGTCAGTGGCTGCTTCCAGGCTACAAGGACAGAGTTGAATAGTTACCACAGAGACTATTTGGCCCAAAGCCTAAAATGGCTACTCTCTGGCCCTTTTAAATTTGCTGACCTTTGGTTTAAAGCACCATAAAGTGAGATATTGGTTACTTGCAGCCAAACACATTCCTAGTGGAATCAACCAGTAACCAGAGAGCTCTGAACACATTTGTGACTCAGCATTTCCACCTGTTGAGATGAATCTTGTCTGGTTAACCAGGTCTGCGCCAGATGAGCATGTTCCTCATTTTGGGTTTTGTCCACTAATCTCTCCTTCCTTCCTTAACTTTAATTGTCTTTATATTTTCTTTTTAAAAGTAAGATGAGAATGTAAACACATTTCATTTAAGTGCAACCTAAAACTCCCATCAGCTCTCTGATATTGCAGTATTATAACTGTCCAAGGAATTGCTTTCTGGAGCACAGATAAGGAAGATTGCCTCGGTTTTCACTCAGTGAATAGGGCCTGTTGATGGATCTTAAGGTCTTAACTGATATGATAGCCTCCCCCCCCCACACACACAACTTGTTGCCCTCTATGATCTAGTAGGACCAGAGAAAACTGCCAGTTACACCCAGTCTGCGACCATGTGTCCTACTTCATGCACATCAAACAAGTCACTAACCTGATAGGGGAAGATAACCTGGAAATACAGGTTTGGTTTCAGTAACAGCTGTGTCTTTTGAGCAATAAACAGAATCCTAGTTTGATTTTGCATGAAGGTAAAACATCCCTGAATGTGTGAGTACAAAAATAAAAGTCACCTAATAAAAAATATTTTCCTGCTGGTTGCTAAAAAGTATCAGGTAGTAACTGTATCATGTAGTGTTGCAGAAAGAGCATTAGATCGGGTTCTAGGAGACTCTGAATTAACCAGGAGTCTTGTCAACCGAGTTAACTTCATTGTGCACAGTTTTATATGGACAAGGGCATTTAAGGTCTCCTCCAATTCTAAGGTGGTTATACTTTTGAAAATTCTTCAGAGTGGTTGGAACCTACTTAAGGAGTCAATTCAGACAACAAAACAATAAAAAAAATATTGGGAAAATCAAGGTACTTTATTCAGAATGACCTCTAATTTTGAGGCCCAGGTGCCTCAGATTTTGCCATTGCTCAGGTATCCTTCAGCATCAGAGGAATTTTCTGGAAATGGAAACTCCTGGGTGAACTTGGGTTCTCTAAGGGTGATTTGCAGTACTATATTTTGACAAATAACAATATATTTCACAATAAATTTATTTTTTGAGTAAGATTGAGTTTCTTCAAACCAGTCTTGAAAGCATATATTTTCAAGGAAATAATGGAAGCAAAGTAGTTGGAAAATCCAGGGAGTCCAGTAAAAAAATGGGTAATACCAATACATGGCTAATTCAACCAAAATTCTCTTGCCTTGCTTAAGAAATGACAGTTCATGAAAGACAAAATTTTAATTTGAGGAATTTTATGATTACAATACTTGTGTCACAGAATCTTAATACTATTTTGAAGTAGGTACGTTGAGACATTTCTGGCTTTTTAGTAAGAACTACTTGATACAAAGAAAAAGCTTGTTTTTTTGAATTAATGCTTGTTTTTCTTTGGCTTTTCAATTTGCAGGAAGACATAAAGGGACAAATATTTTGGTATAGGGTTCAATCTAAACATTAAGAAAGAAAAAAATTATTTCTACTACTTCCTTTTTTCCCTTTTTCAGAGAAGCGTCTCTCTAGCTGTTCTGGAAAGTATGCTCTAATTAACACTCTGTAATGCCCCAATTCACTGTGTATCTCTCTACTTTTAAGAGAAATTTGTGATGTTAGAAAAAGTTAACCAGTTGACTCCTTTGAGGAAAAGGTGAGTTATGAATACATAACAGTTAAAAAATAAGAAAGGCTGCTAGTTTGAAAGACTCTGAAAAATGTTGACTTTGCAAATAACTGTTCACAAATTAGCCATTATTTATGCAGCGTGTCTGGTCAGTGTCTAGGTACTAACAAATGATGCATCGGAGGTGAATTTTTTTCTTTTTCCCACAAAATGTGCTTTTGAAAAAAGGCCTCAGAATTGTCACTTAAAAAGAATAGCATTTTCTGTGCTATAATAGACAGGCACACATATTTTTCTAGTATGATAAGGGATGCAGAAGTGAATATTGAATTCTATTCTGTATCTCTTGCTTTTTTATTTAGTTTTTGTTCCTATATAGCCCTGATAAAAAATAATCTTAAAAGGGCCAAATAATTTTTTTAAAGTATATTATGAAAACAAGTGGTGACTTTTTTCTCCCCTTCCAATTCCCTCTAACTTTCCTCTAGTTTTCTTCACTTTCAACCATTTAGCTTTTTATCGTGTGTGTGTTTACCTCTGTCATTCTAAATACTGTGCTTATGTGGCTGCTTGGATTTTTCAGTTTCTGGTGCTCTCTCTTGTAAATGCTATTCGTGGCTCTCGTGAAATATATTAGGATTACTCTTTCTTCTTGTTCAGGTCTTCTCCATGGAGTTACTGATTGTCCTGTCTTGTCACTTAAGCTGTATCCTCATAAATTCATTCCCCATTCCTCCTGGTAATAATTTCAAACAGGTATGCTGTGCAAGTCTATCTGGTCATCTTGGTGGCATTTCTCCCAGAGTTCTCAGTCTGCTCCCATCTGGACTGGTTGCTGTCCAGGTTGCTGCGTGGCTGTCCTCCCTCAGCCCCCTGGATTATCATGCCAGGGAATCCCCTGACTTCTTGTGTAGGATCCCTGCTGGGCTCCAAGTCTCCGTCTTTCTTGGCTTACTCCAGGGTGCACTGGAGGTCAGTTTTTTGACGTTTTTGCTTATCAAACTCATGATTGATGGTCTAGTTGGTGTAGAATTCTAGGTTGGGAATAATTTTTCCCTCATGGTTTTGAAAGTATTGCTCCATTTGCTTCTAAGCTTCCAGTTTTGCTCTCTAGAGGACCAATGTCATTTTGATCCTGAACTCTTCTGTTTTTTTTGTGCGTGTGTGTGTGGTGGTGGTGGTGATTTTCGTTGTTGTTGTTTTTTGTTTGTTTCAGAATCCGGTTTGGAAACTCCAGTCTTCTGAAATTTCATGGTGTCTGAAATCAGTGTGACTGTTTTCGTAGCCAGATGTTTTAGGCCCTTACAACTTAAAAACTCAAATCCTTTAGTTCTGTGAAACTTTCTTGATTTTTTTTTTTTTCTTGATTGGCTCTCCTGGAGTGATCCTCTAATCTTTGTGACTTATATTTTTCATCTCTTTGTTCTTTTGCTCTGTTTCCTGGGAGATTTTTCTTAAATTTATCTTAAGTCTTTTATTGAGTTACAAATTTTTGCCCACCCATTTTTTCCCTTACTTCGATTCATTTTTGTTTTGTAGTATCTTGTTGCTGTTCTTTCATGAACACATTACCTTCTGACTTTAGGCTTTTTTGACATTTAACAATAGAGATCCGTTTTCATCTCCCTGTACAGCTCGGTTTTTCTCAAGTTGCCTTTTGTTTCTGTTAGGTTTCTATTTTTTGTATTAATGACTTTTCTTAGATGCTCGGCAATTCTCGCCTGTTAAAAGTGGGGCATATAAAGCTAATTCAGTTCCCTGTGCCCAAGTGGGACTTGTCTGCTCTGAGTTCCACCCCAGGAGTGTTTGGTGATTTTATCTGGGAGGTTCTAGTAATCATACCTTTAAGTTTTCTCTCTTGGGCTTGTCAGATACTCCCATCAAGAACCTTTCAAGCTCCCACCTGGAGAATATAAGCTTAGTTCTCTGCTCAGGGAAGCGTGTAGGCCAAAGGGCCCAGGGATTTGAGAATTCACTATATTCAAAAGTTTCCCTTAGTTCTCTAGGGCACCTGGGTGGCTCAGTTGGTTAAGCATCCTATTCTTGATCTCAATTCAGGTCTTAATCTCAGGATCAGGAGTATAAGCCCCGAGTTGGGCTCCACCCTGGGTGTCAAGTCTACTTAAAGAAAAAAAATATTTTTTTTTGCTTGATTCCCCTTTTCTGCGCATACCCCTGCTATAAGCTGTGCCTGGTGCTCCTCAGTTCAGATACTGCGTTCCATGTCTTCCAGGGACAAAGCCTCTAGTCTTCTACTGGGGTAGGCAGGGACAGTTTGCCCAGCTAGTGAAATGGGGAAGCGGATCAAGAACTACAAGTCCTTTAAAGGGCTTGAAGCCAGTCCTTCTGTTTTCAGCTGCACCTTCACTCTCCCATGTAAGGGATCTTGGATTCCACCAATTTCTGAGCTGCTCTGGAGTCCTGTGAGCTAAGTGTGTTGTCTGATCCTTCCCACACTGCTCGTAGAGCTGGAATTCTTCTGGTCTGCTGGGCCACAGGTACCACTCCTTCTGCCGGCTACTTTCCCGAATGTTGTAGTTCTTTTCTTTGTCCAAGTGTGGCTGTTGTTTGAAAAAGATCTTTTAATCATTTCAGTACAGTTGAAGGTGAAGGTGGAACTAAATGATTATGTTTTATCTGCCAATTGAATCGGACGTCTTTCCTCATTTTTCTTACCATATAGATTGCCTTCTTGACAGTTTGGCCAGAAAGTCTGTGTGCAGTTGACCATTCCACAGAAGTAAGACCAAATGCAGGCAGACTCTGCCTGTGTTTGGATGCTTGTGCCTTTCACTTGTTGTTGTTGTTGTTGTTTTTAGATCTATTTTAGAGAGAGCACAAGTGGGAGGAGGGGCAGAGGGAGAGAGAATCCCAAGCGGACTCAGCCCGAGCGCGGAGCCCCACGTGGGGCTGAATCCCAGGACCCTGAGATCATGACCTGAGTGGAAACCAAGAGTCAGATGTTTAACTGACGGGGCCACGCAGGTGCCCCTGTGCCTTTCATATTTTTTTTTTTTAAGAGGTAACATTGGGCTACAGTGAAATGTCTCTATCAGAAGGGTTTTCAGTGCACGTGGGCTGTTTTCTTACTCTCCCTGTGCATATGACACCCCCACTCTGGCATATTGAAAGGAACTCTGGGTGTAGGCGTGTGCCACATCCTGTGCACCTACACAATAGTGGCTTAGAGTCCATGTATGTTTTGTATATTCTGATCATGTGGTTTAGGGCACCAAAGAGCTGTGGTAGAGGGGCATGGTTTCTCTGAAAAAAGGGCAAGAAAACATAACAGCATCTGATGCATGGACCTCCTTTCTTAACTCATTTGGAGGGATTGGGGTTTGTTGGATTAGATGAGCCTTTCCAGTTCCAAATTGGCCATCACTTAAGAATTTTGAAAGTCAATTTATGTTATTTAATATTGCTAATTTTCTCAGATGTGGGATTTGGATATTCATCATTTGTCTTTATCTGAGATGTTGGTTATAGACAGTTGTAGTCTATCTTCAGGGGTTATTGGAAGACTTTTGGTTCAGGTGTATTCATAGTTTGGCTGCCCCTTACCTTTTCTTGGGCCTCTTTCCTGCTTTCCGCAATGGCTACTTCACTACAGCATGGGCCTTTTCAATTTCCATAACAAGTCAAACTATTTTCTTCCTCAAGGCTTACACAACTGCAGCTCCTTCTCCATTCTTTTCCTCATTCTTAGTCTGGCTAACTTTTATCTATCTTTCAGCTAATATTGCCGCCCCCCCCCCCCCCCCCAGTTTTGTCTTCCTAACTCCATTTAATTGGACTAGCTCTGTTAAACTTTAAAAAAAAAAAACACCCTATTGCGGCACCTGGGTGGCTCAGGTTGGTTAAGCAGCCAACTCTTGGTTTCGGCTCAGGTCATGATCTCAGGGTCCTGAGAGCGAGCCCCGCATTGGGCTCCATGCTCAGTGTGAAGTCTGTCTGAGTTCTTTCCCCTTCCCTTCCCTCTCTCTACCCCCTCTGTCCCCTGCCCCACCCCCCGCTTGCATGTGCACTCTCTTTCTCACTCTCAAATAAATAAACAAAATCTTTAAAACGCACCTTATTCTTTTCCTTCATAGTATGTCTTACTGTCAGTATTAAAATGTATTTCTCCTTGTTTAGCATTTAACTTCCTCTCTGGACTATTAACTTCCATGAAGGCAGGGAGCATGCCTTCCTGTTCATCTTTTGGCACCCATGAGCCTCTAATGACTGTGCTTGAGATGCTGGAGTTTGTTGTTTTTGCCACTGTAAGTCTTAACAACTGTACATAAACGATAAAACTGCTAGGATTAAACAGGCTCAGACTTTCGGGGCCAGTTCATTGTAAAACTCGTTGTCTATTACTCCCACTATTTGGTTTCTTTTCTTTTTCCTATTGAGGTCTCTTATTTGGTGCTATTAATCTGGATTCTCCAAAGAGAATTTAAAAACTATTTAAAGGGACACCTGGGTGGCCCCGTTGGTTAAGCATCTGCCGTCGGCTCAGGTCATGATTCCAGGGTCCTTGGGATCGAGCCCCACATTGGGCTCCCTGCTCGGCGGTGAGCCTGCCTCTCCCTTTCCCCCTGCCTGTTACTTCCCCTGCTTGTGCTCTCTGTCAAAAAAAAAAAATAAAATCTTTAAAAAAATTATTAAAAAATAGCGATCATCAGGTATCTCTAGTGGCTGTTGCTGGAGACGGTCTTCTTCATGCCTTTGTCTGGAAGTTCCTAGAGGACAAGAACCTGCCTTTCACATATTTGGTTCTCCATTGCAAAATGTCACTTGCTTTAACTGTTACCTAAATATGGCGGTGCTCACATAAGGTTTGTTGAATGATTAATCATATGTAAGATACCAGGTTTGAGTTCCTCACTGGGTCTTGGGTCTAATAATAGTTGAAGTGGCATGTCCCTCATCTCCTAGAAGATCACACCTTATAGTCAAAGAACAGATCTGCAGTATGTTAGATGGGCCAGCCAGTGAAGATGGACAGTAATTCTGGGATGTCTGATATTTGGGGATCCAGGGCCAGGCCCTAACCTTCTGTTGAGAAGAAACAACGTAGAATAACTTTGTTACCTGCTGTCTTTTCCCTAAGAGGTATACAGGGCAGTGGTTAATTTTTTTAAAAGCAGATTAGGCCTGTGTTCAAATTCCAGATTGTGTTAGCTGTATAATCTTGGGCAAGTGTTTTCTCTAAACTGCAGTTTCCTTCAGGGTCACAGGGGCTGATTAAAGTGTGTACCTCCCAGGGGAGTTGTGAGGATTAAATGCGATAATCCTCCTAAAGTGCTTGGGAAGTACTTCACCCAGACTGAGAGCTCTCCACACCATAGCAGTTACTAGCTATTTCAGGGGTGTGCAATCAGGGGAGTTGGAAAAGTGCAAGGGAATTAGTAGCAAAGATAATTATTAGTAAATGACTCCACATTTCTCCGGTATTTCATGAAAAATACTCCACAAGCTACATATAAATACATGGATTCTGAGTGGTAATTACTAAATGAGTTTTGCTGGCTCTAAAATTAGGCAGAAATGTTCAGAATGACTGCTTTAATTTTGACTTTGGACCCACAATTCTGAGAAATTTTAAGTGTTATACCTTAACTTTACAAATTTTATTGTGCCTACACTGCCATATAAAAAGGTAGGAAAAAAGTAAAAACTTGTCTTGAAACTTCTTTACCATTATCAAAATTTTAGGGTGTGTGCATTTTCATTAGTTTCTAGAAGGAAGATTGGGTATTGGGCAATTTGTCAGGGACTTTAAGAAGGCCACAGTCTGGAATCAGCTTAAAAGGGAACAACAGAAATTCATGTTTAGGTATCATAGGTACTGATGAACAATTCAGAGCAATGTACATCTGCCAAAAATCTTAGTTCATTTATGACAGTTTAAGACTAAGTTCTTAGAAGAAGTGTTGGGAGAGAAAGAAAAGTGAAAGTCTTAATTCTTGAAAATATGGGCAGTGTGGAATTTCTGCAAGTCTCCTGCGGGAATTACAGCAAATACAATGGAGTCTGGCATAGATGATGGTCGCATGGGATTTGTTTTTTTATCAGTGCTCATAACAGTGGATGGAAAAGTTGTCTTTATCCCAAAGGACATTTTGTGGTTTGATTAACATATGACAAATACATTGATGTCCTTCTCAAAATGAAAACTGTATATAACCTAATATATCCTTTATTACTTGATTTCCAAAGATTTTTATGTACTAGCTTCCAGATTTAGGGATTTTATGGAACATAATAAAGACAAAAGCCTGGTTATATGGCTTTACTTTGCCGTAAAGACATTAGAAAAACAATGCTTATGTACTGTCACTAAGTTCATTTCATGACAGAGAGAGCTTTCACCCCTCCTACCCCTCGGCCTCAGTAGCAAGTTTATAAAGGTAACTTTTTATAGAAAGAAAAGCCCTATATTAACTTTCTCAGTTCACTGTGGATCACTGACCTTCTTAGTTCTGGGGATCATTCATTTGTATATGGAATGGCCCTAGTTGATGGCTCCACACACACAAAGGAATTGCCATGATTAAAATTGTCTGTAAGAGTCTTAAAATCAATGTTACTGAGCTAGATGTCGAAGCTTGTGTATATGACCTGTACATCACCAAAAAATACCATAGAATTGACAATATGAAAATCATTGGATGTTGGCTTTTACTTTCACAGACTTATATATTAGCAAATAGGAACAAGATATTGGACTTGTGCTTTAAGAAGAGAAATCAAATGGTGTTGAATAGTTTATCGTCCAGAAATCTAATAAGGGGAGTTGTGATACTAGGAAATACTTGGGAAGGTTATCCTCTAACAATCGCCCCACCTTGCCTTCCAATCACTTTTCAAGTATGCAGTGGGTACATTCCGCAGCAACAAAACATTTATCCAGCATCATTGGGATTGGCAGGTCTACGTAGATAGCCAACTAGATGGAAAAATTTTCAAGTTTTTATCGCAAATTTAGTCTTTGCAAGAATATACTGAAGACAGTGTAGTTATCGGTCACTGTGCTATGGTGCAGGGTTGATATAAGAAAAATGTAGTACTTTAAAATGGGCAAAAAAAGACTTGGATACTCTTTCAATGCCAGGATAAACTTTCAACCCTGTCTGAGGGGATTTCTCTACATTAGGGCCTGAGTTTTTGTCTTTGACTAGACTGTTTTATAACTCTGTAGAACTAGAAGTTGTAGAAAATTGAAACCCGTACAGATAATTCTTGTCCATAGAGATGCAAATTAGTTATATCCTGGGGAATGCAGTTGACCAGTGTTTGCACATTTGTTTCAACATTCCTTTGCTACATTAAATTTGTGGTTCTTTGGCTGCTCTTTTGAACTGGCTGTGACATCTCTTTCCATTCCCTCAGTTAATTAATTAATTAATTAATGAGTTAAAAGGAACTTTGGATACATATTTTGTATCTGTAGGAATCATGATTTTACCTTTCTTGAAAAATCCTTTTATATAGGGATGCCTTTAAGAGATTTTCAGTAATGCATGAGTGTCTTTTCAGCTTTATGTGACCCTCTACAATGGTGCTCTTGCTGAAATCTTGGGCTTGTGTTTTGACTCATTTTTTCATTCAGACCCTTACTGTCAAGAAGCAGTGTTTGTGTTGATTTTGAGGTGATACAGTTTGGTGGAAAAAGAGTTCATTTCTGAATCAGAGGGAGAAAAGATTGAGTTCTCTTCCTGCTCATATATATGTATGTACATATATCCCCTTTTTCTAATTCTGGGCCACTTAGCTCCAGGGAGAGCAAAGTTTCATCTTCTGTGTCGGATCAGGTGGTCAAAGTGCTCCATACAGGCTAAGCATTTGGTAAGTACTCCGTAAATGGATGTTACCTTCCCCTCTTTTTAAAAAGATATCTGTCCTTCCTCTCTTCCTGTTTTTCACCCTCATGTTTTGAATCTGCCGAAACTAGATAATCTAATCTGTTAGAATTCTATCTAAATGAATGTCATTAGATTGGGACTACGAACCTGGGGAATTTTACTGTGAATGAAGTATATAAATTTAGAGTTGATACACTTTGGCATATCTCCTTTGACTACCCAGATGCCTTTTTTCTCCATTTTATTTTCTTAGCTATGTCTTAGATATAGTTGAGATTGATGGTTAGGTGACCAGAAGTTAGATGTTACCCTGTTTTGGTTTTAAAATATATTAACCTTTTGTATCTACTTGAGGATAATTATATTTTCTCTTGGTTGATATTAAATCTATGCCCCCTGAGGTTTATATCAACAAGTGAGAGGTGTGTATGTAAAAGACAGAAGAAGAGAGGAAGGTAAAGTGAATTGTGTGGGAGGGATTGAGGATTCAGGAGAGTAAAATGAGGCCAGGTGACAGGGAGGAAACAACCTACGATTTTTTTTCTTTTTTTTTTTTCTTAAGATATTTGGATGGACTGTTCCCACGTGGGGTGATTGCCTGTGGAAGATAGGGAGCCTCCTGAAGCTGTGGCAGAGAATGGGGAATCACGTTAACTTTTCCTGCCCTTAGAATGGACAACCACTGCTTCTCTGACTTCACTACATTGCTTTTTAATTCAGAAATTTGTTGAAACTTCTTTTCTCTTGATTTCACTCATTCATGGAAGTTGATATGCCAGATATTAATCTGACCTCAGAAAACCCTAATAAGGAAAATGAAAACAAAAATATAACATCCTTTCTTGCAAATACTTCAAGGATAATTACAGACAAAATGATCTTCTGTATAATTTAAAAGAGCTGGGCCATTCTTCAGCATCTCTGCTGCTATAACAAATTACCACATGCTTGGTGACTTAAAACAACATACATTAGGGGCACCTGGGTGGCTCAGTTGGTTAAGCGTCTGCCTTCATGAAGCTCAGGTCATGATTCTGGTGTCCCGGGATTGATCCCTGCATTGCGTCGGGCTCCCTGCTCAGCGGGGAGCCTGCTTCTCCCTCTGCCTGCCGCTCCCCCTGCTTCCTCAAATAAATAAATTAAAAAATAATACATTACTCGACGGTTCTGGAGGTGAGAAGTCTGACATGAATCTCACCAGGATAAAATCAATGTGTCGGTGGGATTGCATCCTTTTCTGGAGGCTCTGGGGGAGAAGCCATTGTCCAGCCTTTTCCAGTGTCTGGAGGCTGATGTGCCTCGGCTCCCGAGCCTTTCCGTCCCCACAGCCATCGATGACTAGCCCTTCTTTCTCACAGTGCTCTGTCTCTCCTCCTTCCCCATTGAAGGACCACTGTGATTACATCGGGGCCACCTCGATCATTCCAGCGTATTCTTGTAAAGGTCAGCTGGTTAGCAACCTCAGTTCACCCTCTTTCCATGTAACGTAACATATTTACAGGCTCCAGGGATTAGGATGCGGACGTGCTGGGGGCAAGCCATCGTCCTCCTCAGCACACCTCTGTATCACACAAACACCGTTTTTCTGCCTTGATTGTTCTACGGTGTAGGAGGATGCTCCTTTGCTGTACCTGCCTAAAAAAATAAACATTAAACCTTTAAGGGGCTGGGAGTCATTAAACTGGGGCAAAGGAGAACTCATTCGAGTGACTTTAAAAATAACACCTTTATAATTCATTTGTATCTACTCTGGCTGGTACCAATGTTTTGGGCTGTGAGGGAATCCTTCCTTGCTTTGAGTTTTTTTTTTGCCAGTCACATGTCTTGCTTGCCTGATTATAATCCACGTGACTTTAAATTCCTGGCTTGAAACTTTCTGAGGAGCCCCAGTTACTCAGATGAGAAGATCAGGGACTTTGGGGTACCTCACCCTCTTGTTTCTGGAAAGCTGTAGATGTGAATGGAAGAGGAAACCAAGGAAAGCTGTTGAGGTGATGAGAATCACTAACCCTGTTTGCCTCCCCTACTGACTTGGAGGCATTGAGATAAGAGACCGGGGCGCAGGGGTGGTATATCCCATGATAGGCAACTGAGCTGCAAAAAAGTGGTGAAAGTAAATCCAATTTGGAAAGGCAGGATTTTTGACTTTCTAACAAGTAATGTTTAAATAAAATAACCGTGTGAGAACAATCACTGAAACAGGATAATCGTGGCTCAAGTTATTTAGCTGTTGTTCGGGCCCCTCTGTCAGAGTGTGGAGAGGAAGAAAACTGCATAGACAGTTTGTCTTCAATGGTCAAAGTGTGTGTTGCAAGAGTGAAATGTCTCAGGGCGCCTGGGTGGCTCAGTCGTTGAGCGTCTGCCTTCGGCTCAGGTCATGATGCCAGGGTCCTGGGCTCGAGCCCCGCATCGGGCTCCCGGCTCCGCGGGAAGCCTGCTTCTCCCTCTGCCACTCCCTCCTGCTTGTGTTCCCTCTCTCGCTGTCCCTCTCTCTGTCACATAAATAAATAAAATCTTATATATAAAAAAAAAAAGAGTGAAATATCTCTCCCGCGGCACCTAAGTCAAGGTATTCCCTGTGTTTTCCCTTCGGTTCTGCCAGGAGGGTGACGTGAGGACAGAGCAGGACTGACCTCTCCCTCACCCTAGCACAAGGTCACCCTTCTAGGGAGCTGGTTTATAATTGTATCAACTATTTCGTGAAAGAGGGTTTTTGTTGTTGTTTTTTTTTTCTCCCCATCCTCCCTGTGTAATTTCCAGCACCCAAAACTGGTTTGTAAACATTTGTTGGTTCTACAGCCTGTTTCTTAATGCAAGTCATGGCATAAATTTTCCCTTCTCCAGGGTTTTCATGTCTTGGCTATGTCTCAGAGCTTGAGGTAAGCAAGTTTTGGATGCAGGGCCTCTGATGAGGGCTTGTCATTTTGCTACACCATTATGCTCTGCGTGTTCTAAGCCTTTTAAAATAGCTGAATGTTTTCAATAAGCGAATGAGCTGCCGCTGTTGGGACTTGCATTTTTCTCCCCCAAATGTCGAAGTACTGATTGAATCTTGTCAGTGCAAAGCATCCAGACCTTTTTATGCACTGCGCTAGACAGATTGCTTGTAAGAAATGTAGGCAGGTAAAAGGATTAGTTTTAATTATGCTGAGAGCTAGTGTGATCATGAAGCAGGGGCAGCCCCTCCTGTTTAGGTGCTTTTCTGTGACACCGGCCTTAAGACATTCCCTGAAAAGGCGAGTTAAAAGAGCAATCACTTAAAGTTCTTTCCTTGGCCTTTGTGAGATGTTTCTCATTACCTGAAGATACGCAGGCAAGTTCCTGCTGCCTTTTCACCATGACACTCCAGATTAATATTTCCTCCCTTTTTCCTTCTGTCTTACACTTCCAATTCCGGATTCTTCCCGTCAGCATAGTCTCAGAGTGGGTCTTCTCAGGTGAGGTGCATTTGGGATGTAAGTGAATTTCACATACAGTAACATACAGAGAGACGAGAAGGACATCGTCCTAAAGCAGGAGTCCACTCAGGACCTGGGAATGACCTGCCAGAGTTATTCTTGTCTGGGTGCCAGTCTCTGGGAGACACAGACCAAGTTCAGTTCTTTGAAAGTGGGATGGGGTGAGACCCAGACATGATCTTTTCCAATTTCATGCTTGTTTTCTTTCCATTTTCTATCACTAAGAAGACTATGCATTAAAATTTTAAAGAGCTTATATGTTGCAAAGCTGGGCCAGCAAGTGTGCTAATCGACTACTTTATTATTTCTTTTTGCTGTTGATCTATATTCAAAGTAGAATTTCCCATGATGTCACAAGAATGTTTAATTGCTTTTTCTTTAGGGTCCAAGCTATATAATTTTAACAATTGAGGCTTGTTTACCTGATTAGGGGGTGCAGGCCTGAGAAAGAAATATGGTCTGAGAAATTTTAACCTTTGATCTGAGTCCTGCTTGACTTTTTATTACCAAAGATTCCTTTTGAAAAAGTGATGAAAATATCCCCTGATTCTTAAATATTCAAATTTAAATTTTAAATGGCTAAAGTGACTTTAAGTGTAATAGTGATGAGTTCAGTCTAAAATAAGTTTCCTTTAAACACCTACTTGACCTCCTAAATTTTAGTCTTGAACCAGCCAAAATGCTCTATAAATTTTAACTTCAACAAGTAATTTGTGTTCCACATGCTGACTCTCTTGGGCCATTCTGGTGAGCTACATACTCAATCTTTTAAGTTTTGAAATGAACTCTGCTTTTTTTTTTTTTTTTTTTTAGTAAAAGCTGTTAGATCATAAAAAAGTGAAAAGTATTCTGTGACCTAAAATTTCATTATTTTGACCAATGAAGAAAAATGTAACATGTAGCTGATGGGGATATAGAAGGGAAGAGCATTAGAATGAGAACAGAGACTCTGGTCCTGGTGGGTTTCTTAGGCTTTGCCGCACAGGTATATAGTGTGGTGTTCTTGCTGTTGAAAGGTGTTCAAACGTTTTGGACT
The DNA here is from genome assembly GCF_009762305.2 of Zalophus californianus. Taxonomy (NCBI): domain Eukaryota; kingdom Metazoa; phylum Chordata; class Mammalia; order Carnivora; family Otariidae; genus Zalophus; species Zalophus californianus. The sequence continues at coordinate 114,712,495 of NC_045599.1, forward strand.
ATGCTAATAAACTTCAGGCTGATGTGTTTGAGGTAAAAAAAAAATAAAGAATAAAACAGAAAACCAGTAATACCACCAATATTAAAGGAAGTGCAAATCTTACCAGTCACAAAGAGGTAAAACCAACACATCTGTTTCCTGCAAATGTTAGCCTACCACTGGACCCAGGTGTCTTTACTGCTCAAGAATCAATGCAGTATATTTACTGGCATATTCTTTGGAGCTTAAAATTTTCGCCCTTTACTGTAAAATTCATATGAATGAAAATATAGTTGGACTGTTGGTTTTGATTTCCTTTTCTTCCTCCAATCCTCATTCCCAGGAGGCTTATATGGGTAACTAGTAACCCTAACATAAATAAATGTTTATTCACATTTGTAAGAGTTCTATTTCAATTGGATATACTTAAATCTCATCACTTACAATTCAGTATATCTCACTATAGCTGTTAACGTAATTTCATGTTTTAATAAGGAATGATATATCAACATTTTGAATAACAACCAGAATCTTGGGCTTTCTATTCTCTCCATACGAACAGAAATGTTAATATTCTATAAAATAAGCTTGAAGTAGCATGGTATAATGATAGCAACAATATTGTCTTAGTGCAGGCTGCTATACCAAAGTACTATAGAATGAGTGGCTTAAACAACAAACATTTATTTATTTATTTATTTATTTATTTATTTATTTATTTATTTATTTATTTTTTACAGTTCGAGAGCCTCGGAAGTCCAAGGTGAAAGAGCTAGCAGATTCAGTGTCTGATGAGGGCCTGCTTCCTGACGTTCATAGACAGCCCAGACTTTTTGCTGTGTTTCCACATGGTGGGAGGGACAAGATTGTTCTCTGGCATCTCTTTTATATAAGGGCACTAATCCCACTCATGAGGGCTCCACCCTTAAAGACCTGATCACCTCCCAAAGGCCCTACTTCCCAATACTGTCCTATCGGGGGTTAGCATTTCAAAATAATGAATTTGAAGGGGGAGACATAAACATTTAGCCCACAACAGTAGGATTTAGCACTTACTGCTTCATTGCCAGTGTAATACTCTGAGCACTTTATATTAAAACAAACAAACTTGACAAAAAACTATATAATTATCACCATTATGGAGATAAGAAAACGGTCTCAGAGAGGTTAAAGGATTAGCAAAGGTGGCTCACTCAGCTAGTAAATCATGAAGCTGGGTGAGAGTCAAACCCGGAAGTCGGATCCTCGAGTTTGAGCTCTCAACTTTAGTAGAGAAAGCTGCAGTCCATATTCCCTGCCTGTCTCCGAGCAAGCCTGTGACCTTTTTGATGAATATGCTTCGGTATTTTGAGGGTTCAGTATTTTAATCTGTGAAATGACAACCTTGTACACTATAAGGTCTTCTCTAGCTCTAAAATCTAAATTCTGGGGGTACCTGGGTGTCTCAGTTGTTAAGCATCTGCCTTCGGCTCAGGTCATGGTCCCGGGGTCCTGGGATCGAGCCCCGCGTCGGGCTCCCTGCTCCGTGGGGAGCCTGCTTCTCCCTCTCCCACTCCCCCTGCTTGTGTTCCCTCTCTCGCTGTGTCTCTCTGTCAAATAAATACATAAAATCTTAAAAAAATAAAATCTAAATTCTGTATAGTTTAAAATTAACCATGTATCAGCCAGTTGGGGACTGGTTAAATCCATTTTGGGGTGATCATACAGTGAAACTTTGTGCTGACATTAAAAAGAATCAACAGAACAGAGGATTGTCTATGAGAAATCAGAGAAACAATGAACTAACTAGTTGCATAACTATGCATACAGTGATCCTGTTTTTGTGTAAAAAGAAAAAACAGTGCATAAACACTAGTATAGTATAGTATAAACACTAGTATATATGCATAAAAAAGTTGAAGAACCAAACACCCATAACTTTTTCGGAGGTTAGAGTATGGAGGGACTTTGACTTTTCTCCCTTACACATTTGATTGAATTATTTTTTACAAGTACTTTAAGCATCAGAAAAAAATAGAAAAAAAGTCAAATGTACCTCTATGTGTGCCTATAACTGGACTAGACATAACAGAACTTTTCCTGAAACATGAGGGGTTGGACCAACCTTTAGATTAATGGAGACAGCAAATTATTTCCTTCTCTAGCCTGTGGAAGAACTTTATGGCCTCCATTTGTTTTTGTAGTTATTTAAATCATCTTATTTTGTATCCTGGTAAAATCTTCTTTGTAGGATTCCTTATGAATAAAAACAAGGTAAGGGGTTGGATTCATTTTATTCCACATCTTTATTGATTGTCTGAACACAAAATTTTAATTTCTTTTTGTTGAAATAACCCTCTCGAGTCTTGTTGCCTCGGGATATATTGACCACAGGTTGTTTGATTTTTGAGAGGGACACCCCAATTATGGGGATAGGGGTTGTTATAAGAAATGTATAGCTCTGACTCAAAACTCCTGGTTCCAGAAGCTTTCAGTCAGCTTTATCTTTTTTCCTTATATAAATCAAATGATTCAGACAATTGTTTTCATTCTTAGCCCCAAAGAGCTGTTAGTATGTAAATGTTCATATCTCATTTAAATTATTGTTCTTAAGGGGCGCCTGGGTGGCTCAGTTGGTGACTGCCTTCGGCTCAGGTTATGGTTCCGGGGTCCGGGGATCGAGCCCTGCATCGGGCTCCCTGCTTGGCGGGAAGCTTGCTTCTCTCTCGCCCACTTCCCCTGCTTCTGTTCCCTCTCTCGCTGTCTCTGTCAATTAAATAAATGGATAAAATCTTTACAAAAAAAATTATTGTTCTTAAAATATACTTTAAAGTGAACTCCCCTGCATCTGTTATTCTTAAAAGATAATTTTCAAAGTCTGAGACAAGGAATACCTTTTTTAGATTTTTCTGAGGCTTGCAAGTAAATTACCAGTTAGAATATGGGTAGTGAATAGAGAATCTACCTCAAAAAGTGAGACTAAAACCTTCATATTTTCCATTAATCCAATCTAATCTTGATTCTGGACTATTTTAATGGATCTGTTCAATTTGCTTGAGATTAGCCATGATTAATTTTATCCATTGATTGACACATCTCACAAACACGCTGTCAGGCATAATGATGCAAAGTTGAATAAATGATTGCGTTAAACCGTACATTTAATGGGAGAGACAGACATTCAGTCATATGTTGGCTCTAATGCAATATAGTAATTGATCATGAGCAACATGAAATAATGAGCATACAGAGTGCAGTGTGAGCCTAGAGCAGGGAGGAGGAGTTAGGAGGGGTATGTGGGCCATGAGAAATGAGAACAGTATTGCCTCTTGGACAAAAGGAATATGGACTTACTTTCTGAGTAATAGTCATCCTGAGTGTCTCAGGAAGTCTGTATATCGTTTCCATCTACTATAGAGATGGGGACACCCTACTGTGTGGGACACCCCACTCCAGGCCAGCCCTTTGGGAATCCAAATAGCATGACTAGAGATCCCCTTGGGAAGTGTGTACAGCTGAAAGTAAAACTCTTCCATGGTAAGAGTTAGGTAACAGGGGATTTGTTTTTTTGGGTATGATATATCAGGTATGCTGATAGTAGATTCTTTCCAGGCTTTGGCCTTCTAGACTGTATTTAACCTATAAATTACAGTGCTTAGAACTATGTAAAGTTATTCCATCTTCTATTACCCAACCCCTCTCCTCACTTTGACAAAGAGGTAGATAATTTTTTGTTTGTTTGTTTTTTCCTCCCCTTGCCAGGTCAAAGATTTTTATTAGAGTAAGACTAGAGAAAGATTTTTCATTTTAGGTGGCTGGAAAGTACATCCAGCTGAAAACCATCAACCATTTAGACTACATGCTTCATTTGAGTTGTGTTTCTGGACGTGAGTCAAGTATGACAACTGTGAGTTTCATAACTTTTCTAACTTGCTTCAAAAATGTTTTGGGGCCAAAATCGTTCTGAGGTCTTTTCTATGCTCTCCTGGTGAGGCCTTCTGAAGGTTATCAAGGTCAAGACTATGTAGCTGGGTCTCAGAACATTGCAGGAAGTGAGCAGTCATGAGTCTTAGGCTTGCATCCTCTCCTCTCCTTGCCTGTGTTCTCCCAGTCATGACTTGTCACTTCTTGTTCAAGATGAACATCTCATTGGGTCCACGTCTCAACAAAGAGAAACTAATAATGTGTTACCTATTTTGTCTGTCTTAGCAATGCTCAGGTTCTTTCATTGGAGTTACAATTTGTAGACAATGGAGAGTAAGTTAGGAAGGGGAAATACATTGTGGAAGGTCGAGTGGACAAGGAGCAACTATGGAAAGTAATAGTGGGAATAATTCCAATGAGTGACAGTCATAGGCAGGATTCTACAGTGTTCACGACCATAATCTCCCAGTGAACACTCAAATCCAGATGGTACTTTCCATTCGGTGCTTTATTTGTGGTAGATCCATCAATGATATCTCATCGGTGATATCTCAGACTGATTTTATAACCATAAATCTGAGCAACTTTAATAGAGCCCTATGAGCACTTCAGTGAATCAACAAGTAGTTGATTCAGCAGGTGTGATGTGCTGGACATATGTTGAAGTAGTTACAGTGCTGTCAATAAACAATGAAGGCTCTGTTGTAAAACAGTAGGGATAGAACATATATACATTGCAGAAAAATTTAAGAGGTAGAATCAGCACAAGTGGGGGCCTTCATCAATTGTGAGCAGTGTGAAAGAGAAAGGAGTGAGGATGTTTAAATGGTTTCTGGCGGTAGATGGTGGGTTGGATGGTGCCATTTACTAAAGTAGGACATACAGGAATGAGGAACAAATGGGTGGGAAGATTAATGATGAATTTGAGTTTTTGAGTGCCTAAGGGATATCTAGATAGAGATGTCTAACAGGGAACTTAAAAACACTGGCTTGAGTATCCAGAAAGAGATTGAAGCCTGTACATAGAATTTGGAAGTCCTCAGTATAGTTGGAACAATGAGAATTGAGGGGAATGGCCCAGGTAAAACACCTCAAGTGAGAAAATGCATATTTGGACGTAAAGACACACCCTGGATTTCCATTTCTACTATTCCTCTGAGATTAGCAAGATCACCAACATCCTGCATATTCCCAAATGTAACGGTTTTCTGTGTGTTCTGATCTTAAGTTACTACTTAGAAGCATTTATCTTAGTTGATCACCTTCTCCTCCCTCTTGTTGAAGCACTTAATCTTTCTTGACTTTTATGACCCTGTTTTCTAGTTGTCCCCCCCCCCCCCCCCCCCCCCGTTAGACTGCTTGGTTTCTCCTCTTGTACCCAACTTGGAAGGGTTGGACAGCTCCAGGATTGCCTAGACCTACCCCCTCTTTGTCATTGGCATGATATTAGTGTTGTAATTCTAGAGCAAAACAAAACTTCCTAAGTCAGGTAAAGGTATAAGATATGCCAAAACCAATAAGATGTGATTTAAGAGGATATGTGTTTATGTTCAAGGAAAAGATGGATAGAATATAAACTCCATTGACCTCAATCTAATAAGAGGTTAGGAAATAATCCAATATGCTTGTAGAGGATCTATGGAAACCATTCAACAAATCAGTTTAAAAATATTTATTGCTGGGGGGAACGCCTGGTGGCTCAGTCGGTTGACCCTCCAACTCTTGGTTTCTGCTCAGGCCATGATCTCAGGGTCATGACATTGAGCCCTGTGTTGGGCTCCACGTTCAGGGCAGAGTCTGCTTGGGTTTCTCTTTCCCTCTCCCCCTGTTCCTTCCCACCACTCACGTGCTCTCTCTCTCTCTCTCAAATAGATAAATCTTTAATAAAAAATGTATGGGATGTGTGCTCATGTTCTAGTTACTAAGGATGTATCAGTCAAAAGCCTGCGAAACTCCTGCCCTCATAGGATTTCCATTCTAGTGAGGAGAGATTTCAAACCAATGAGTAAGTAAATTATTGAATATCTTCTTACGAAGATAAATGTTATGGAAAAACATAGCAGGAAAGGGGGATAGGGAATGTTGTGAGGAGGGAAGGATATACTTTTTAATAAAGAGTAATTAGGGCACGTCTCACTGAAAAGTGATTATGAGCAGGGACCCAAACAAGATAAAGGAGTGACTGAATCACCTGTGTATCTAGGGTGAGAGATTTGCAGGCAGAGGGAATGGCAAGTGCAAGGGTCCTGAAGTAGGATTGTGCCTTGCATGATCCAGGAACTGCTAAGACACCAGTTTGCCTGGGCAACTGGGGGATGAAATTGTAGGAGGGGGAGGGATGGTAGGGACAGAGGTGGTGGCAGATTTTGTAGGATCATACAGTCCATTATAAGGACTTTGATTTTTACCCTGAGTTAGATTGGTGGCCTGAGAGGACTTAGAGTGGAAAAGAGCTATGGGTGTGTGTGTGTGTGTGTGTGTGTGTGTGTGTGTGTGTGTGTGTGTGTGTGTGTGTGTGTGTGTGTGTGTGTGTGTGTGTGTGTGTGTGTGTGTGTGTGTGTGTGTGTGTGTGTGTGTGTGTGTGTTTAAAGGAATGTCCTCTTTAAAATTTTTTTTTAAAAGATTTATTTTAGAGACAAGAATGTGCACACGTGAACTGTGGAGGGGGGTGGGAGGAGCAGAGGGAGAGGGGGAAAGAACTTCCAGCAGACTCCTCGATGAGTGAGGAGCCCTACACAGGGTTTGATCCCATGATGCTGAGATCATGATCTGAACCGAAATCGAGTCAGGTGCTCAACCAGCTGAGCCACCCAGGCGCCCCAGAGCTATGCCGCGTTTTAACAGAACCGCTCCAGTTGCTGTGCTGTAAACAGATTCTGGGGAGGCTAGGGCAGAAGCAGGAAGCCGGCTGTGAGACTGCGCAGTCTCCCTGTCCCCCTTTAGCTGCTGGGGATACGATCTAAGACCCCCAGTGGGTACTTGATACCTCGGATGGTACTGAACCCTGTATATATGTTTTTTCCTGTATGTAGATGCCTGTGATAAAGGTTAATTTATAAAATAGACACAGTAAGAGATTAACAACTAATAAAAAGATAGAACAATTATAACAGTATACCATAATAAAAGTTACGTGAAGTGGTCTCTCTCTCACAGTCTTATTGGCCTGCACTCACCCTCCTTGTGATGATGTGAGGTGATAAAGTGCCTGTGTGATGAGATGAAGTCAGGGGAATGACGTAGGCGCTGTGACGTAGCATTAGGCTCCTATTGACCTGCTGAGGATACTCTTTAGAAGGAGGATCACCTGCTTCTGGAGTGAGCTTCAAAGTGCATAACTGGAATAGCAGAAAACAAAGCTGTGGGTAAAGGGAGAGTAATCCAGACAAACGGTGATCCTGGCTTAGGCCAGAGTTGTAACGGTAGAGGGCAAGCAGTAGTTGGATTCTGGATATATTTTGAAGCTATTACTGACAGAATTTCTTGATTAGTTGTGTGGTTTGAGAGAACAAAAAAGATACCAAGGATTATCCCAGGGTTTTTGGCCTGAGCGCAAACGGAGTTGTTGCTAATGGAGGAGGAAAAGGTTGGGAACAAGTGAGGAGTGCTATTCAGGCTATGTTCAGTTTGAGACGCCAGTTAGATATCCAAGTTGGGATAGGCAGAATAATTTGCTTGTGAGTTCAGAGGTCCATGCTGCAGATACAAATTTAAAGTTAAAAGCTTCTAGAGACACGGAAAGCATGTGACTGGATGAGATCAAGCATGTGAGTGTAGATAGAAAAGAAGCTTTAGGTCAGCCTCAGATATCCCAGGAATAAGAGGTTGGTGGGATGAAGCAACTAGAGAGGAACCCCCTAGTCGGTGAAAATAAGAGAAAATCCAGAAGAGTGGGTGGTGTCCAGGAGTTAAAGTGAGAAAGCTGTAAGGCGGAAACGGTGAGAGTTGTGTTAAAAGGACGTGTAACATGAGGGCTGAGATTTGACCATTGGGTCTATACCGGGGACTTCCCTGATGACCTTGAGGAGAAGAGAGCAAGCACGCGCGGTTAAAGCCTGCTAAGAGTGGGTTTGGGAGAGAAAGGAAAGAGAGGAAACAGAGATGATGCTTTTAAATCGTTTTGCTCTAACAGAAAGCAGACGGAGGAAGAAGTGGGTCCTGGAGAGAGTCCTTGCCTTTCTCCCCTTCCCTCGGCCCCCTTCCCCTTTTCCTCTAATCCCCCTTTCCTGGTTGGACAAAAAGCCGCACGCTGTATACCGGGGGGCATCACCCAGTAGGAGGGGGAGTTTTAGGGACAGGGAGGAGGAAAGCTGCAGCACTTTCCCCGATTAGGCTGAAGGGATTAGAATCTGGTGGTAAGACTGGTTTTCCAGAAGAGCAATACCGCAGCCCACAATATTGGCCTTAATGTGTCCTTAGAACTAGATAGGAAGCCATTAAAATGCAAAGAAATGCAAATCCGGTGAATTAATGAAATAATTTAGGTACAGCCTAGGAGGGATGTTGCTGATCCAGATCTCAGGGAAGAATTATGTGATACCAGCTTCACTCTGGGGTACCTGCTCCTTAACAAAACCATTTTTAAGGCCTGGCATTTCCATTATAGGGACTTGGCAAAGAATTCTATACATCGCTGATACTTTACAGAAGAATCCAAATCATGACTTGCTGTCAGAAGTCTTTGGATGAAATTTAGAATTGTGGATGGACATAAAGTAAATCAAACTTTAATTATTGATATTTTCGTGGTAGGTTTGAAATAACTTTAACTTTTGTAATTAAAAGATTTTTTCCTATAATCATGATTTAATTGTGATTCTAATTAAAACGATCAAATTGAATAATTTAGACTTGTGATCTTGTATGTTTTTGTAATCAGAATTGAAATGTTTGAGAACTTAAGATCTACCAAGTTTTATGTTTGATTTATTGGTGTTACAAAGAATTTAGTACTTTGAAATGTTTGTGTTAAGCAATTGAAGTGCTTTAAAAAAAGTAAATATATTAAGTTCATAAATACAATTTAAAATTAAAGGGAATTTAATAAATTAAGTTTGTTAATGGGACCAAATGTTAAAGTACAATAATGGGATTTATAAGACAAAAGCATAAGAAAGTGAAGTTTTTACATTTTGCCTTTAGTAATTTCAACATTAGTTTACAAAAGGAGTCATTTCTTACAAGAATACCAAGAAAACTCACATTCCCCTCCGGACGTACAGACTCCCTAGGTGACCTCACCCGTGCCTTAAGAACTACCCAGTGATACTCACATTTATATCAATACTGACCCCTCTTCAGAACCCCAAATAGGCATCTCAGAGATAACTAAAACCAAATTCTTAAATTTCTTTCTCCTCCAATACCCCCAAACCTTAATTCCTTAGTTGTTAAAGCCAAAAATATAGGTGTCATTCTTGATTCCATTTCAATTGCTAAGAAGACTCTATCAGGGTTCTGGCAGGGAAAAAAATGATCTATTCAAATTGGGTAATTTGAGGAGCTTTAACTAATGAGAATATACAGAGGTGTGGACACTGAGGAAACCATTGCTAGTCCCAAAGGAGCAAAGTGAGGGAGCCCTTATGGGAACCCAGAGGCAGAGAGGGCTGAGTGGAGGGGCTAGCCTGATTGGAGCTGTGGGTCTCACTCTCAGGCAGCTGAGGGAATAAACACCCAATATCATTCTTTCTGCCTTCTCTTAACTGGTGCCTCTACTCTGTGCAATCGGACTAGAAGCCAAGTCCGGGGTGCCCAGCTGTGCAGTCCCTACAGGTCAGCCTGCGGGCCCACAGAGCAGGGAGAAGAAGAGCGGAGGTAGGCACCCAGCACAAAGGCTGGTGAAGCCTGCAGTACATTATCTGGGACATATCCTAAATAAGTATTTTCTTTCCCCCATGTATTTTCTGCATTTGGTGTCCATTTCCTGTTAAACCTATCTTTGAACTCTCCTTTTCTTTGTGGTTTATGACCCTCTTTCTGTTGTTTTTTGGGTCTTTTTTTTTTTTCCTCTTCAGTAATGATGCCCCCATCACACCTAGAGTACCACTGTTTCCTGAAACACTCATCTAGTCAGACAGAGGTCTTAGAAGGCTAGCCAGAAATTTTGTTAACTAATATGCTTTTTATAGCCAGATAATTTGAATGTTAAGTTGTTAGAAATTGTATTAAACCTGAATGAACGTATGTGAAGTGTAATTATCAGCAGTTGACATTTTAGTATTGTGTGCTTTGTTTTCTAAATCTTGAACCTTTTTGAAATCTCATTTATTGTTGGAGTAGAAGAAATACTGAGTCTTGTAATGAAAGTGTAGGAAATGCTCAAGCTAAGATTCAGTAGAGTATTTGAGGCGGCAGTTGCAACTACCACTGAGGCATATCCTGTATGAAGTTACAGGTGAGCGAGCCCATTACGTAGTGTGCTCCGTGTGACCCCCCCCCCCTCCTTTTGGCTCCTTTTGCCTTTCTGTCCTTGGTCTGTGAACGCTGGAAATCCCTACTTTAACCTGAACTGAAGGAGATTTAGAGTATATCTTTTGCTCCTATCTGATCAGATTTTATTGGATCTCTTTTTATTACCTTATTCACTTCTTATTTCTTTCAAAGAAGGACTAGCTATGGCTTACGATAAAAAATCTAAGAAAGCATATAAGAAATACATGATTTAATATTGCATAATGTAGCATTTCAAAAATCTCAGGGTTGAAGATTTCATATCATCTGTACTTTTTTGAGGGTGAATAGAAATATGTGAATAGAAATTACAGGAAATTGTAAGTCACAGAAAACTAACGGGATCGTGGAGAGCTGTGGTGTTCCTGTGTACTTGATTTGGAAGTCTTGCTAGTTAAGAAAATCTCAAGGCAATTTTGTATTCTCTACCGTATCCCACTGCCACCAGATTATGTGACCGTGAGGTCTTACTTTAATATATACAGAATTAGTTAAGACTGAAATTCTTTGTTTCAGATTTTTACGTAGCAGAGAATACTTGCATTTTTCCAGTAATGTCTTACTCCCCTTGTGATTCCCAGATGAGTCCTGATCCTCTCAGATACATTTTATGTACTCTTTTGGTGATGAATATTTTATCTCTGCCAACAGTGTCTCTAATTTGTCCACGAACCGTTCCCTTGAGGACCTTTGTATGCACTATTATTGTAATTATAAAATCGATTCTAACACTAGATTCAGAGAATCATGAGTGTAGCCTTTCCTGCTTCTGGAGAGCCATGGAGAACTACAGAGTCCATTCAGGTGGGGTCATAATTCCTTGTACAGACTGCCATAAATTATTTCCACAGATTCACCAACTGAGACAAAACGTCCTTTAACAAAACAAAACAAACAAACCACGCTGTTATCTAATGCTCTTCCTTCCAACCTCCTTCTCCATATCGTTAGTTGTTCTTTAACATGCTTGTTTACTGCAAGCATTCAGATTTTATTCTTTTGGGAAAGCTGAATTTGTCAGCCAAAGACCATGGTTTTTAAAAATTTTTAATTTTTTGCAAAGCATAAATATGATTGCTCTTTTTGTGTGTGTATGTTCCAGATGAGTAGTTTTTTGTTGTAACAGTTGCTTCTCGATTATGCTGTAATTTGCAAGCCAGAAAAGGGAGACCGGAAGAATTATACGTTGGAGAAATATGTTGACCACCAGAATGATCTATGAAAGAACAAAAACAAAAAAACGGCCCAGTCACACATCATTAGGGGATTTGTGTTTCTAGTGACAAGCTGTAGCACAGACAACTACCTGATTGAATTTTTGTTCTTAAGTAACAAAAGCTACATGCTGTACACATCTCCAAGTCTGCCCTGTCCCGTTTTCCACCAAGATACTAAAGTGAAAGGAAAGCGAGAATATGCAAGTGTGGACATCAGAGGTGCCAGGCCTTAGCCTTCTGTACATACACAGCCACCCCCCACCTTCATACATGTAAGAATGGAGTGGTAGGATGATAGAAGGAAAGCAGAGAAGGCACGTAGGACAGAAGAGCTGTGAGTGCATAAGTGGGACATTAAGAGGGCAAACGTGTTTGCTCAGGAAAATCCCAGCCAGATTTTCTGCTAGCTTCCATCCTGCCCTCTGCCTTGAGTCAGCTGGACTCTTCTTGGCCATTCCTAAGACTCTGGCATATTCTTTCAGAGTAAATCCATGGAATTGGAAGATCAACAAATGCTGTTGTATTTTATGTTCTTTAAATTGTAATAATAGAAAAAGTCTTCTGTCTGTTGGGCCAAGGGACAGAATGTGTAGTTGGTGTTGTTTTTGGCTGCCCTACAAATGAATGCTCTATTTGCCATCCCACAGGAGCTTGGCTTCAGGGCTCCCTCCTTTCATTGCTGAAGGTAGGGGACAGCTATTTTTTCTTCTCTGCTCCCTGGCAGCCAGAACCCCAGCATGAAGCCGAGGTTCGTCTAGTTGGATGCTCCAGCCTGATGCTCATTGGCACCTGGCTGGTGCAGTCGGAGGTCATTCTTACACCACAGTGGAGTTGGGTGCAGGGTGCCAAGTAGTTAGTACAAATGGAGACTCCTAAAGTAGCGGTTGCTGCCATGTCACCATGGGCTGCCTTGGTTCTTGCTGTCCTTTAGCTTCTCATCTATTCTGTGAATTATCAGTATGCTGCTGTTTAGAAGCAGACTCCTGTCTGGTGTAAAAGAAAAAGGACACTTCTTTGAAATTATCGTATTTTCTTGGTAGCTTCAGAACTCCTTTGATGGGAGTTGGTGCCTTATTTGATCCCTCAAAAAAGAAAAAAAAAAAGTTGGTCAGACTTTGTTGTAGGAAGACCCCAGTTAAATAGGTCAGGCCCACAGAGCCCTCAGACATCTTCACCAACCTGTTAAATGGGACCCGTATTGTCTATATAACCTATATGGGGACATAATTTAAGGCATTTGTGCTCTATCCCAGGGAATTAAATAGAGCAAATAAGAAAAATGTTTTTAATATGAAGTGCACATGCTACTGCTATTGTGAGGGAATGGAAGGTTATTTTTGTGGGTATTTCATTTTTGATCAGTGACGTGTGGGGGCTGAGAGAAACCTGGTGATGGCTCCGATGACCTCAGGTAGAGCTGCCTTCATCTGTGTTCAGCCTCTGTGAAGTTTGACAGTGGCTGGAAAGCGCCTCTTTAATGAAACGCACCTTTAAATAACTCTCTCCGATTAATTCCAGCTTCTAAAGTGAGAAGATGACTTGAACTACCACTGCTGCCAGCTCAGCTGTGGATCTGAAATACCCAGCTGTGCCCCCCGCCCCCGCCGCCACCAGTGCAGACTCCAGTCAGAATCTGTCTGACACGGGTGTTGATGTGTGAGGCGAGAGCACATCTCGCGCACTGTATTGGCTTCTCAGTGCTAGACCGTAGTAAACATTCATCTTTGTCAGCAGTTAACAGCAACGAGATTTGAGGGTATACATGGGTTACAGACCCTTGACTCCCTATTATGCTTTTGTCTAGGTCCACATACACGTAGGAGGAGATTCACATTCAGATTCAGAGAATTGGTTTAGCTGTTAAGATATACCAGTAATGTTTAAAAGCCGTTTCATAGGAGTTTTCTCCTCTCAGGTGAAGAAAAAAAAAAAAAAATCCAGTGATGGTCCCACAATACATCATACCATGATCCCTTTTAATAGCTATTATTATAGCAAATCAAAGGACTGTCTACATGTCCTTGGTCACCGTTGGCATTTGGTATATCATATCAGAACTTTGACCAAATGGATAATAAAATAAATCCAAACGCTGGATTAATTCTTTAATTATCTACTCTGAAAAGAGTCCTGATTGGCCAGAAAAATCTGTTCTCTTTAGGAAAACAACTCTAAGTGAGAAATCTAGTAAGTCATGATGGTAATACCTACTGATTGAGCACTATTGAGAGCATTTGGTATAGAGTATCTCACTGACTGCTCCCAGCAGTCTGGGAGATGATCCCCACTTTCTGGATTGGGAAACAGATATCGTTGAAATAACTTCTCCAGATCCCAGTGGGTCTCCATTTCAGGCTTGTCAGACTATGCACTTAATAAAGCCATGTACTGAATCACAGGGGAGCTTATCAACCACGGGGTGGATGCTGTGTCAGACACTGAAGTTCCAAAGCTGAATTAGAAGTGGTGCCTACATTCAAGGGCTCCAAGTCCGGTGGGGGGAGTATGGACTGGAAATCAGCTTCACAGAATGAGAAGTGTTACGACAGTGGAATAGAAAAGGTGCTAAAGAAGTTAAAGAAGATCATCTAAGTCAGACTGAGGGCACAAAAGTCTTTCTGGGGAAAAAAAAGATCATGGAGCTGCATTTCGAAGGGTGACTAGGAGCCAGCTAGAGGGAGATAGTGGAGAATGATGTGTAGGCAAGAGGGCCAGTTCCTTGCACTTGGAGCATGAAAGAGACTGGAACACAACCTGTGCACACAGATCCGTATGACTGCCATGGGGGTCATTAACGTGGTGGAAAATCATCTCCTCTACATTATAAACTTAAGATATAATTTTAAATTTTGTGTGTCAAACCCTGGTTTAGGTGCTTTACAGACATTACAACCATTATCTCACGTGATCCCTCGAACAGCCATTGGAGACCACAAATGAAGGCAAAGTCCAGATCATGAGGAGCCTATCTGCTTAGATAAGGAGCTTGGACTTTATCCTGACAGTTCTAGGTGGTCGTGGAAAGATTTGAAATCTTGGGAATGACTTGGATGTGTTTAAGAAAGGTCATTGTTAGCATTTTGGAGACTGAACTGGAGTGTGGTAAACCTGAGGTAAGGAGACCAGTTGGGAGAACAGACTGTTATCTAGGAGATAGTGGGGATGTTTTCTGAACAAAGGCTTTAGGGCTGAGAGCAGCAGGGAGATCACAGAGTCCAAGTGGGGCAGACCAGGAATTGGTGACTGATGGGGTATGTGGGCCTCGGGCCCCTCTTTGTGGAGCCTCAAGATGGTTAAGTGAAGGAATGCTCTGTTGCTTCCCCAAATCTGGGAGTAGGATTTCCACTGTTAGGGGCTACCAGGAAGCCAGCTTGAGTTTGATTTGTTTTGCTTTCTTGTGTTACAAGGCTCCCCAGCTCCAGTTCCAAAAGCACCCAAAGTACCAAGAGCAGAGAGAATTTGCTTTGTTAGGATCTCTTCTGGGGATTTTTAGAGGATACTTAAACCTTCTTGAAGGTCCACTTAGGGAGCCTAGCTCTTTTTAAATGTCTTCATTTCCTGACTCTTCCAAATGTCTTCATTCCCTGACTCTTCCTAAGTGTACAAAGTATAGGAAAATGCCCTTGGTAAGGAATATTAAACTGTTTATATATTTTTTTGCCCCACTTCCCATATAGAAGTGTTATGTTCAGATAGTGACCAAAAATGGGATTTGATACAAAATGCATTAATCGTTCATTTTCAGCTCAATTTTTTATTTCTTGGCTCTATAGGAGAAAAAAAATACATGGTCTGAAACTGACCCAGGTGAAATCCTAATTTGGGTACGTGTGTGAATATTCATATAAAGCTTGAATCTTATTACAGTCATGCCTGGGAAATTTTCTGCTAGTTCTACTGGATAATTCTGTTATTTTAAAAATCTATAGTTAGAAATTAGATCTTCCATCTAGCCATTAGAAGAATTACATAGTAAAAGTAAGACCTTTATCTTCTACTTAGCTACCTTTTTGAGTTTTAGTTTAAAAAACAAAAACAAAAACCCACCCTTCTCCCCCTTGACCGATTTTTAATATGAAAAGTCCTGAAATTGTAGAGAGCTAGGAGTATAGGAATGTCTTGAATTAGAGTCTGTTTAAATCTAATTATCAGATACATGCCCTAACTTTTAAAAGCCTACGTTTGGTTCATCTTGAGATGCTTGTCCCAGGACTAGTGAATGCCGCCCATCAGGGATGACTGATGCACAGGCTGGGAGCCACGTGGGTCCCTGGTCTGGCGCAGCACAGCGGCACTCTTTTCCATTCAGGGTCTCAGATGTCTGCTCCTCTGCAAAGCCAGGAGGCCAGTGTCTGTAGTGGCTAAGCATGAAATCCCCTGCTTCTGTTTGTTTCTTTTGTTGCCACAAGTTAATAGGGACAGAGACAGGAGACAGCCCAGAACAAAGCAGAAATAATGGAGTATTTCACCCCAAAAAGGAATGTGGATTGAGAAATACAAAGGGTAAGGCAAAGACAGACTTAGTGTCCCGAGGCAGTGTGATGTATTGGCCAGAAGCCTCAGCCCTGGGACAATTCCAGGCCAAAGCCTTCATCAGTGAGCTTAGAGCAGCCCACATGGTGGAAAGGTTTGACCCATCTTCTATAAAAACAATTTACTGTTTTTCCCACTAGGGTCTTAAAGGGCCACAGGATTTTTCACCTTGAAAAGTGGATTGCTCTGGTGACGTGGGGAAGAGTCTTCTGCTGGGGTCTGCCTGGTGGTCAAGGGGCCTCTTCACAGTCGGCGCCGGCTCCCTGCTCCTTCCTTCTCTAGCTATCAGTGCCACTTGAATTTCCATTCTCTTGACTTGTTTGCAAGAACCGCTGGTTTATTCCAAGACATTGGGGCAAATTTGAAATTCGTTTTTCTTGCGTGTATTTCCACACATCCCAGTTTATTCATGTATTTTCTCCATACTCTCCCCCAGTACAGTTTATTTGGTTTAGGATTTGCTTACATATTTACTTTACTGAGGGATAATTTACATATACCTATATTTTAAGGGAGAAAATTGAGGACTGTTCTTTAGAGATGTTCTCCCCCTTGCTACCGTGCTTAGGATCCGAAATCTCTGCAGCCAGCATGGGCTTCTCTTAATAGACCAGCTTTGTCCTTGCCAGAGGATAAAAAATGGTTACATGGAAGCACCAGACGGCAGGGCAGAGAAGCCAGCAGCTCTTCCGGGGCCCTCACCTTCCTCCCAGCCCATCCACTCGCCCCCTTCCCTGCTCCCCATCTCCACCCTGCAGGAAGCAGTTCCTCCTGCTCTACTGGAAGATGCGGGTACTTGAGCGGTAAACTTGTCGGGTGCAAGGAAGGAAGCAATGTCAGCACTTGCGCCATCCCCTTCCCCTGCCGGGTGTCTCTTCTCTCACACGGGCAGATGTCCTCAACGCGCTCTCATTCCCTCGAAACCACGGAAACACCCCACTTCTGGGCCTCTGATCCCTGAGTCTGGCCTCGGCGGTGGCGGTACCGAGGCTGAGAGGACATGAGTAGGTGCTCTGGAGCCAAGCAGCCCTGGTCGGAGCTCCCGCTCTCCCGCTCTGTCCCTTCTGAGCTCTGTCGCACTGTCATATCTCCGTCTTCCCTCTATACCGGATGCTGCTAATGTCTCCTCCATGTGGCACCCCCTCAGACGTTAGCAGCTTCTGGTTCTGGCTCCACCGAGGCAAGTCATTTGGGCCTCAGTCACCTGAAAATGGGAAGCATGTAGTGCCTTTGTCAATGGGCTGTTCAAGGAGTAAGTGAATTAGTACATAGGTCACTTGTATCGGGTGTTAAATAGTATTAGTGACATTTGTGTTTGTTTTTAAGTTTTGGGGGCACCCATCCTTCCTCATGTCTTTCCCAGAAGTTTAAGTAGCTTTATAAACCTTATGACACATTTTGGTTGTAGTTTCCAAAGACAGATCCACATTTGACTATTATGGACTTAGAAAATACTGTATTTTAAATCTTACAATTTTAGATATTTAAATACTAAATATTTTATTAATTGGACATGGTTAGTGTTAGAAAACACTTGTAGAAATTGACTTCCTTTTAAAAGCTGCTTTCATCGTGAGAGTGAGGGTCAGAGTGTATAGGTGCCTCTTTTTGGTTTTAAAACCAGTCTGAGAAATAAATCCACTTCAGGATATGGGTGAATTGTCTCTTAGTTTTAGATACCAACTAATTGGTGTTGCCTGCCTCTGATGAGTATTTATGGTGTGCAGTGCCAGGACCCACCCTGGGACTCCACCAAAAGGCTTGGTTATTTGCTATCGGAAATCTCTGGTTTTTAGTCAGTGAGACCCGTATTTAAATACGGAAGAGATAGTGTGTGGGGTTTCGGGCAGTGACTGCCTGGCCCTGGGGAAGTCCCAGAGCTGACTGAAGAACATTCTCCAGCAACTGTACAGAACTTCAATCAAATTGAAATCATGCTCGGAATAAAATCATGTATTCATGATGAAAAACAGAGCCTCGATTGAAACAAATGCCATGTCCCCAAAGGCTAGGGATTCAGGGACATGAGATGGTAGGAAGTCCTGGCAATGCCGGGGCCGCTGCCCGAGGGGGAAGATTTTGGGGAAGACTCGGTCCAGGATTGAGAAATTGTAGGACAGCTGTACCCCTCTGCTCTGGTGCCTGGCCACCCTTGGTAACTGTAAAGTTAGACTTTATGAATCAAGGATGAATAGGTCTTTGGGTCGATGAGTGTAATTCTATCATCTACTAATTCTTACAATTAGGAAAAAACAGAACACGTGTGGCCTGGCATTTACTGCAGCGATAGAAGTGTGTGTAACAGACCTGGGAGGGAAAGAAAGGATTAATTCTCTGCGGGAACTGGAGAAGACGTCCCAGACGAGGTGCTATCTGAGCAGAACGTTGGATAGGAATTTGCCAAGTAGAAACGAGTGGGAAGAGCCTTCCTTTCTGTGGGCGCACAGTCTGAGCATGAAGTGCCCAGGCTGCTGGAGGAACTAGTGAGTGATTGGGATGGTAGCCGGGGCCATTAAGGGGGAGATGGATAGGGAAATAAGATCTACGCTTCAGTGCTGAATTAGTGCTTTAGAGTGCCAGTTCGTGGAGCAGTTACTCACTGTGTACCTATTGTGTATGGTGCTCTACCAGACCTGCCAAGACGTCTGCCACTGTCCCCGACGGAAATGGGGACATTTTAAGATCATCTTGCTGCCTTGGTGCTAGGCCACCCATCTGAAATGCAAGTTCTCATTTGACCTTCACAATTTAATCTTTGGCTCCCCCTGACACACCACCCCCGCTGTACACGTGATCATTCTCCTTTAAGCAAATATTGCTAAGGCTTTTGTTTATCTTTTTAGTTAGTCCACCTTTGAGCTAAAGATTACATGATTATATGATTTGTCTGAAACCTACGACACAGATTTCTGGTGATTCTGGTCTCTGCCCTCTCTCAAGACCTTTCCACACTGTGATTTCCTCACATACAGCATCGGTAGCAGCTTATAGACACATGCTAAGGGGAAACATCCTGCATCCCAGATACACTGGGTCCTTTTGAAAAGGAACAAGTCATAACAGACCCTATGTGAAAAGACCTGTAAACTGAAGCAGTCTAGACAAGAGACCATGACCTTGGTTGCCCACGCACGTGCGCGCCCCCTCCCCCCACCCCATAGTTACCATGCAGACTCACCCTGTTCTCTGTTCCCTGCTGCAAGTGAGAGCCAAGGGTTGTGTGTCTGTAGTGTCTTGGGTTGGAGTGGAAGGGGATGGAGCCTGTGGAAGCCACTGTGGGTCGGCGAAGGGAGGTACCAGCATGTGGGCTGCCAGACCCTTGCCCAAGGAAACTCTCACCTAGGATACATTAGGATAATAAGCATCCCGATGAACAGTTATTTATTTGTATGGTGCCTTTCTTGTAGCAAAATGCATTGAACTGATGCCTCACAACATCCTCCTGAAGAAAGGAAGTGGCAGAGAGTGTTGAAACGTTACTGGTTAATCATGGGGAAACTGAAGCATGGATAGGTTTATGGAGCCTGAGCAGAGTCACACAATGCCTTAGTGTCTGGCCTGGGAATGAAGCCTGAGTTTGCCGCTTGCTGTCAGGACTGCCGCCGGCATTGTGTTTAGCATTGTACAGCAGTGAAAGGGGCTTACTCCTAACAATGCGAGAGCTGCTTTAGGAGGCAGACACAATGAACTTTGGTACAGTATAGTCTAGAGGCCAAAATGAGTAATTTTAAGTAAATTGACTATGAGATCCAAAGCTTCATTAAGTTTTAAAATGAAAAACAAGTGACGACTGTACAGTTTTTAGGAACTGACTCAAAAAACATGAACATTCTTTTCCCGTTTGAAATAGCATATTTTTAAAAGCCTTATTTTGTTGGCTCAAAATCTGACACTATTCCTGCCAAGCATAGGATTTATTTATTTCAAATAAATATTCAGAGGTTCTGTGATTTATTTCAAAGATTCTGTCTTGTAATGATTGTCAATCTAACCTTTATGCCTTTTGTGTTCCAAAATACCTGATTTCCATAGACTGTGTTTTGGGGCGGCTGGGGAAGGCTTTTGTTTTATTCAGATTAAGTTTGGGTTCTTCCAGAACAGTTGAAAATACAGAGCCTGGAATTCAGGAACGAGACTGGGGGGAGAGGAGAGATGTCACGTTAGGTGTCTTAAATATCACTGTGGAGAATCTAGAGAGAGGAGATGAAACATACACGTGGATTACAGTGTCACTGCTAAATTGCTTTTCATGTCCAAAGTGTCTTGGTGACCTAGAGAAAATTAACAGGTGATCTAGATATTAATGAGTTTGGCTGCAAACGTTTTTCCATTCTGGATTTTAAAAAGAGCATGAAGATGAAATTTTGGAACTTCAAAGTTATGTTGAGTAATACTGGTATATGAATAACTTAAACAGGGCAATATAGCAATCACCTACAATTTTATTTTGTATTTAAGATTTGATTGGCTGGACCAGGATAGTTGGGTCAATCTCCCTCCAGGAGATAGTCTGAGGGAATTCTGGGAGAGGAGCTGAACAAGAAAGGGGCAGTCGGGAGCAGGAATAGGGTCTCTCCCTTCTTTCCCCAGTGAAGATCAAAGTAGCCCAATGAGAGAAACCACAGTGTGGTTAGTGGTGTTGCCTGACGTAGTTGAACATGGCAGAACTCTCCCAAGTGAATAGCTGCTAGTCAGTGGTCCTCTTTGAGGGAACACATGTGTATATGCATGTACGTGCATATGCAATACATCTGCTTCTTCGAAAAACTCACCATGAGTCCAGGAGACTTGAGGATAAAGTCTGCAAGAAGTCACACTATCAACCAACCTTCATGCAAATCCAGGATGTGATGTGTTGGCATCTAGGGCGCTCTTTATAGTTGTGGTCATTAATTTTGTAGGAGAAGGCATAATGGAACTCAAATAATGCCAAAGAACAGCAACTAATACGAGGGAGTCGGAGGGGTTGCTATATGCACGCAGACTGAAATAATTAGGGCTTCTCAGGCTTGAAAAGACGGAGCGGAAATAGGATTAGAGTTTAATAAATTTGTGAAGAATATGGATTAGATGATCATAGAATTGTTTACCAAAGTAGGCAGAACCTCTTAAAAGCCGAGAAGTGAACTGAGGACAACAAAAGCTCTGTTATACTCGGCAAGTAGACCCTGTACAGCAAAATCACTCTTGAAAACTGGACTGACTTCTGGCATTGAAGGGAACTGAAAGGGTCAAGGGTTACTCTTATTTTGATATTATTTTCTTGAAATGTGAGGGTTCCAGGAAAGAATAGATGAAGCTTCCTAGTAGTTTTTACATTTTTCCCCCCTTAGGTGAAATGTCAGTGTTGTGGGTTCTTGATTGAACATTTATTCATTGAAAGTAGATTCTATGCTGTGTCTTCCGCTAAGCCCTGGGGACACTGGGATGAAGATGGAAAGAGGTGGTTTAGTGGTAAATAGGAAACTGTGATGGTCGGTGTGGTGACTTGACAAATGTGCCATAAGAGCTTGAACCAAATTGCTAACATCCTCCAAGGATCAGATCAGGTGCCCGTGGAAAAGGGGTGCTGAAGCTAAGACCTGAAAGCTGACAAGTTCACTGAGCCAAGAGCTAGAGGAAGAGGGCATAGCATCTGGGAGTGCCTGGAGGTGCGAGAGGGGGTCAGTGTGGCTGGGGGGGGGCAGAGTAGAGGGAGGAGTGAGTGGCGAGGGGTGGGAGAAGAGGCTAGGTGGACATGAGGGGGTTGGTGGGGATTGGTGGAGCAGATTATGGAAGACTTTGTAGATCATAAGGGTTTGGACCCTAGAACAGTGGAAGTCACTGAAGGGGGTTAAACAGATAAGACCAGATTTCATCTTTATAAACAATCATGGTGGCTGTCGTGGAGAACAGGGGGCGAGAGTGAATATACTGGGGCCAGTGGGAGAATGTTGGTGTTGTCCAGGTGATGGAGGCTTGGCCTAGAGAGAAGTGGACATGTTCTAGAGCTATTTCAGAGGAGGTATGGACTTACTGAGTGACTAGGTAGGAGAAATATGAGAGAAAACCAGTCAAGCTTGACTTATGAGAGCCAATTAGGCCTCAGATTTTACCTGAATGAGAATTAGCACAGACTTTTTATAGGACTCTTCTCTCCTGGTCTCCAGATGATCTAGCAGTCAGTAGGTCTCTCTCCCTCTCCCTCTTTTTCTCTCCTGAATTATCGGGGACCTAAATATTTCAGGCCCTACAAGTCGGCACATAATTGGCCCCTAATAAATGAATGTCAAATAAGTAGAAAGATCATACACTACCTAATTTCCAGTCTCCTAAATCTTCCTGCCTTTAACTCTTGCAGAGCAAACAGGTTCTTGCTGTGCCCAAACTGTACAACAGTGCATAGTATCCTGAAGTCATTTGACCTGAAACAGAATTTGGCCCAGGTCAAGATGGCAGTGATATATACGGGGACTCCGTTGAATGATTTCTAAAAGCTTTTTATTCTCAAATAATACCAGAGTTGGAAGACTAACAGAAGGAATTTTCATCAGTCATTAACATTTTACCATGTTGGCCTTATCACAGTCCTCACCATATAGAGCTGATGATGGACACAGATTTAGAAATTTTCTTAACCCATTAATTATGGACGTCAAGACCCTTCATCTCTAAATACTTGATTAGTACATGTTTTCTCAGAACAAGGATTTTCCTTTTATAAAGCACAGTACAGTGATTAAATTCAGGAAGCATGACCTCATGCAACACTGCTATCTATTATGCAGTTGCTAGGCAGCCCTCACCTGTTGTCCAAATCTCACTTCTGCCATTTTCCTCCACCTGTTCCATGGGTCCAATTCAGAAGGCATTGCATTTGGTTATCCTGTTTCTAATCTTCTCAAACCTAGAACAGTTCCTCAGCATTTGACTTTTAAGACATTGAGATTTTAGAGAACGGGCCTGCTGTCTCGTGGAATGCTCCTCAGAGTGGTTTTGTCTGAAATTGTTTCATGCTTGGATTCAGGCTGTGCATTTTTGGCAGGAAAGATGAGAAAGGATGTCATGCTCCTCACAGGGTGCCTGTCGCAGCAGGAGGGGAGCCGTGAGGTCTACGTAGCTCTCATTCCTTAACTTTGATCACTTAAGGTGATGTCTTCTGGGTTTCTCCACCTTGAAGTTACCTTTCCTCCTTATAATGAATAAGTTATTTAATTACTTCATACTTAGTCATTATAAATGTTACTAAGCTTTGTGTCCTGTCTTATTTAAAAGAGCCCCATTTCCCCCCTTTCTTGGCAGTGTTTTAGAGCACTCTGCTGCAAGGGACCACCACCTGCACGACCTGAATATGACCTGGTTTGCATAGGCCTCACAGGCTCTGGCAAGACCAGTCTATTGTCAAAGCTCTGCAGTGAAAGCCCTGAGAACGTCGTGTCGACCACAGGTGGGTACTGTGCCAGGGTTCTACCCCTTTCTCTTTTTCACCCCTCAAATATTCTGGTTTCTTATGCTATTTGTGGGACCTCTCTCTTCTGTTTGTGGTTAAATGCTTCAGTCAGTTTATTTTTGGGTGTTCTGTTTTTCAAAGTAGAGTAGGGGGTTAGAGGCATTAAGTTTCTGTACCCTGTATCTCTCTTGTTGGATATTTCAATGCCACTGGACAAGTCAAGCTCAGGAGAATATTAGTACAAACTAACACTGAAACCTGGAATTCTAGTACTGTAACAAAATAGCTTCCTGTCAGGCTCACTGAGTGCTAGTCTCCCTTGAGGAGTCACTCTGGCCTACTTGTGTTGGTCGTACACTCCCTAAACGGTTCACCTGGTGGTCTGACTCTGCTTTCCTCAGAGCTCCTGTCTGGAGGAGAGTCAGTGCAGGAACCACTGATCAGGCTATGTTGTTTCTAGACATGGCCAAGAAGTCAGTTTAGGCAGTGGTTCTCAATCAGGAGAGACTTTGGGTTGTCCCAAGTAGGGGAGGAGGCTGCTGGCTTCTGTTGAATGGATGCCCAGGATGCCACCAAACATCCCACAGTGAGCAAAACAGGCCCTCACCACAAGGAAGGAGTGAGAGCTCACTTAGTGGTTGACTGGGTTTGAATGGTGAGCAAGAACGAAGCCAGAGATGACTCAAGTCCTGGTTTAGGTGATAGGTGGGTAATGGAATCATTAACTAGGATTTCCTATCAGGTAGGAAAAATACTGATGACCAAGAAGAGCCTTACCTCAGTGAGGGTCAGTATTTACCATCAGATAAGTTGGGTTTTTAGAGCTTTCCAGATTTTAGAAATGTAGATGAGAAACTGTGGACTTGTAAAGCAATAGAGAGAGCGCCATTAAAGGATGAAGGAAAGAAGGTGCCCGGTGGCTCAGTCGGCTAAGTGGCCAACTCTTGATTTTGGCTCAAGTCATGATCTCAGGGTCCTGGGAATAGGCTTCGCACTCAGCGGGGAGTCCACTTGGGGTTCTCTCTCTCCCTCTGTCCCTCTGTCCCTCTGCCCCCACCCTCTCTCAAATAAGTACATCTTAAAAAAAATAATAAGAAATAAAGGATGAAGAAAAGAGTAAAGGTGTTTATGATAATTGGTTGAGATGACAGAGGGTGAGCAGAGCTCAAGACTGGCCTTTCAGGTGAAGCCATTCCTGTTTCCCCTTTCCCCAGGACAGAACTGAGCTCTCCCTTCTCCCCCACTATACATTGTCCGTATTTCTGTTATTTCGTGCCTACAGCACTGCTGGCTACATTTATGTCCCCCAGCCTGGGGTGTAAGATCCTAAGGGCAGAGATAGCACACTTTATTTGGCTGTATATACCCAGAACCTGGCACAAGCTTTGGGCATAGCTCCAGATGTTTTTTGAGTGAATAGGAGGCAATAGTAACTTGAATTCTGTTTTTGCATGAAGCATCAAAACTCTGTGCGCCTTATAACGGCCTTACATGGCAGGTAAGATTTCTTTTTTTCCCCTCCAGATTCTGTCTTTAAATCATCTGAGGCTTAAAGATATGGTGACGTGGCTGTTGCTGCCCAGCTAGTGATAGAGGTAGGGGCGCCAGTTCAAGTCTTCAAATGAAGTTTAGCTGTACCTAAGGCTTAGGATTTGTGATGAGAGTAGTATTTGCTGATTGTTGGTAAAATTATGGATATCTTTGGAGAAGTGGGTTATGAAATTATACAGACCTTATTAGTAATTCTTCCCAAGCAAAATACCGTTCCCTAAAATGTGTAAAAGTAATACAAAATATAGTCTTCTTCACTTAACCAGAGGTATAAATCAGAAGCACTCTTGCTAGAAAAGCAGTTTTGATTTGTAATGTAAGAGATTATCTGAAAATAATACTATAATTATTTGTAAATTATAAGTTTTATATCATTATTAAATTTTTAACATGTTCCTTATACTGGAACCAATAGTTACTTACGTCGTGTGCTAGTTGATTTTTCTGATACATTAGATGTTAAGTTGCCTAACGTTTTGGATATCAAGCTTCTGTAAATTGTCATCATCCTGAACCAGGCACAGTGATTTTTTGGAGGCCTTTTTGAAGGTCTCTGGCAGCAAGAAGTTTACACCCAGGTTAGGAACATAAGTTTTCTAATGACAGACATTTGATACTTGTTGCGTGCCAGGTGTTAAGACAGCGTGATAAGTGCTGTACTTGATGATGAAAATGAGAAAGCTAACAGGGGTCATTTCTAATGTGAGGAGTCAAAGAAGGCATAGAGGATGTTACATTTGAGAAGGGCCTCGTGATGACGAGTACCTGAGCGGAGAGGAATGGAGTGAGGAGAGGGAGGAGAGGGAGCATTCAGAGAACAGAGATCTTACTGGGTTGAGGCCAAGGACACACAGAGGTTAGGGTGTGTGGTGACCTGACACTGAAGGAGCTTCTAAGAGAGACGTGTACCATGGAGAGTGGATC
The DNA here is from genome assembly GCF_009762305.2 of Zalophus californianus. NCBI lineage: Eukaryota > Metazoa > Chordata > Mammalia > Carnivora > Otariidae > Zalophus > Zalophus californianus. Next base: position 114,738,484 of record NC_045599.1, read on the forward strand.
CAGTGGGGACTGTAATTGTGGGGATGGAGAGATAGAGGCAGATATGATTGATGCCATCAGAGTGACAGTCATACAATGTCTGTCACCAATACAGAGGGAAGGAAGGAAGGAAAGGAAGAGATAAGAGTGAAGGGTGCCCTAATTTCTAGCCTAGTGATTGAGTGAATTGTAGAAAGTACGGAGAACAAGACAGGCAATTTTAAGATAAATGATGAATTTGGCTTTGGACGTGCTACTTTTGAGGTATTGGCAGTACTTTCGACAATGATCCAAATACCAAAAGACAAGCTGACTAGAGAAAGTTTAGATCTGGATTTGACAGACAACTGAATTGTGGGTTTGGAGATTGTCGAGGGATGATGGGTGGTAGAAGGAAGAAGGGTGCTAAGCACCAACTATGTTTCATTCCTTCTTCCCATATTTGTTGAATACCTGTTACATGACTGCCACTGATTTAGGCACTGAGTATGCATTAATAGACAAATGTTGGAGCTTACATTCTAGCATCTGCATTAGACAGGGACTGTTCTATATGGTATCATATAGTCAGATATGAATAAGAAGCCAAAATAATTGGCTTAAATAATCATCAGTCTTAAGTCTGAGAAACGGCTTTTGGGTGTGATGACATTATGGCCATTAGTGAACGGTTTTAGCGCAGAGTATTAGAGTCAAAACCTGAGCGATGAGGGAGTGGTGAGCAAGCAGAGGAAATTACAGTATATAGACTGTCCTTTTCACTCTTGGCCCCTTGGCTAAGACTGCACATAGACTACTCTTTCAAGAAGGTAGACAGTAATAGAGGAAGCAGTGTCCAGGAAATTTGTTTTTATAAAAGGATAAGTGCTGTGTGGGCATGCTAGTGATGGACAGAGGTATTAAAGTGGTGGTCAGAGGGAAGGAAAGATGAAGATGCTCAACAGAGGCAGTGACAGCAAGGATGAGTGAGGATTTCTGATTCTGTCAAGAAGGAATAATTGGAATGGGTTTACCCTCTCACTTAAAATAACTGGGGGGAGGGGTTGGGGGACAGACAAAATATGAAACTGATTTCGAGAACATGAATATGAAGCAACAAAGCATAGTCATCCCTGAGAGATGAGAAACAAATGGGCTGAGCCCTGCATTTACCCCAGCTTACTGCCTTGAGAGAGCTCCTCGGCCATGGCACGCTTCCAGGGGGAACTGAGGTGGAGTTCAGTAGACTCCCTACACTGAGATGGAGGAAGAGTTGGAGAGACCAAGGCAGCTGGGGTTCATGGGACACAGTAACGGAGAGGAAAGAGTTGTACAGGGAGAGAACCCTGGAGATCTACAGAGGGTCTCCCTTGAGTATCCAGGATACTCAGTGCTTAGCCTTGTTCACACAAGGCTGAAAGTTAGGGCTGTTCCCACTAGCCAGATTGGAAAAGTCATAATTCACAAGGTACTGGGCAGAGTACTCAGGAGGGTCTTGCCTTTGGAGTCAGCCCAAAGCTGAGCACTGCTCTAGACTCACCTAGGAAATCATATTAACAAAACCAAAAGCTCAGTTTCCTACTAACTTTAATGCATCCTAGAAAAAAGCTGCAGGAGATTTACAGAAAACAGAATTACCCAGCACTTATGGCAAAATTCACAATGTTGGACATTAAAATATTACCAGCGATGAAAAAGGCAGGAAAACATGATTTATAGTGAGAAGAAAAATCAATTGAATCTGACTCAAAACTGACACAAAGGAATTAGCAAAGAAAGACTTAAAGCTGTTACTATAACAGAATTCTGTCTGTTCATACAGTTAAGTAGAGACATGAAAGATTTTTAAAAGACCCACATAAAATTTCTGGTGGTGAATACTACAGTATCTGAGGTGAAAATATGCACCAGATAGGATTCACAGCAGATTGCACATTGCAGAAGTGAAGAGTAATAACCTTGAAGGCCATTAGTATTAGAGGCTGTCCAAAGTGTTGAGGAAGGGAGAAGAAAATGGAAAGTGCAAAGAGCAACATGAACTGTGGGACAATTTCAAGTCCCCAAACATGGGTCATTGGAGTCTGTGAAAGTAAAGGATGGAGAAAGGGACAGAAAAAAAAATATTTGAAGAAATAAGGTCTAAAATGTATTTAAACTTAAAACTACCAACAACAAATCCAAGAAGTCCATTAAACCTCAAGAAAGAGATAAGAACAAGCTACAATGAAGACATATAATAAAGTTTCTCAAAACCAGTGATAAAGTGTGATGATTAATTTTATGTTGTCAACCTGGCTGGGCCAAGGTGCTCAGGTATTTGGTCAAATATTATCCTGGATGTTTGTGTTTTGGATGAGAATATTTAAATCAGTGGACTTTGAGGAAGCAGACAGCCCTCTATAATGTGAGTGGGTCTCCTCCAATCAGTTGAAGGCCTGAATAGAACAAAAGATGACCACCATTCCACCCTCCGGCAAGGAGGAAATGTGTGTCAGGTGGCCTTTGGACTTGACCCGCAGCATCAGCTGTTTCCTGCTTCCCCAGCCTACCAGGCCTACCCTGCAGATTTTAGACTGTGCCAGCCTCCATAATTGAGTCAACTCCTTAAAATAAATCTATGTGTACATATACCTCCTATTGGTCTGTTTCTCTAGAGAACTTTGGATGAAACAAAGAAAATCTTAAAAGGAAGTAATGATGTTACAAAGGAACCATGATAAGAGTGACATCAGATTCCAGTGTTTCTCACTGGAAACAACGCAAACAAGAAGACCGTAGGGCAACATCATTAAAATACTAAAGGGAAAAAAATTTATCGACCTATACCCAGCAAAATTACCTTGGAAAAAGACAAAGACTTTTTCATTATACCTTTTTATTATACTTTTGTTATACTTTTCCAGCATTAAAGGATGTGTTAAGTCCTTCAGGCAGAAGAAAAATGATTCCAGATGGAAGTCTGGATTTACACAAAGAAATGGAAAGTACAGATATGGTGACTACAGGGGTAATTATATAAGATTTAGTTCTTATTTAAATCTCTTTATAAGATAATTGTTTAAAAAATGTGGGGTTTATAACATACATGAGGTAAAATGCAGGAGAATAATGGCATAAAAGTCATATTGGAAAAAGAAGTATACCACTGTAAGGTTCTTATATGTAGAGTGGCTTTAACACTTGAAGGTAGATGAACTATGATCAGAGGTGTACTATTATAACCACTAAAATAACAGAGTGTTAGCTAATAAAGCAACAAATGAGGTAAGATGGAATTATCAAAAATTATCCAAAAAAGGCAGAAAGAAAAGGAACAAGAATAGATGGAATAAATAGAAATCAAGTACTAGGGTGATACACTCAAACCTAACCGTCAATAAGCAAATTAAATGTAAATGGTCTAGACTTAATTAAGGGACTGAGATTGAGATTAGATTAAATAAATAAAAATAAATAAAAAACAAAAAATAGGACCCGACTCTATGCTGACTTGAGACAAATCTTAAAGACACAAATAGGTTGGAAAAAGATGTATCGTGCTAACAGGAGTCAAAGTTGGAGTGGCTATATTATCAGAAGAGGTAGATTTTAGAGCAAAGAATAATGCTGGGAACAAAGAAGTTCATTTTATAATGAGATCATTTAATCAAGAGAACATAGTACTAAACGTTTATATAACTGTTAACAGCTTTAAAATACACAAAGTAAAAACTGATGGAATTTAAAGGGAAATAGATAAACCCACATGTCAGATTTTAATACTCTCTCAATTATTGACAGAACATGTAAGAAGAAAATTAGCCAAGATAGAGTAGACTTGAAAAATGCTATCAGCCAACTTGACTTGATTAACATTTATAGAACACTCTGACAGTGGAAGACGTTCTTCTCAAGTGCATGTGGAAAATTAATTAAATTAGACCACATTCAAGGATATACAGCAAGTCTCAGTAAATTTAAAGGGATTCAAGTCATACTAAATATGTTCTCAAATCACAGTGGAATTGAATTAGAAATCAATATAACAAGAAGATTTCTGAGGAAATCCCCAAATATTTGGATACCAAATTACTTTTTTTTTTTTTTAAAGATTTTGTTTATTTATTTGAGAGAGAGAGAATGAGAGACAGAGAGCATGAGAGGGAAGAGGGTCAGAGGGAGAAGCAGACTCCCCGCCGAGCAGGGAGCCCGATGTGGGACTCGATCCTGGGACTCCAGGATCATGACCTGAGCCAAAGGCAGTTGCTTAACCAACTGAGCCACCCAGGCACCCATATACCAAATTACTTCTAATAACTTCTAAATAATATCTAAATAACCCACAGATCAAAGAAGAACCCAAAGGGAAATTATAAAGCATTTTGCACCGAATGAACATATGACACATCAGAATTTGTGGGATGCCTCCAAAGCAGGGCTGTAGAGGAAACTTACAGCACTAAACATCTTTGTTAGAACAGAAGAGCCTCAAATCAGTGACCTCAGTTACTACCTTAATGAACTAAAAGAGAAAAATGTATTAAAAATAAAGTAAGCAGAAGAAAAGAAATACTAAAGACCAAAGTAAAGTGGAACTCAAGCAGAAGGAAAGAGAAAATCATTGAAACCAAAGCTTTGTTCTTTGAGAAGATGAATGAAATTTGCAACTCTACCCAAATAGATCAGGAAAAAATATTCAGACACTAATAAGAGGAATGAAGAGGAGTTACATAAGTGTAGGTTTTATAAATATTAAAAAGATTATAGTATAAACAGCTTTATACCAATAAATTTGACAACTTAAATGGAAAAATTCCTTGAAAGACAAACCATCAAAGCTCATTTAAGAAGAAATAGAAAACTCAGATCTGTATTTAATGGAAGTGAAGTCTTAGTTAAAAAAGAAAACTTGAACTCTTGTCAGCTGCACTGGTAAATTCTACCAAATTTTAATGAAAAAATAATGCCAATGCTACATCATACTATCCAGAAAATTGAAGAGATGGAAAACTTCCCAACTTGTGTAAGACCAGTAAGTTTAATGCCAGAACCGAAGACATTACAAGAAAACTATATAGCAGTATCTTGAATGAATACAGATGCAAAAAGCATAAATATAAATTTAGCAAATCTAATATATCACAAAGTGACATTTATCCTAGGAATGCAGGGTTGATTTCACACACACAAAAAAATAAAATTTAATTCATAATATCAAATTAAAAAAATGTGATTCAAATACAAACAAAAAAACCTCAGTTTCTGATAAAACTACAGAATAGGAACAAAAAGGAATTTTCACAACTGTTAAAGGGCATCTGTGAAAACCCTACAGCTACTGTCATTCTTAATGATGAAAGAATTATTTCCTCCTCAGATCAAGAATAAGAAGACACGGAGGTCTGTTCTCAACACTTCGATTCAGCATTGTAGCAGAGATTCTAATGGCATTAGGCAAGAAAAAGAAAAGGAAAGGAATAAGTAAAACTATCTTTATTTGCAAATGACACAATCATCTATGTAGAAAATTTGATGGAATCTACAACTTTCTATCAGTGAATTAGAGACAGCAGATGTGAATTAGAGCTGGTAATCTTGGAGATATGAAAATTTGGAGGATATCTTGATCATTAATTTGGAGAATGTTGTCCATAAGAATAGAAGCAGGAAGAGTGTGGTGGATAAACGTTAGCTAAGTATTGAATTCATTCAGATAGATTACCAGACTCCCTGAAAAATTGATAAGTGGAAATGCAGAGGTCCGTGTATAAGCAGATGCCACAACTTCAGGTGGGAAATTATTAAGAGGTGACTGTGGTGAAGTGGTCCAAAAGCATTATAAGGAATGCACGCTTGTCCTGGGTGGCACTATTAGGGAAAGGAAAAGTTCTGTTGGCTAGCATAAGGAGGATGGAAAAGTGCAAGAAAATGTTGGAGCCTAGAGAAGACTTTTCTTCATTCTTAACAAAACTGAGATTCCATATGACTCCGTGAAAGGGCTCCATCGTGATGAAGGAAGGGCTGGCTTGGGAATGAGAGGCCTGAAGAAGGATATAGGAGGGAAGAGAGAGATGCTTACTGGTTGAGTCTTGTGTGTTCACTGTAGCTAATGAAGGTAGGTAAGAGGTTGGAGAAACTAATTAGCGATGACAGAGGAAGGGGGAAAGAAAGGCAGCAGAAAAGAGCTGAGCAGGCTGATTTTAAGTTATCAGTGGACCCACAAAAACCAGTCCCCACTGGAGTTCCAGATAAGCGCGGCTGGTGTGTTCAAACCTACTTCCTGGTTCTTTTTGTTTGTTTGTTTGTTTGGATCAGCGGGGTGTGTGTGTATGTTACTGAAGAACAAACGAGGTGGAAGGAAGATCCCAAAATAAATGACAGAGCCTAACAGCAAGAAAAGATAACTAGAGGGAAAAATGAAGTGAGAAAGCTACTGGTGCATGTGAACATTTAATGTGGAAGATGGAAGAACAGCTGCAGGAGAGTAAGGAGAATGACTCATGAAGGAAGAGACCAAGGGCCTTAAGTCCGTTTTCCAGTAATTCTAAATGTTTATAAACAAGACAGATGTAAGAAGAAAATAATGTTAAGAAATATTTGTAACGGGTATTAGAGTTTATGGCTGTCCCACTTGGAGAAGTCATTCATACTTACAAGTAGTATCTAGAATGCAATCAATAAATGAATTAAAAGAGATATTTCATAAAAAGAATTAATGGCAAAGAAATAAATGGGAAAGGTTCCACTTGGCCAGAAATTCAACTTGACTAGAGAATAAACAAGAAAGATGTTAATTTTGTACTCAAATTTACCAATATTATTTTTTCTTTATGATAAGACCCAATGCTTGGTACGGTTGTGGTAGCATGCATTCGTGGTGGCATTGTGATTGGTGGTGTCCCTTTTCTTAGAAAGCAATTATTCATATAAATCAAAGGTTACCAAAATCTTTTTGCCTAGTAATTATGTCACTGAGAACTTAAGCACATAATTTCAAAGAAACCATACACACAAAGCAATTCTTGCAACACTTGTATAACTAAAACTTTAAACATCCTATAGCAAGGGGGCTTATTAATTAAATTCTAGTACCTCCGTTGAAAAGATTATAGATTGAAGAAGTAGTCTTCTGTTGAAGAAAATTTACATTTGTTTTTAAAATTAAACGGCTTTTGAATGAAAAATGAGAAAAGAATATAAAAACAGCTGTGCTTTGATACAGCTGAATTATATGTGAAATTTTGTTATTTTAAATTATAATGTTTTGATAGCAAGCCAATTAAAAGTAAAATACTTGCTGGAAGAGTTGGGAATGACTGAAAAGAGAATCTACCTTTGAGAATTTCTTAAAAGCATCACAAGAGAGGTATGTCCATCCAATTTTAGCAAGACAAGAATGTCTGCCCTTTCTTCAGAAGCAAAGGGAGTCCAGACTTTATTGGATGGTTAACTTCAGCAATCTTTTACCTTTGTCATAATTTTTAGAAGATACTTAAATTGTCAAAATTTAAAGGGCCAAGAAACCCTCCAGAGAGTGATTGGAAAGCTTGCACCTTGGTCAAGAAACAAAAGTGATCTCTGGAAAGCTTGCGCCTTGGTCGAGAAACAAAAGTGATCTCTGTCCCGAGTGAATTCCTTGACTGAAGATGCATGAGGAATTTGTAGATAAAAGGGTTGTTAACCTTGTAGATTACACAGAGACTCTGAACTAGAGGAATGGAGTTTAAAGGCTTGGGATAATATAGTGATATAACCTGGAGAAAGCTGAGCACCTGGAATTGAAAAAGGTTGAAGATCTCCTCTATGGATACTTACTACTACACTTGGAAAAAAGTCGGGTGTGGTATGCCATTCAGTTAAAATAGAAAAAGATCGTGATAATTTGAAAGAAATGTAGAAAACGCCCATGAAAAATTGAATGAGGTGTTTTTAGAAACTTAAGTGTTTGCTACATATGTGTTAAGTCAACAAGAGAAACAAGTTAGAAAGTCCAATTTTGTTATCTGCGAAAGGATTGTTTAATAAATGCCCGTGGATTAAATTTGTTTTTAGGATACTGAAATCATATTTAGAAGAATCTCACTAGACTGGAAGAATTGTCCAAATGTCACATAAATCATGCCCTGGGTCTAAGTCAAGGCCACCAGATCTGTGGAATGCCTTTGCCTTCAACAGTTGTTAAAGTGATCCAGGGATTTCAGAAGTACACACAAAGTATCCATGTGCAAGTGCACAGACTTGTGTGTTAGGGGGGTGGGGAGGTAGTTGGTCTGTAGATCCAAATAAGATACTCACATGTGTTCCACAAATGAGTAAAAATAGACTAGCCTCACTCCCCAAACTAATTTTGTTACAATTCCAGGAAGGCTTTCCCTGCATAAAAAATGTCACATCATCTCCCTCGTATCACAGGTTTTGCTGAATTTAAGGACTAAAAGACAAAAACTGAAAGTCTATGCAAACAATTATTTCCCCAAAGAGTTACTAAGTCATATATTTATTAAAATTTGTGGGGTTAAATCTTAGGGGAGGTTTCAGTCTTAGTAATGTAGCTTAGAGAGGCCAGGAAAAAATGACTGCGTAACTTAGGCTTCAGCCATCAACTTGTTTGAGTGGGGTCTGGGGAGACCTGCCCACGAGGCCTTCAGCCAAATACTAGAGGCCATTGATGATTGACTCTGTTGTTACTGTCATTTCCTCTTTCTTGTTTAATATAAATAATGGAAACCTAATGCTAGAAAAAACCTCAAGGAGCTTATCTAGTCCACTCATTTTGCAGATGAGGGATTCAAGGTCAAGAAAAAATGTGGCTGGTGAGTCTCAGAGCTGTGGCTAGGACTTCTAGGACATCAGCACACTGACTGCTTGTGGAGAGCATCAGAGGATGCCTATTTTGTGGACAAGGAAGAGTGATCAAGCCTAGTATCATGGCCGAGTTGGATATTTCTCTCCCCTAGTAAGTTCCTGGTTTTGTTAATGCCAATGAAAAAGTACTTTCTGAACTTAGGCTATTTTTATTCCATTAATAAGGCATTGTAGTGTGCCCCCCAAGAACACTTTACTTTGGTTCTTCGTATTAAATTATTTATAAAGAGGCAGAATAGTGGGTTTATTAGGTGTGTATGTGTTTTGACAATCAGTTTCACCAGTATTGAGTTCAAAATTGGACAGAATCCTGTGAATTGATCAGGTTGTTGGTGTCCAGAGGCGGTATAGAGCTTTGGTGACAAGGCCTAGGGTGAAGTTTTTAAGATGGTACCCAGTAGTAGTATTTCTGGCTCACTTTCCTCCTCGATAGTAGTGCTGTGATGTTAGGATTGTTGTGACAGTTAAATCAGGAAATAAATAAAAACTCTTATAGCATAGATCTTTAAAGAAATACTGCAATCATATTATGTGCCTCTCACTGGCATACAGGATATACCGCACAACCTTTCTCTGGTAGGGATTCTTGCCGTCTAACTGGGGAACAGACCTAAAACAAAGAAACTGATACGTAATTATCACTGAAAATTACATAGACATACTGAGTACTGGAAGAACATGGATCCCCCAAAATCACCCTATATGAGGAATGCCATGGAAAGCTTGCCTGATGAAGTGGAGTTAAAATTGCACCTGAAGGATGAAGACTTTGCCAGAAGGGCAGAGGGCACCGACGGAACAGAATGTGCAGGGGCCCCGAGTTGGAAAGGACATAGCTTGTTTTGAGAACTGAAGATGAAAATGAGGGGGAAATGATACAAAATAAGCCTGGGAAAGGAAAGAAGAACCAGACCAGGTCGAGCCTTGTTGGATGTTTTGAACTATACCCTGAGTAGGGAGAAGCTACCTATAGGTTTTAGCCAGGGGAGTGATGTGAACAGATGTGAATTGCAAGACGGTCACTCCTGCTGATGTGTGGAGGTGATTGAGCAGGCCAATGTGAGATGCAAAGCGTTGAGTTAGGAGGCTCTTGAAGTTGTCCAGATGGTGGTGGTGGCTTGGTCAGAGTTATGGAGAGAAGCGGACCTATTTGAGAACTGTTTTGTAGATGGAATTGACAGGCTTTGTTGACTGGAATTAGGAGAGGGAAAGGAAGTGCTATGGAAGATGCTAGATGTTTAGTCTATAAAAGTCCTCAAATGTTTTCATTCTGTAGGTTTAATTTTTACCACTGCTTTCATGTTATATCAGACCTTGAGACTGCATGTGATCTTGACTGGGAGAAATTTAAAGCCTCCAGTAGTCAGCTGTTGACTATTAGTATTCTGAAATTTTAGCTTTATTTACTCAACACTTTATAGCACTGAGTGCCATCTGTTCTCATTTATACATGAGGAAACTGAGGCACAGAAGGGTTAAGTTACTTGTTCAGTTGATAACGGTAGAGCCAGAATTGGAGCCCAGATATTCTTTCTTTGGAGCCCGTGCTATCCTGGTGGTTTTTATTCCTCAAAGCAACCTTTGAGAAAGGTATTTTGATGGTTTGACCATTATATCCCACTAAATATTAATATTTCTCCCTCCTTCCTTTGACCTCATCCAACCCAGTGTAAAGGAATAAATAAGAGTTGATCTGATAGTCACCCTTCTTGGTTGCCCTTCTGGTGAACTGAAAGTGTAGCTTTACATTTTAATTCTTTTTAATCCTTGCAAACATTTAGAATGACTAAAATTTTTTTAAAAATTGTTTCTCTTCCATGTGTAGTACATTTTTCTTATTTCCTAGACTGATTATGTAGACTTTGTCCTCTGAACATTCATTACCACGGGTATACTGTAAAAATATGAAGACAGCAAAATGGAAAACTGTATATACCTTTGCAGTATAAATCTAGCTACACATGTTCTATTTGGAGAGAAAATGTGTGTATTCTGCAGAAACATTTATATGCCTATAAATAACATTGCTAGGTTACTTTGCTTAGCGTGAACATTTGAGGACATTTTTGCAGTCAATTTATTATATCTGTGAGGGTTAAAGAGGGTAACAATGATATAAACTGTCTGTTGGATTATAAATTTCAAAAGTCGTATTTTGCATATGGGTGCAGCAATTTCTGGAAGGTTTTTCCTTTCCTTGGGCACATGCATATTGTCAGCTTTTAAGAATCACAGCAAATTAAATATCGCTGATGTACTCCATAACTGTGTATTTTTCAAAGTTGGGGCCTTTCTCACTTCTCTGGAAAATCCATACTGGAGTTGTCCTGACCATAACCAGTAATAGACTGTTGAGCATTTGCATAGAGCTTTTTGTTTTCAGGATTTCACAATCATTGCCCTTTAATCCATATGACACCCCTGTGAGGTAGGTAGGTACAGTCAAACATCCACGTCTCCTGCAGGCAAATTTTGGTGCCAGCAGGAATATTGTGATTGGCACTGACTCTCCTTAATTTCCCAGAGGCCAGACACCTGGAGAGGCTTTTTCTGCAGGCCCAAGTACATGCCAGTGCTTCAGCCACGCGGGGCTGCCTCCTCATTCCTTCTGCTATTTTACCAAGATTCAGTGACTGCCTGTGCCATTAACCGTAACACTGTAGTGACTGTGTCGTCAGTCTGCCTAAAACCCACACAGGAGGGGTATGTTTTGGAAGATTCCTAGAGGGCCCAATGAACATTCACATTCTATACTACAAATTTCAACTGTTCACACTTCTGTCACTCTAATAACGGTACTTTTCATTCAGTGGTAATATCTGTAGCTCCAACTAAGTATTTAGATTAATAAATAAGCCCGCAGGATTTCTCTTAAGAGTCTATAATGTATTCAGGCAGGCAAGAGACAGGCATAGCTAATGGTGAAATCATCAATACAGAGCCAATTGATAGAGAATGCTAGCAATCATATATTGTATGCTTATTTGTATCAGGCACTGTGATAAACATAATACATACGTTACATATTTTTATAACAACTACATGAGGTAGATTCTATCAGATTCTTCATTCCCGATGAAAGCCAAGGCTAGTAGGTTGCCCAGAGTCACAGAGCTGATTTGAACCTAATTCTGACTCCAAAGTCCTTTTTTAACCATTAGGTGATATTCACTGCCTGAAGTGGAAGATACTATATAGAATTTTAAAGTGCTAGGACAACATACAGCAAAAGAGTGGTAGTAATAGGGCAGAATGTAAAAAGATACATATTGACTTCTGTTTTTATACAGTAAAGCAGAACCATGTAAAAGAATTGTTCTTATCCACAGCATACAGTGTATCTTTTTACCTTTCTAGACACATCATAATTTCATAATATCTGATACTGTTAAGTCATCATCCCTTTTCTAAGAAATTATCTTAAAATTGCACATACTAATGTGTAAAACCTTAGATTACTTAGGTGGTTGGAAATTGCTGAATAAATTAACTTTTAAAAATTAGTAGGGCTTTGGGGCACCTGGGTGGCTCAGTCGTTAGGCATCTGCCTTCAGTTCGGGTCATGGTCCCAGAGTCCTGGGATCGAACTCCACATCGAGCTCCCTGTTTGACAGGGAGCCTGCTTCTCTCCCACTCCCCCTGCTTGTGTTCCATCTCTCTCTGTCTCTCTGTCAAACAAATAAAAAAAATCTTAAAAAAAAAATTAGTAGGGCTTTTAATTGAAAAAGTCCTTGTATAGGGGCACATTGGTGTCTCAGTCATTAAGCATCTGTCTTTGGCTCCGGTCATGATCCCAGGGTCCTGGGATCGAGCCCCACATGGGGCTCCCTGCTCAGTGGGAAGCCTGCTTCTCCCTCTCCCACTCCCCCTGCTTGTATTCCCTCTCCTGCTGTGTCTCTCTCTGTCAAATAAATAAATAAAATCTTTTTTAAAAAATCAAAATCAAAATCAAAATAAAATCCTTGTATATAGCAAAACATTCAAATGAAACAAAAAGAATCTTATATTTAATAAAAAAGAATCTTATATTTAAGACCTCCATGTCCTCAGTTCTCCCAAGAATCCTCACTAGTTTGTTTCTTGTGGATTCTTTTAGAAATAGTGTATTTGTTGGTGTATGTGTGTAGGTATATAAGCATGTATGTTGTAACTGCTAAGCTTTTATACTAAAACCTGTGAACCAGATATGTTGAAGTAAATCATGACTTGAATGATAATAGTTAAGTCCTAAATATATAATAAAAAAACTATACTCTGAATACATATTGTAATAGAAATCACTGCATGTATTATAAAATGTACATAAATAGACAATTACAGTTGCACTTTTAAATATATGTATGATATTAACCATGCCCTTAAAGCTATAACATAAATCCTATGTAATTCTAATATAAGATGGTTATAATTTAGTTACCTTACTCTCTAGAGTTGCTTAGTTATATGTGAGAGACAATTAACTTTAGGAATTAGATGCAAAGATCCTCATAGATCTAATATTTTCTTTGAAGTTTCTCTGTACTTCCAAATTTCTTTCTCACTACTGGTAAAATTTACAAGTTACATAACATATTAAAGAATAGGTCAGTATTTTGAAAAAGTGTTAGGTTTTGCTGTAATTATCAACTATGTTTTGAAAATTTGAAGAGGATAATGTGTTATCAATGTATCTTGAATTGTTTCCGGCATAAATACAAAGCTATGAAAAGTAGCTCTTAATCAGCCTAAAAAAGACTTTGAGCATTTTATGCATTTTTAAAAGAAAAGCTGCTAATTCCTTTTTTATGTTTTTGTTTAATTTTAGGTTTTAGTATAAAAGCAGTGCCATTCCAGAATGCCATCTTGAATGTAAAGGAACTTGGAGGTATAACATTTAAAATCCTTTCTGTGTCTGGCTTAAATTTGTGCTAATTCAGTATTAATGTTAAATGTAATTAAAAATTTGTTATTCTAGCAGGTGACTCATTTTTACCTTTTCCCTTGGTAACAGAGATATGTGTTTCTCTTTATATATGTTTTAAAGGTTGTTGAAGAGTTCTAAGTAATAAACTTTTTTTCCTTTAATTAGAGAACCATGCTTGTGGTTCTGTTTCATACACTACATATTCTTTGGTTTTATTTGTTCAAAACGTTTATTCCTGATCGAAAAGTACGAAGAAAATTTTAATATAACAGAAAGATAAGCCATACATTATGCAGGGCAACGAACTATATTTTAGAGTAGTTTGTATTCATACTCCAGGTTTTATTGTATTAGATCTTTTTAGAATGCATTTGTTCCGATAATAAATCTTTGCCAACGGGTTCTTTGCTGGTCAAGCACATTTATTGGATAGGCTGTACCCCAAACTATACATCACTCAGTCTTTCATTACACTCTCTGTCTGGGATTTTTTGGTTGTGTTTTATGTCAGTCAGGGTCTTAACCCATGTAAATAGGTTAACAAAGAAATCAGTCAATTCAGTGAACCTACTAAATTCTCTAATAGCACAGGCAAATGGTAAGTGCTCTGAAGTTCAGGATCATATTGGTGAGTTTAATGACTTAGAAGAAAGTTCTCTTCCATCTCTTTAATCACTTTGTGATATTGACCTTCCCCCACCCCTTTTTCTAAGTTCATTCTAACTGACCTATTTTTAACTTGATGCAATTGAAACACAAACTTTATGCCATTTTAATAGTGTTTGATGCCACCTTATTTTTATCTCCCTAATGTATTAGCTCATCTTCTCAGGTGTTTTAAAGAGCTGTATCTAGGACAAGTTTACTTCTGCCAGTCTTTTTGTATAGCTACCTTTGACTTTCATAGCATTAATATTTAAATCAACCGTGGCTGATAAATTCTGGTTTATCCTTTAAGGCATTTGATTTTGTCATATGACTACAAAAATTCTAAAGCATGAGTGTTTTTAGCATGGAATCCTTTTTCTACATAAAAATTTTTAAAAGACTGCTCTTTTAGGTTGAATATTTTAATATTACTTTGTGGTTTCTAGTGACTCTGCTTCTCAGTGACCATAGAGTTATAGTCAGAGGATATATTGTAAAAGTCTATGGGAACAAAATGTATGGTTTGAGAATTTTCTTGGTTTTAAGTGTGGTTGATACTTCATTAAGGATTTTATTACTAGGCTAGACACAAAACTTTTATTGAACCCCCTCCAGGTGTAAGAAACTGTTGATTAATTGATAAAGATGTTTATTATGGATGTTGGTTGGATGATACAGATAGTGAATGTGTCTGGACAACTGACATGAATGCTTCAGGGAATTTTTGTAGCCTGGACTCTGTGCCACTGTAACACTGAAATTCAATACGATAAAAGAAAAATTAGAGGACAGGGGTGTATAAGGTGGGAATCTGTCTGTTCCCAAGCAAGGTTTAATTTTGCTGAAAAACCTCTGCCCTAACAATTTCAGTAATGAACATTGCAATGAAGAGAATACCATAGAGCTTGGTGCAACGTTTTAGTTCGTGTGATGGTTATTCTGTGATAGTGTGGGGTATAGGTAGAACGTAAAACTTCCAGGACTAGGCCCGGTACGTGAGTTCCAGGCCAATGAGGATGTGTTTGGCATACAGTATTCTACCCCCTCAATTTTAGGCGTTCTGTTTCCAGTCAAGAGACTGTTTCAAGGAGAAAGTGATTTTTCTGAGTAGAATCTAATTGTGCCTTCACTAAGTTCTTTATTTAAAAATATTTTTTTGAGGGGCTACTCTGTCTGGAAGAGGACTGCACACTAGGCTCTGTCTCACCTAAGAAGGCAGGAAAAGTAGGCTAACCACATGGTAAGAGTGTAGCTTTCCTAGGATTCAGGGTGTATTTCATGTGATAAGAAGCTCATCCCAATATAAGGTACATACTAGGAAGATGTGTGACCAACTGAAACCAAGTTGCTTGAGAGGCAGTAGCTTGAGTGAAAATTTCAGGAGTAAAGAATGGAGTGTTTTAGGGTCAATGATGAAACCTTTATATACCACAGTAGAGGGTTTCTTAGAAGTTCAGTCAGGTTGTGTGAATCCAGGGAAAAATCTTGAAGTCAAGGGAGAAATTCAAGAAGATAGATTGTAGAAATAGCAATGCTGAGTGCCACAACATCGCTGACATAGGGATGCTCAGATAGATAGCTCTGCTTACCTTAGGGGTAATTCAAGAGATTGGCATGACCCCTGCTCCTCCCTGCCAGGAGGAGTACCCCTCTCAGATGGTTCTAAGGCTCTCCATCATCCCGCTTCTCAACCTTAAGTTAAATTTCTTACTTGTTCAAAATAGGAAGAGGCATGAACTTGTGTTCCTTATCTAGTAAGAAATGGAAGGAAAGGAATTAACAGTGACCAGTGGAGTTAAATGGAAGTCACTTTTGGGAGATCTTAATAAGAAATTTTCTTTATATATGTAACTTGTATGTATAGCATATACATATATAGTTCTAAGTTCTCATCAACTTTCTCTTAGGAGAGGGTTTCCTACATCTTTCACCTAAAAACTCTTAAAATTTTCACTCACATTTTTCTTGTGTGCTCTTGCCTACCATTCATACAATCATTCTAGCACAATTGTACATCAAGCATGATTCTAGGAGTTGAGAATGAAAGATGTTTAAAATACATTCCCGTTCTTCAAGAGACTCATGATTTGATTATGGAGACATTCATGAAAACAAATATTTGAAAGGAATGAAATTTTTTTGAAAATGAAATTGTGTGTTGGGGGGATAAGTTCAAGATAAGAGGTGACACAAATATAGACATAATCAGCCCAGCCTGGTGGTATATGGACAAGTTCCATTTTCACTAGTTTGAGAATGACTTGCTTTCCTTGACTTAGCTTTCACACCCACCAGGCTGCACTGATGACGCCTATATTTATGTGAAATTGAAATTGTAAATGTTTTTTGTAATTTTTTGCTTATTCCCATTTCTCTCCCTCCAGTGAGGTTCTCATTTCACTTTTGCAGCTTCATGCTTAATGAGTAGGTGCTAGGACTGTCTCACAGATAATGAGACACAGGACAGCCAGGCACAGAGACTGGGGGACTTGATCAAGGCTATTTGGAGGAGGTGGATGTCCATCTGAGCACTTAACCAGTTACTCTCTACGTGGCACATTTTATCCTGTGCCTGGAACAAGAGAAGTGCTTCCACATGTTACCTGCTGCTGCTTCTATCATTGATTTTCTTTGACTCTCAAGTCCAACTCTTGTTTGCTTCGGGTTCTGACTCTCTCACTGCTAGAGTCCTGCTTCCCTTCCCATCTCTTCAAGACTGGCTTCTGAATCAATCATAATCTTAACCTTCCAGTCTGTCTCGAGGCTTATACAAACACATCATTTTCATATTTTTATTCCTTTTATTTCATTTATTCAATAGATATTTATTAAGTACATGTTGCATGCCCAGGCTGAGTTCTAGAAAGTGGCAGTTACAGTGGCAAGAGATGCACTGTCCTTGCATGGACGAGCTATTGGACACAAGGGGAGACTCTTGTGTACTTCTCTCCTTGAGTAAAGCCAAATATTGCTATTTACAGGCCCAGAACGAATTCCTGGGTTAATCCCCTCAGTACTTGAAGGGATTTTTAATACCATCGAGAACGGCTGTTCTGATCTCTACAAAGGACATTCTGTAGTATTGCTCAGTGGGTTTGTTTTTCTTGTAAATTCTTTCATTTGGGAGGTTTTTGTTGAAACTAATCTAAACCCTTTTTTAGTTTTAATTAATTACTCGGCTTGTCTTGTGCTATTTATTATTCTGGATGTTGTGCAAGACACCTAGCAGGATTCTGAACAGACAGAAAGATGAATCTTTCAGCAAGTTTCCCTTCTTCCTATTAGAGGAAGCCCATTCATTCTGTAGGATTCTAGGTGAGTCCATTTTCCTGTATCTCTGCTTCCTTATCTGTAAAACGTAGTAATAATAGTTCCTGCATTATATATATCAATTGTGAGGACTAAATTAACATAAGTCAGCTACTTAGAAATCGCCTGGCCCATAGCTAACATTTTTGGAAGATTTATATTATAATTACACCCTTCTCCTCCCTCATCCCCACCCCCTCAAAAAAAACACCTTTCAATAAAGCCTTGTCCCCAAAGGCTCGAGAAATAACCCAAATCACACATTGATTGCTTTTTCTCTTTGCAGTCATGCCTTGCTCCCTTGTGGACAAGATGATCTTCCCTTTTTTTTTTTTTTTTTAATTTCTATTTTTATTTTGTTACACCTGTTTAAACTGAAAAGTCACAGGGAAGGGACCTCCTCGGAGTCTTCGGGTTAGCAGCCTCACATAGTTTTTGGCAGTACACACGTGTTAATATTAAATGTTTTTGTCCCATCTACCTTATCACTTTTCCCTCTGGTTTCAGTTTCCACCTGAAAAATCTTTTCTGTCATGTCTCTTAATTGCTTTCATTCTGTTTGGCTTTATGTATTGTAACCACATTACTAAGGTGAATGAAGCATCTGGCATTTAGTTGAGTTGAAAGCACCAGTCCCGATGCAGTGATTTTACAGCTCTGGTAATTTTTCCTTTTAGAAATTTCCAGTTCTTAAATCTACAGATGCACTTGGAGATATTTTTGTCTTGATTTTGAAATTGCATTTGTACATTGATGGAGCCCAAAGAGGAAATTTTTCATTTCTTAGCACATTTAGTTTGTTACCATGAATTGATGAGGATCCAGACATCATAATATTCCGTTTTCTTTCCCTAACTGAATTCTGGAATCACAATTGGTTTTGTCAAATGACTTGTTTTCTCCTTCTGATATTCTAATGAGTTATGTCTGAGTCGTTTCCCCACCCAGTAAACTCTTTGGCAGTCTTGTCTTCCCTGTTGATACTCAGAAAGGCAAAAGCTAAAAAGCAGTAAGCTGTCTTTTACGCTTCAGTATTTGCTGCTAGTTGTCAATCAGAAAGAAAGTTCATGAAGATTTTTGTTTGCCCTTTATTTTTTTCCTCTAAAGACAAGACAACTTTTTTCTTCAGAAGGTGGTGAGGGTTGTGTGGAAAAGTGCAAGTTGTGTTCACTTACCCATTTACTTTAGCCCATGCAATAGTGATTGAATGATTTTTGAGGATTGTCAGCTAAGCCATTTTTTTTTTTTTTTAAAGGTTGCTTCTTTCAGCAGCCAAGCTGTTATATGAAACAGATGTTGACTCTGTCCTGTTTCTTTGTTTGCCTGGAGGAATACACCACCTCCTCATAGTGAAAGGTGCTGTTTCTTTGTATCCTGCTAGTTATCTTCGGGTGCTGTTAATCTGTCCAGGTTATTTGCATTTCTTAATTTCTCCAGAAACAGTACAGGGCAAATTTCTTGACAGGCAACCCAGGGGGCACTGCTGCCTGCATCTTTTTAATCTCTGCTTTCTGTACCCAGGCCATTTGATGTCTTTTACCCAAATAAAGCTTCCTTCCTTCAGAATCTTGCATTAAAACTTAATTCAGAAGGAAGAATATCTCTTTATTTCACTTGATGTGTTCTCCCAGTCCTATATATACTATGATTATTGCCTCCATATCCCCACTACCACCTCCTATTAAAAAAAAAAAATTCCAGCTAAATACCTAGGAATTTAATGTCACTGCCTCTGAGAGTCATACTATCCAACAGACAGAGGAAGGAATCAGGACCATATAAACAAAATGGTTTTCTATTAGAAACAGTGTAGGTAGTCTGGAAAACACTTTTGCCACATTGCTTGAAGGGACACGTGTAGTTAAGATTGCTTGCTGGTGTAGGAGAGAACAAGTTGCCATTCAGAAACTCTTCTCGACATCTCCAGACATGGAATTCTCTGGAGGTGGCAAGAAACCATGATGCTGGTAAAGGAACATGACAGCACAGAGTGGGGGCCAGAGGAATTGTAAGGAGGGCCCCCTTACAATCATGCTACCTGCTAAATTATAGTCAGCTACACACAAGTGTGCATATTCCATATCTGTTGTATAATTATAAGGAAGAAATGAGGTTCAGCAAGTAGAGTGTGGCCTCAAGACGCTCTGTCCCTCTGTGCATTTGAACTTCTTGTTGTTTTCTTATCTGCAAAATGTAAGTTTTAATAAATCATCACTATTTATTTCCCAAGGGATTGGGCTGGAAAAGAAAACTTCAGTTGCCTAAAGCTCCCCAAGAGATGCTTTAAGATGCTTTAAGATAGACAGTGGTATTTCCACTAATTCTGTTTTTATAGTTGTGGTTCCAGTGTGATATGTAATATTGAATGATCGAAACTTCTTGATAGAGTATTGTTTCCTTATCTAGGAGAAGAACCAGACTTTCTGGAATGGGAACAACCAGTTAACTCCTGGCTCTCTGAGCTGTGTACTTTCTCACTGAGGCTTAGCTCTACTAGGGGAAATGATATTGGTATAAAGCCAAGTCACTTGGATGGGAGTTGAAAGGCCACAGCTATCTGAATTGGTTGAACAGGCTCCCACTGTGGTGGTGTTCAAGCGTTTTTTACACTTGCTAAGGGAAAACTGAGCCAAACAGTCAGCAGAGCCAAATAAATGAATCTGGGGACCCAGAAGTCTGTTACTGGCTGATGTAGTCCTGACCTTAATTTTTGTTTTCTTCTGGAGAAATGCCCTAAGATATTTTTTTTAAATTTGCCTCCCCAGTCATAGTTTTGTATAGTACTTAACAATCCACTCTTCGAAGACTGTATACACACACACACACACACACACACACACACACACACACACACGCAGATGTATAATACATACACACATAAACACATGTATACACACAATGTTCAAGAAACTGGTGTCCTGGCCTTTTGACACCCATCACCCCCGCCTTGAGAATAGGGGTTTCATGTACCTCTAATGTAGCTCCCTCACCCATTGATTCCTGTTTGGGGCAGTCAGGTCATATCATATCTTCCAACTCTACCGAACTTCCTCACAGAACATTCATGCTGGGTTCTGAGCTTCCTAACCTTTAGAAGGGAATAGATATTTCTCTTTCTCCCATGGGTTGCCATAATAGCAACTAATTTTCATCGTGTATTTGGTTTCAGCATGGTATTGCAGCAACAGCACTGCAAGTCAAGAGACCAGTATTCTTCTCTCAAAACAAGCCATGGGACATTGGGCAAGCCTGTTAACTTCTCCAAGGCTGCTTGCTTTTCTAGCAGCTGAGGATGCTGATAACCATTCTCCTGTTTGATACAACAGAACTAGTTTATTTTTATAATCTTGAAACCCATAGTATCTACTTCACTGTGGTCTCTAGGAACCATAGAGCCCATCTTTAACAACTATGCATGATTATAATGCTTTATTTTTTGTTTTCATTTAACCTGGACTTCCTCTGTTTTTTTTTCTTTTTGGTAGAGTAGACATTTCAATAAATCTGTTTTCTTTTTGTGTTTGTGTGAAACAGGTATACGTACATGAAATACGAACTAATACTAAATGTACTGCTTACTTCAAGAAGCATTACAGTCTGGTACAGGAAATACTATAATAGGATTGTGTGCAAGATGCCATTAGGATCATATAGAAAGTACAGAGGAGACGTCACAGAGGAAAAGACAATTTAGGAGCAGTCTGGGACAAAAGTCATGGAAGTGGCAGTGGGCTTGGTCTAATTTTGTTTCATCCATAAACCAAGTCCACTGTCAACTCCTTGACTTGTCTTTTCTGTTTTCTTTTCCTAGACTCTTTTCCTCTAGTGTCTCTCCTTTCAGTATGATCTTAATTGCATCTTGTACTCAATCCTGTTACAGTATTTAGCATACCAGTCCATGAAATTAGAAAGAATTGAAAAACACACTGTAATCTTAAGGGTTTATCATATTGTGATGTAAAACATATCTGCAATTCCAAGCTGGAGAGAAATTTGCCAAGTTATGCCCCAAGATACTGGAGTAAAGCTAGACCCATCAGAAGCAAAATGGTGTTTTGTATTAAATTCATTTCAGTAAATACTTAATAAATACTAACTACATGCCATCACCTAAAGATATAATCCCCATATGTGCATGCACATGATCCCGAGCCCATTTCTTTGGATATTTTGATGGGAGAGTAATATTGGCCATAAAGATTATGGAAGTTCATAGAAAAGATTAAACAGCTTTACTAGATCTCTATAATTAGAATGACAACTTGTCAGTTGTTCAAGAGGTAATATATTGGTAGCTGTTCATTTCTTACCAGACCAGGTTGGTTCTCTGACCTATCCTAGAACTGAACAAAATAGAACTGGTTAGATTTATTTTGAGGCATTATAAATGTGTTGCTTTTAATTTCTTAAGGTCCAAAGTATTATCAAAAAGCTCTATACTAAAAATGCTTGATTATTTTAATATTGAAATTCACTGATATTTTATGGCATCATTGTGAGAAGTAATGTGAAGAATATCGTATAAAGTTAACTTTTTAATACATACATTAATACATAATACTTATTGAAAATTGAAGGTTGATTTTTTTTAATGTCTATTCTCCCTCCTTTGCCAAAATCTCATAAAATGACAAAAATCAGAAAACGATTATAAGTTAAACCTCTAACACAGATTTAATCTACAATGAAGAAAGGAAAGCATGACAAAGACTGAGATACAGGCCATGGAAACATGAAGTAGAAGGAGAATTCATCAGGATTATTAATCAGAGTTTATCAAAGTTATTAATTGGGGCTTTACGTTTGGAGCCATGCCTTTATTTTTCTTCTCTCCTTGTGTTAAGTAGTGGATAGCAGCTGTGTTTACCCACAGACTAAATCTTGGAAGTGGGTGCTAGACTCAGGCCAAGGCAGTGTCCTAATATACTGACTGCCAGGTGGGTTAGGAAGCCCACACACACAGGAGAGAAGCCACTTGTCTGTCCCTATTAATCACTGAAAGTAGGCAGTGGTAAACAAAAGAGCTGGCAAACGTAGATTCTTAAAAGATAAGCATATAATCACAGCATACCACAATATGAGGGAAATCACCATCAAAGAAAGCTTACCCCATCAAAAGAAAAAGTACCTAAGGACCTAGAGGTAATAGAGTGATCAGAAGAAGACATTCAGAGAGGTAAGTTTTTGTATTCTTGAAAAGGAATCTAATGGAACTGGGGAAATGAAAATTTAAAGTGACAATATCCATTGACACAACTCAGATGTAAATTAATAAAATTAAGGACTGAGGGAATTTCCTCAGAATACCCTGCAAAAGGACAGCTCTGAAAGTATGGGAGAAAATTGAGACCAAAGGAATAGTTAGTAGAAATTCTAACATCCCTCTAAGAGGTGTAAAGGGAGAGTAAAGAGAAACTGTAGAGATTAAAATAATCAAAGAAAACAGAAAAACCTCAAATGTGAGAAAAGACTATTCAAATTTAATGGGTCTTCTGAGGCCAAGAAAAGACTTAAATCTAGACATATTGTGAAGAAAAATCATTAATTGTAATCACAGGAACACACAAGTGAGTTATTTCTAATTTCAACATGAGAGATGTCAGTCAAGTAGAGAGAATCAAAGTATATTTTCTTTAGATTATAGATTATAATTAAAAGAAAGATTGAAGTTTAAATATATCTTTAAAAATTAAGGTAAACACTAAAACAGTGAAAGTAGGATGATATCTACATAAATACATTTTTAAAAAAATCTGAAAAGTTGGGCACCTGGGTGGCTCAGATGGTTAAGTGTCTGCCTTCGGCTCAGGTCATGATCCCAGGGTCCTGGGATCGAGTCCCATGTCGGGCTCCCTGCTCAGCGGGAAGCCTGCTTCTCCCTCTCCCACTCCCCCTGCTTGAGTTCCCTCTCTCACTGTGTCTCTGTCAAATAAATAAATAAAATCTTTAAAAAAAAAAAAAGATTTTATTTGAAAGTGAGAGAGAGCGAGTGGGGGGAGGGGCAGAGGGAGAGGGAGAAGCCGGCTCACCGGTGCGCAGGGAGCCCAACGTGGATCTAGATCCCAGGACCCTGAGATCATGACCTGAGCTGAAGTCAGACACTTAGCCGACTGAGCCACCAGGTGCCCCATGAGAATTTCTTTTTAAGAAATAAAATTTAAGAAAATATACTATAAAGATAGAAAGCTAAGGATATTTGATAAATTCAGCAAAATGCAAAAATGGAAAAATAGCAAAATTAATCGTATGAGACCTAGAAAACATCTATACATCAGTAATCAAAATAAATGTACTACTTACTTATTAAATTCGCCTTTTAAATGAGTGGCATAAAAACTGATCATAACCTATTCAACTCTGGTTATGAGACACTTCTGCAACAACAAAATGCAGCAAGGTAGAAATAAAGGGATAGAAAAGATATCCTTAAAAACCATTGAAAAGAAAGTACCAGGAGATGAAATTCAAAACAAAGAACACTAAGAATAGAGGGGTTTTCATGTTGCTCTATTAGGATAACTGAGTAATCATGAACCTTTACATATTTACCTACATAATTCTGAACTATAAAAAATTAAAACTAAGAAAAATGTACGAAAAAGCCAACAGGTTCACAATCAGAAGAATTTATCCATACTTTCTTTATAAGACAGTAGATCAAATAAATAAAAATATATGGAGGATTTAAATAGACAATTAACAAACTTGATCTAATTGATAATTACAGAATTTTACACTCAAATAGAAAACATATTTTCTTTTAAAATACACCCGAAATTTACATATGACCATGTATGTTTTCTGACTAAAATCCAATAAAATTAGAAATTAGTAGCAGATAGACAAAAATAACACATGAAACAAGATTTAAAATTACCCTAATCTTGGATGCTTGGGTGGCTCAGCCAGTTAAATGTCTGCCTTTGGCTCAGGTCATGATCGAGCCCTGCACTGGGCTCTCTGCTCAGTGGGGAGTCTGCATCTCCCTTTCCCTCTGCCCCCACACCCCACTTGTGCTCGCTTATGCTCTCTCTCTCAAAGAAAATCCCCCCCCCTTTTTTTAATTACCCTGGGGCTCCTGGGTGGCTCAGTTGTTAAGTGTCTGCCTTTCGCTCAGATAGTGATACCAGAGTCCTGGGATCGAACCCTACATCAGGCTCCCTGCTCGGCGGGGAGTCTGCTTCTCCCTCTCCCACTCCCCCTGCTTGTGTTCCCTCTCTCGCTGTGTCTCTCTCTGTCAAATAAATAAACAAAATCTTTTAAAAAAATAAAATCATCTTTAAAAAAACAAAAATTAAAAAATTACGCTAACCTTATAACATGTAAAAAAAAATCAAAATAGATCCTGGACCTAAATATAAAACCTAAAACTATAAAACTTCTAGAATAAAACTTATATGGTCTTTGTGACCTTGGGTTAGGCAAAGATTTCTTAGATAAGACACCAAAGGTATGATCCATGAAAAGAAAATTGGTTAATTGGATTTCATAATACTTCTGCTTTTTGAAAGACACTACTAGAGAATGAAAAGGCCATTTATTGGCTAGGTAAACATTATTTGGAAATCATATATCTGATAAAGAACTTGTATCCAAAATATATAAAGAATACTCAATAATAAAACATTTTAAAAATGGGCAAAAACTTTGAACATACCTTTATCAAAGAAGATATAAAGAAGTTAAATAAGCAAATGCAAAAGATGCTCACCATCATTAGTTATTAGGGAAATAGAAATTAAAATCACCACACACACACATTAAAATGTCTAAAATTTAAAAGCCTGAATATATCAAATATTGTGGAAAGAATATGGAGGAACGAGAATCTCCTTCACTGCCAGTAGAAATGTAAAATGATATAACACTTTGAAAAACAGTTTGGCAGCTTCTTAAGATAAATGCAAACCAATCTTATAATCAAGCCATTCCACTCTTGGAGAAACGAAAACCGATGTTCACACAAAATACTGTATATAAGTGTTCATAGCAACTTTATAATAGGAAAAAATGGAAACAACCCAAATGTCTTTGGTTGGTGAATGGATAAATAAATGTGACCTACCCATATAAGGAAATTGTATTCAGCAATAAAAAAGAAAGAACTATAGATACATGCCATAATATGGATGAATCTCAAAGTAATTATGCTAAGTGAAAGAAGCTAGACAAAATGGAACACATAAGGCAGTATTCCCATATTGGGATAAACTCCTATCCCATTTATAGAAATTACTAGAAAATGCAAACTAATAATTCATGACAAAGTGTTTCAGGGATTGCCTGAGGGATAGGGACAGGAGGCTGCGGAGGGATGGAGTGGAAGGACTTGAAGGGTCATGAGAAAATTTGGGAGGTGATGGATAGATACTTATTATCATGATTATGGTCATGGTTTCACAGATGCACCTGAATCAAAACTTAACCACATTGTCTATGTTAATATGTGTAGTTTATTATATATCAGTTATACCACAGTAAAACTGTTGAAAATATTCTGTACTGTTAGAAATATCTCTGGTCAAAAGCATTGAAAATATGTTTTGTGAAGAACTTACGGTCCTTCTCTTGGATTGCTTTCCAGTAACGAGTTATTTTAAATAGGCTAAGTTAATATCCATGCTTTAAAAAAAGATAAATGTGACTAGGGAAAGACTTCACAAAGAAAAATACCCATTTCTGGATGATCATATGTAGCTGAATTGTTAAAGTTAAATATGTAGGCAGTTAAACTAAGATTAAGATGTTATCAAATCTATCAATTTAACATGTAGATTTTAAAAATCTTATTGCTAATAAAAGAAGACAGATTGATCTGTCTGTGCACAGCAGCATCAATTAATCAAAGAAATTCGTATGACAGATTCATTATACAAAGAGTGAGAGATTTCTCAGAATAAACCAGTTGTGGTTCATTCCATAGGGATACTCAAAACCATAGTGATACAATTCTCTTTCCAACCTTAAGAGTTATTTTATGAAAAATATTCCTGTCAGTGATTATACACAGGTCTTAACACAAAGTTGGAGGTTGGCGGGGGCGGGGGGGACAGTAACACTAAAGCAAACCAATATATTAGAAAGCCTCAGATTCCAAACCACATTGGAATAATTCGCATTTTAAGAACACATTTTGTGTGTGGGGGGGTGAAATATCCCTTTTTGTTCAGGAATCTTTACAGCTTTAAATTAATCTGCTTGACCTGATCCTAGGCTATCCAGATCGCACTTCAGGTTAAAGTTTTTCAAGTGGACCTTATTTTGGCATAAAAAGTAATGTATTTTTCATTTGCATTTCTTTTTTTCATTATTGTAAGTTTCCGCAAAATGCCTGGTCAAGATTGGTATAGGTATGGTTGTTGGTAATATTCTACACATAATAAGCTAAGAGGGTAGAACATAACCTACTTTCTTTCTGTGTACTTTGCCGTTAGCAATTCCAACAAGTTCTTTTGGGGTCTGCCATGTTCTTTAAGGTGATGGTATTTTTTAAATTGGGTGTGTAAATATAAAACTTCTTTCTTTCTTTTTTCTTTCTTTTTTTTTTTTTTTTGGTTTTCTTTTTCTTCCAAAGTCCTCTAAATAGATTTAGGTGTCAATGAATTTTTCCTCTAATTAGATTGTATCTCTGTAAGTAAGGATGGACCTAATATAAACTGCTATGTTAAAAATGCAGAGGCTTAGTTGTCAGTTTAATATGAAGCTTTACAGTGGATGATAGATAAGCATGTTGGTATTCTTTTCAGTATGTGTTGTCTTTGATGCTGTTACTCTTTTATATATGATTGTCTATTTTTACAATTACTTATCAAGTTGTAGGACATTAGATCTCCTTGGGCAGATAAAAAAATCTCTTTAAGTGGTAATTTGGTAAGATCCAAAATGATTATGCCTTAAATTTAGAATCTCGAAAATACCTAAAGGTTTTAGATGTATCTCTGAATAGACTTGAAATTTCTTGGTTATTCTAGATTCTAGATTCTACTTGTTTCAGTAAAAAAAAATCCTGAGAGACTCAGGCTGAATATGTTTGACTCTGTAGTCTTCTTAGTTCTGGGTGAAAATGAGGCCAGGCAACAGCAGATGAAATTTTAGAATGGAAATGTCAGATTGCTCCTTATCCTCCAAAATTGGTAAATATAAATTCATTTTCTCTCAAGGTTCCATCAACAGTTTGTTTTCCCTTTCTGATTTTGTTATGTGGGTTACCACCATAAATTTTAAACTTGCTATGGATTTGGATGAGGACTCAAAGAAAAATCAATTACGCCGGGGGAATTTTGACAGAGGTGTATCAGGAATTGTACTGTAAATAATAGAGCAACACCAAACCCAAGAATCTTTTTATTAGTGGTTACTTTTTAAAACTTCTTGGAGGTTACTTTGTTTTTTCAAATCCTTGAAAGAGTCTATGTTTGCAGGAGAGCTGAGAGGAAAAGACTTCATCTCTCTTTTTAAGGTCAAATGCCTTCTCATAGCCCTGTTCTAGGTAGGCTTGATGTTCTGGTGTTCTGAGCCTTGGAGCTTCTTCCTAGCGGTCCTTTGTGTTTCAGGTATTAAACAGCTTCTTGACTTCTACATAGGACCCTAACTGTTCCTGTGTCCTGTTACTTCCTGGAACTAATACAGCATACAGCTTTCTGCTTGGATGAACCTTTCCACCCATGTCTTCCTTTCCTTCAGATTTCTAAATTGTGTTACCCCTCTGATCAGCAGAGGAAGAAAAGGCCTTTTTCCTCTGCTGATCAGAGGGGGAAATCTAACTATACATGTTAGTTTTCCCTGATTTTTTTTTCCCCATTGTAATTTGAAAGAGGTTGTAATATAATTATTTTTGGGTTTTCTGTTCCTTCTAATACTTCCTTTCTCTAAACTGATCACAATTAGAGTGTAAAGGCATTTACTTTATTTATTTGCATTAGGGAGTGAGGGTATGAATTTAACGAGTCTTGAAAGGTTTTATCTACCAAGTCTTTTGTCTGAGACTAATGGTCAACCTCCTTCCCTAATACTTTCAAGTCATGATTTAACAAAATGAGACAATTTGAAAACAAAGTTATATATTATATATATTACATAATATATATTATCATATAT
Organism: Zalophus californianus; assembly: GCF_009762305.2. Lineage (NCBI taxonomy): Eukaryota > Metazoa > Chordata > Mammalia > Carnivora > Otariidae > Zalophus > Zalophus californianus. Next base: position 114,767,243 of record NC_045599.1, read on the forward strand.
AATTGTATATCATCTATATATAGTATATATTGCTTATGCAAAAAGCATTGAGTGCTGCCCAGATGTAAAGATCTAAATAGTTTACTTCGTTTTGATTATTTGCGTGCAGTACACTGTGGAAAAGAATTCTCTTTTAACATGGTGCTGGGATTTTAGGTTAATGTGATTTTGACACCACCATGACACCTCATCACCATTATCATCCCCAGATGCTGAGATTTTGCAAAAATCAATAGAATGCTAGTCATCTGTCATTTATAGTATTACTGAGATTTTTATTTTAAGACTATACTTTCAGGGATCATTTCTATAGTTTGTTAAGATTGTACAATTGTACTCTGCTTTAAGAAAACCCTATGTACAAAAATATAAATATACACATTAGTAGGTTTTATTAAATAATATGTAGTATTGTGAGAGAATTACTGGTTTTGTAAAAGGTTTCACTCCAAGTTTTCTTGAAGGTATTGAAGTCCCAATATATTTTAAATTATTTGATTAAATATTATCAAGACCATTTCTAAGGCATAAATTGACTCTGACATTCTCTTTTATAAATCTTAGTTACTACAGTGTTTTACTAATTTCCTCATGCTGCTTTTCTATAAAAGGCAACCTCTCTTGGGACGCCTGGCTGGCTCAGTCAATTAAGTATCTACCTTCGGCTTAGGTCATGGTCTCAGGGTCCTGGGATCGAGCCCCACATCAGGCTCCCTGCTCAGCGGGAAGCCTGCTTCTCCCACTGCCTCCTGCTCCCCCTGCTTGTGCGCATGCGCGCGCTCTCTCTCGCTCTCTCTCGCTCTCTCTCACAAAAAAAATCCTCTACAGAGGATGCTAGTCTATTTTACTGAGTTTGAAAACCACTGCAATCTACCATGTGCAGCTATCACATACAACTTTACCTTCAGTTAAATTGTTTTGGGAAAATTCTCCATCAGCTGTTATATTAAAGTCTTACATACTCGTTCATTCATCATCTGGGACAAAGTGTCTCTGTGAAAGTGGACAAGAGGAGGAAAGAAAGAATGAGTACAAGAGAAGAAAATCTAGTTAGAGCATACGACCTTTTGAGGTGAAGCCCTGATTCTTTACTCTCTTTTTTATATCTCCTGTCTTAACTACCCTGGTTTCATCTTGGTTTGTTAGTTGGAGAAGCTGAACTGTTAACCTTGTTGGGTGGTATGGCTGTTAAAGTTTTTATTTGTACTCTTGGTTTTTCAAAGTTTTGTCTGTTCTTTTTCGTCTGGCTCTTAGACAGTCTAGGGCTGGGGTACCATTTTAAAAAGAAGTGATGGGGACTAAAGAGGGCACATTCTGCGTGGAGCACCGGGTGTTACGCACAAACAATGAATCATGGAACACTACATCAAAAACTAATGATGTAATGTATGGTGATTAACATAACAATAAAAAATTTAAAGGGGAAAAAAAACGTCACCTGAGAACAGAGAAAAATGTGTGGCTTGCCAGATGATACCCCGGAGTGTTGAGCCCCGTAGCAATATAGTGTGAGCCCTGAGGCGGAAAGGAAAGGCTCGGAGGAGCATGTCCTCCTTGCATAGCGTCCCTTTCTGGAAACCTGTGCAGGGAGTTCAAGGGGGCAGGTCACCAGAGGAGGACACAAGGGGGCAAGTACAGGACAGCCGTGTGCATCCTTTGGCCCATGTGCTGACCATATGAAACCTTCTCTGGGCCTGGAAAATGCCTGACATGGCTAAGCTAGAATATATCACTTTGCTGGCTCCTGGCACCGTCCTAGTTTTGAACGTGCAGTGGATGCCGTGGCGCCGTTTGTGGAACAGCCCACAAGCTCTCTACTGCAGTTCTAAGTCGAGTTTTAAACAGAACATTGTAGTATCTGTAGCTGGAAGGGAACTGTTTGGAGCTTTGTCACTGGCAGGCACGAGTGTAGTGACTGAAGAAGAGAGGATTCTGAGGCCAGTTTTTGACACAAACTGAATCAACTAAAAGGAACCCCGGGCAGGACAGTCTCCTGTCTGGCTTCCCAGTGAAGTCAGAGGGGACAGTCCTGGCAGTACTGTGGATGTGTATGCTGGGACAGATATAAACAGCAAAACGCTCAGCCCTGTGGCTATAAAAAGAAGTATTTTTTTAATGATATATTCATGGTTTAAGAGCAGGCAGTGAATTTTGTTGAACATTTATTCCTGTGCAGTTCAAAAACCAGAAATCTATCTGCTTGTGTGCTTAAGCTCTTTCAGATGTTTTTATTGTGTAACATTGTTTCCAGATTCTTCTTTCAATGGATGTTGTTTTTCTGCCACCCCCCCCCCCCCTCAATCTGTTAAAAGATCAGTTTGTGTGAATCTTGACACTGGGATGCTATTTCATGGTTTTAATTTGAATGTGAGTTGTTGCAGCTGGAAGCATATGATTAATGGCACAGACTTGTTTGTCACTAAAACAGATGATATTTTACATTTAGTCAAGATGCGTCGAAAAATTGCTTATATTACACTGGACGTAAGTCACATTTTAATTCACTTTTGAATTCTTGTGATTTGAATTATTCTGAAACCAGTAGATGTGTATCTGTGGTGATCCAACTGGCTGTTGCAGGTATTTGAAAGGTGGCTTGAAAAACTGCATGTTTTATATACTTACAAATGAACTCCATTGTTTGCTCATGTCTTCTTTATATAATATATATAGTTCATTAAATAGCCAAAGCTTTTTTGCTGGGAAAATTGTTTCAAATCAGTCAACAAGTCTGGGAGTAAGTGTAAAAAAGATGGAAGGTATGGTTATGGAGTTTAAAAATTTGTTCTTCTTGATTGTCTATGTATTTTTATATATTTTGGTAGTGTACCTATGTCATAGTGGGCAGCTCCTGGTTTCCCATACCTGCGGGCATGTGCAGAGTTCTCGCCACAGAAGGCATTGGCAGTGTCTTACCGCTCCTCCACCGTCACTCTGGGTTTGGGTGTATTTGCTGCGGTGACCCAAGCATCCTTCTCAAAAGCAATGTCAGAAAAGTTGTGTATGCAGTTTCCTTCAGAAATGAGTCTCACAAGTCATTCGAGGCAAGTTACAGCCATCTGCCCTCCAGTTCTTTCATCATATAAAATAACATGAAACCATACATGTTAAATCAGATGTTACTTAGTCAGACTGGTTATACTAGATAGGAATTAACTCTTTTCCGATCCCCCAGGTGTGGCTATACAGTATCAGTTTGAATACTTCCATGGTGAGAAGTCCATGTTTCAGAAAGTATGTATTTACCTGCCATGTTGGAAGAGTTTTAATTATTACAATTCATTATTTGCCAAAAGGGAACTTTCTGCTTCTTTGAAACTAAAATGAATCCAGTTCTGCTTTGTGGGGCATGCTCAATAAATAGTATGTCTTCTCTAGACAGTAATTCAGAAACATGAAACTTGTTATCATATATTCTGGAAGATCATTTTCCATGCTAAATATCTTTCATTTCTTCAGTCATCTTCTGTATTACATGGTGTCCAGGTTCATCACCATCCTTGTTGCCACCTTCTGTGGTGGTCCATTGTAAAACATGTATCCAGAAGCATGATGTTCAAGATGTGCTCTGACCAGTGATACTTTCCTCTTTTCTTTCGGATACTTAAATTTCTCTTAAAGCCGATAATCTGAGCCACAACACCCCATTGGTTCACGTTGGATATGCTGTCAAAATACCCAGCTGTTTTAAGTCAGAACTCTTCTGTTCTTACACAGTTGATTTTTTTTTTTAATTCCAAGTTCCAGACATTACTTATATCTCTCTTAAATTTCATTATGTAAGCACTGGCTCGTTGTTCCAGCTTGTCAAGAACGTTTTGACTTTTTTTATTCTGTCATCCAGTATATTCGCAAATTCTTTCAGCCTTGTGCCATCTGTAAATCTTGAAATGATACCTTTAAAGTTTTCACTCAATTAAATTGTATAGACATGTATCAAATTGCCTACTTTGTGCCAGTCTCATGCTCTCTTCTAGGGATAACAAGAAGACTAGCATGTGATCATTCCTTTAGGGAGCTCACAAGCTGTGAGGAATAATAGACCTGTAATTATATAACTATAATGCCCTGTGATAATTGCTGTAATAGAGTTATGTGTAAAGTGCTAGGAGAACCAAGGTTGGTTGCAAATCATAGAAGACCCAACACCTTCCATGGCACAGTTCCATGAATTTTTGGATATGGCCGTTAAATCGCTTATAATGCTGCCTAACTGCTGTCATCTGATTTACTTTTTCTTTCTTGCCCAAGGATACAGCAAGAGACTTGTTAAATATTTTGCTGAAATGATCTCATACTACGCTATTCCCAAAATGTACCAACCTGGCGAGCCAGTACAAAAGGAACTGAGAATTATTTTGAAAGACTTCTTAGTGACTCCATGATTGCTCATGATGATCCCATTTTTTTAAAATCTGGGTTGATATTTGCCTATCCTCAGTCTCCTGGTAGCATTCTTTATGGTTATATCACAGTGCTTGGAGGAGTTTTGTGATGATGTCTGAGTTTTTCTGCTATCTTGGTATGTAATCTGTCTGGATCTGGAGACTTGCATTAACTTAAAGAAGCTTGATACGCATTTTCTCCTCGCTTCAAATTTACCTTCACTTAACTCTTTCCAGATCGAAATCATTCTTTTTATACCTACCTTGGTTTTTTTGCTTACCTGTTCTTCATAACAATTTTACAAGTATAAATTCATTTTAGCCTCTATTCTTTCCCCTTCTTACAGTTTTATCTTCCCTTAAAGTCATGGGCTGGTTTTCCTCCTCCTCCTCATCTAATTATGTTGAAACGCTAAAGTCTAGCATAAATGACCATCATTGATATTATGGTCTCTGGAATAACATCCACCATTTCTTCTTTGATGGTCACAATTCAGACATTTGAATTCTGTTGTTTGCTCATGCTTCTTTGCCATGAGATTGTCAAGTGAATAAGATAGACATTTATCAGAACTGAGGACTTCTTAGCAGCCATGTTTAATGGCATCTGGCTCTGATAGCAGGGCTGCTATCAAGACAGGACAAGCCACGGATTAGGCCACGAATAGTGTTCTTAGGGTACTGCCAACATTTACCACTCTGTGTCCTTGGGGGTTCTATTACTAACCTACCCCTCTTTCTCATTTTCCTCAATACAACTGTCAGTACTCCTAATTCAGTCTGATCTGTGTGTAATTTTGACTCTTAAATGTGCTTGACAATTTCTAATGATTAATGATAAAATAATTTAATTCTATATCTGTGTCCTTCCCAGATCCCTTGTATATCTGCTGTCATATGTATTTTGATAAAGATCTGACCTATATCTATTCTGATTATTTTATAAAAGCGTAGATTTTTGAGTTATGGAATATTTTTTAGATATTAAAAGCAGAATTTGGTATCAAAACATTTTAAGGCTCTTAATATATTGTACAAAATGGCTCTATAGAAAACTTGCATGGATTTACATTCTTATATAGGAATCAATTCTGTTATCTTATTGCATCTTTCCTATTGTTGCAGACCATCATTTAGATTTTTTAGGTAATTTGATACTTGAAAACTGGTTCCATATAATTTCAGCTTGAATTTTTTTGATAACCGAGATTAAGTTTGTCACCTTTGTTGTCTTATGTCTTTATCATTTTGTTGTTAAAAAATATGGCTAGTTTTATATACTAGTTATTCCAGTTGAGTTTTTGGGTTGAAAGTTTCCCGTGAGATTTTGATCAGCAATGCATGAAACTCACTAATTTGGAAAGAATTTAAATACTTACTATATTTAGTCTTCTCATCTAAAAACATGGTACGGTGCTTTATTCATGCGGGCATTGTTGGTGTCATTCATACAGATGTTGGCATTTTTCTGTATTAACATGTTATTGCATGGTTTTAAAATTTTAAGTAGAAGTAAAAAGATTGTAAAACATTTTAATTTTGTTTCTAATCACCTTATGGAACCATATTATTGTCTTAAGTTTTCCAATTAATTCTCTTGTGTGTGTAGGTGTATAGTAGTCATCTGCAAATAATGATCATTTGTCTCCTTTCCAATGGTTATTCCTCTTACATCAGTTTCTTGCCTTATTGTATTGACTAGAACTTAATAGAACAGTGCTAAATAATTCGATGATAGTAGGGCCACATTCATTTTTATTCCTCCGCATCTAGTATATAAAAGGTATACAGCCTATAAAAGGTACTCAGAAAGTGTTTGGAGTGAGTTGACTTGAGTTTAGCTGTCAGAGCTGTGATTCTCATTGGCAAACTAGAAACCATACATAAACAAAAATAGTACAAGATACAAAGTTACACATGACATTTAAAAAATTACAGATGGGTGGCTCAGTTGGTTAAGCGACTGCCTTCGGCTTGGGTCATGATCCCGGAGTCCTGGGATCGAGTCCTGCATTGGGCTCCTGGCTCAGCGGGGAGCCTGCTTCTCCCTCTGACCTTCTCCCCTCTCATACTGTTTCTCTCTTTCTCTCTCTCTCAAATAAATAAATAAAATCTTAAAAAGAAAAAAACAGATAACTACTCGAGTGGGGGAAAAAAGATGATGTACAAGTGCAGTAAAAGGAATGGTTGTGGCACAGGTGGCATTTAATGCAGGACTTGAGAATAGATTACACTCTAAGAAAGATTTAGAGAGAGAGGAGATTCCCAGCCAAGGGAAAAGTCATAAGCAGAGGCGGTAGCATTTGGGGAACATGATGGGTATAAGATGAAAATGTGAGCAGTTCGTTATGGACACTGCAAAGGTTTCATAAGTGGTGTGGAAGGATTTGAGGATAGAAAGGTCACTTGGGTCAGACCATCAGGAGCCTTGAATGGCAGGCTAAGCTCTTTTGACCAATGCTTCCCAAGATTTTTCACATCAGACTCATGGAAAATGATATTTTTATGACATACTGGGATAAACAGAAACTAGTTACTGTAAGAGGTGATGACAAGAAATAGGATTGTGCCCTGGCCCCCACTGGACACCCTAATGACCGCAGGAATTTCAGTACAGCTGTAATCCTTCCAAGGTACATATATGTTAGGAAGGTGAGATTTTTATCAAGGGATACTTTCTCTCTGATTTCAGTCTGAAGCTGTTTTGAACTTTATGCTGAGCAAACTACCTCTTCACCTACCACATAGACACACACACACACATACACTCTCTCTCACACACACTCTTCCTCACATGTACCACATGTTTCCAGTTCCCAATTCAAGTACTGATAGTCCTGTTTATTTACTTTTCCTTCAAAACCATGACTTCTAGTTGTAAGAAGAGAATACCAATCTCCCTGTGTTCCAAGTTCTTTTAGCTTCCTATCCAGATTGTGGTTAACAAAGATAAAGTCTAGATTTCTCAGGTGTATATCATTACGATTGTTTCATCCTACTCACTTTTTAAAAAAGATTTTAGAGAATGGGGGAGGGAAGAGGGGGAGAGGGAGAGGGAGAGAAAGTCTTAAGCAGACTCTTCTCTGAGCAGGGACCCCAAGGCAGGGCTCGATCTCATGACCCTGAGATCACAACCTGAGCCAAAATTGTCAGACACTCAACTGACTCTGCCACCCAGGTGCCCCCATCCTTTTTACTTTTGAAGGATAATTACAACTTAGTACTAGTGCAGCTGAATTGTGACATGAAATTCTCTCAAGGTTACTCTGGTCCCCCAATAAGTAAACAGACCACCCCTGATGATTTCGGGGAACTAGTATATGGCTTTGAAATAATAATGAATCAAACTCTTATACTTCAAATCTGTAGGAACTATTGTAGACTATAAACAAAATTATCTTAATAAATGGCTTTTCCATAAAAGGTCTTCCCATAATTAAACAAGTTTAAAATACTACAGTGCCATAATTTGACAATGTTACATTTCCATTAGCTGTTGCATTAGCGAAGAAGGTGTTTCTTAGAACACTTACTGTATCTCACGTTGGCATTTAACCAATTAAACTAATTAAGAGTATAAAAATAGATTTTGATGAAATATTAAGACATTTTAATACCAAGAATGGATTGAAAACCTTACAATTTGATTTTAAGACTTTGAAATTCTTATATGTTATACTTTCCACAGTGTCCGCTGAGGGTATACTTCTAGTACCGAAATGTTATTTAAACAACTGGATATTTGATGATTTCAAGGGCTTGTTAATTTCTTTTAGATGTAATGATATTTTGGTTATGTCTTTAAGAATCTTTTTTTTTTTTTAGAAACCTAGACCAAAATATTTACAGATGAAACTATATGATATCTGAGATTTGCTTCAAAATAATATGACAGAGGAATTAGGTTGAGGCTGGATTGGCTAGAATTAATGGTTGTCGAGGCTGAGTGATGGTGTTCATCATACCTTTTTAGTTGCTTACATATATTTAAAATTCTCCATAATAAGGTAGCAGGAAAGTAGCAGGAGTATAATACATTGTGTATTTGATGAACATTAAAAACCCTGTAATAACTGTCAGGGCAGTGGGTGACTCTTCCCTGCTACCTTAAATCTGAACTATTGGGCTTTTTATTTCTGGTCTTTGCCTTTTTTTTTTTTTTCCTTTCATAGTTGTTGATCTTGCCTCTCTTTTTCTTTTAAAATGTTCTAATTTTTTTATTTGCTTTCTTTTGTGGCTGTCTCTTCTTGCTACTGTCCACATGCCTGACTCTGGTGGTTTCTATTTCTCCTCTATCTCCCACATAATGATTTACTACTTCTAATATGCTCTGAGCAGAGAGCCAAGAAACTAAGTGTGATCACATTTTTTTTCTAGGCAAGATTTTTGTGTGGGCCTGAGGGACTTTTTAGAGTGGTTAAGCATGTGAGCTTTAGAATGTTAATTTGGGGCCCTTTCTGTTGGCTGCCCCATGGCTCCTAGTTTTTGGCTGTGTTCTGGATAGTTGAGGTATCCCATAGATGTTTAGATATATTGTACAGTCATATGCCTTGAGACGGCAAGGAGGGTTTTTTTTTTTTTAATGCAGTGATGATGACATTGGGAGTAAAATTATTTTATTTACAACTCATCCAAAAGAAACTTAACTTTCCAATTGTTGCTACTTTAAGGATCAGAAGAATAAATACGCTGCTATAGGAAATACTTTGCAGCACATGTAAGTTGAAGCCTAAATGATAGACTGTCATAAAGATATTATCAGTTCAGTGACCTGCTAGACCATGAGGTCATGAGTCAGGCAGGGGCCACATGTACGTAGTTGGCCAGTTTTCCTGGTGTCCAGAACTAGGTCTGGTACATAGAAGCCACTCAATAAATACTTGTTAGTTGATTAAGTGAATGAGTAATATAAATCAGATGACTATTTTTAGTTCAGGCCATGTAAATTAATTGAGGACTCTATGCCTGTTCCTATATGAGGTCCTTGAAATATACAAAAGAATCGGTCGCAAAGCACAAGTAGAGATTGTCAGTCCAGAGCAGTGGTAAGGAACTGGAAGTACTAAAAACACTTCGTTACAAGTATCCTAACAGTGAAGGGATGAACAGTTTGCTCTAGAATAACAAAGGATGGAGACAGCAGTTTTGTAAAAATTAAGGAGGACTTCACTAGAGGAGATGTTTGAATGTAAGACTTGAAACGTGCATAGGGGTTTTTTGTTTTTGTTTTTGTTTTTTTTTAGTAAGACATGAGTGGAACAGGGGAAAAACAGCCAAAGGAAAAATGTATGGTGGAGTTTCAGAGTGTCCAAGAGCTTGGCAGTTACACAGAGAGTAAAGTTGGGTGATGGGGGGTGATTGACTACTAGGAAAAAGGGATAAAGGGTTAAGGATGATTCTTAAGATTCATAATTTGGGTGGCTGTCAATTCCCAGACAGGGAATCCAGGAGACTGGTTTAGAAAAGAATTCATGGCAAGAGTGAGTTCACATGGGGACAAGTTGAGTTTAAAATACCTGGGAAACCTCTAGAAGGGAATATATGATAGATAGATGGTAAGGAATAAGAATACTGGGGCTTTGGAGAAGATTGGATAAGAGCATTTGAACTGTCTTCAGGATATTAAAGGTAGCTGAAACAATAGGAGTAAAGACATTTCCCTAGGAGGACATGTAAAGTGAGAAGAAAGAGTTCTGGGGAAAATCAGAGCACTCGAGAGATCTGTGCACTCTGAAGGCTGATACCACGTCTGTTCCACGTTCTTTTTTTTTTTTTTTAAAGATTTTATCCATTTATTCATTAGAGACAGAGCGGGGGAGAGAGAGAAAGAGAGAAGCAGAGGGAGAAACAGCCTCCCAAGGAGCAGGGAGCCCGATGTGGGACTCGATCCCAGGACCCCGGGATCATGACCCGAGCCGAAGGCAGACGCTCAACCATCTGAGCCACCCAGGCGCCCTCTGTTCCACGTTCTTACCTGTACGGCAGGGTGTAGTACATGGCACTCAATAAGCCCTCATAACAATTTGTTTTTTAAATGTTGCCTTGGAAAGAAACATTTTGAAAAATTACTAGATGCTATTTACATAGAGCAATAACAAGTTGCCAGTAAGATTTAGGGTAAGTTTTTTTTCCCCACCTTTAGTTCATTAGCTCACAATCTGGAAGTTGCCACCTAGCTGCAAGTTCTTTAGTTTTGTTTCCTATTCCTGTGTAACAATTTATTACAAACCTAGAGACTTAGCAAGGCAAAATATATGGTGGTTTTTTTTTAAGTTAAACATAGAATTACCATGTGACCCAGCAGTTCTCCTAGTTATATACTCAAGAATTGAAAATAGGTGTTCAAACAAAAACTTGTACACCAATATTTATACCAGCTCTATTCACAGTAAACAAAAGATAGAAACAACCAGCACGTCTATCAGCAGATGGACAGACAGAATGTGGTATATCTAAATGGTGAAATATTTAGCCATAAAAGGATCCCTTTCTAAAGTCACATTTTTCTTGGTGGATTTCAGTTCCTCAGGGATGGTTAGACTGAGGACCTCCGTTCCTGGCTACCTGTTGGCCAGAAAATGTCCTCTGTTTCTGGGCTCCTGTGCCATTGCAATATGGCAGTTTGCTTTATAAAGGTATCCTGACTGAGAAGGCAACAGAGCTAATCTGTGGTTAAAATGGAAAGTTAGAATCTTTTGTAACCTAATCATGGAAGTGACGTCCCATCACCTTTGCCACATTCTTTTCTTTTTCTTTTTTGAAGATTTATTTATTTGAGAGCATGAGCAGTGGGGAGAGGGAGTGGGAGAAGCAGAAGCAAGCTCCCCACTAAGCAGGGAGTACGGGGGGTGGGTGGGTGGGGCTCAATCCCAGGACCCTGGGATCATGACCTGAACTGAAGGCAGACACTTAACCGACTGAGCCACCCAGGCGCCCCCACCTTTGCCACATTCTGTTGGTTAAAAGTAAGTCATTAGACCAGCCCACACTCGGGGAGGAGATTACACTAAGGCCACAGCACCAAGAAATGGGGATCACTGAGGGCCATCTTGGAGGCTGCCTCTCATAATGGATAGCTTTTGCTGTTAATGTCTCTATGAGGCTTTTGATTATTTCCATTAGGATGATCATATGCTTTTCTTGACAGAACCTTCCTCATGTAAACTCAAAAGAACATTTGAGTACCTGTGATTCCATTATGGCAGGTATAAAGAAAGAGAAGATGTGGTTCCTGGCTTTGTGAAAATATAAAATGTGGGTCATTCTTTTAATATTTCCTATTTTTTTTTTTGCAGAAATTGTTTCTTAGACATTGGTTATTCACAAGGATACAGAACCTTAGATTCATTAGTATATTAAGATTGTGTTTGTATGTGTATGAACCTAAGTGTGTGCACTAAATGAAATGATCTGATTCTTGAGGTTCACAGCAAGGCCATCATTTTTCTAATTAAAGAAGGGATAGATCTTGAAAGATACAAACCAAAGAATGGGGGTGAGGTGGATAGTGTTTTTTCTCTCCTAATTGCCGCAGGCATGGTTTAGCCATTTGTATATAAGAGATACTATTCAAAATAGCAACAAGTATATGACAAATGTGTTGAAAATAAGTTTTTTCTTAAAGGACTCTGATCTTATGTCAGATTGGCATACTTTTATACATGTCTACCCTATAATTGTTTCACTTACCTAAAATAAAGAGGACATGAATGGTGTGACGGGGCCTCATTAGTCAGCTCTGAAAGTAAGTCCTAATATCAGAGCTTTAAGAAAACTCAGCATTGTGGAGCCCTACGGGATACCTAATAAATGTGTCTTTTCATATAATCTCTTCTTTATCCTCAAGCAAATATATTCTTTAACTAACCCAATCTAAATAAAACTTAGACAGTAGGCTTAGCATCATTTAAATTGCACCGTCTCTTTTCTTTTGAGTGTGTTCTTCATGGGAAACTGTATTTGGAAGTGAAGTGCTTAACCTCAAGCAGTGTTCAAACTCATTTGTCTTCTCTTTGGCTGGTGCACTGATTCCTAATCTTTTTATGCTGTGACACTCTATTTTGTGTAACCCTCTGTCCCCAAGTGCTGGATGATGCATACATACTTAATACTTGTATTTTAAAGTTAGTTGAAATTAATTTCATTTTGAGAGTTCCACTTGCCTCTTGAGATAATCGGAGATGTCGCAGAGCTTCAAAGACAGAAGGTGGCGATTATTGATGTAGTGATGTAGTTACACATGAAGAAATCTGTTTAATGGTATGTGTGATGTAGTGGGCTAATCTCATTTAAATATATAGTAAGTGTGTAAAAAAGGAAGTCCGATTACCTTAAAGACATTTTAATGAGTCGTTCATCCAGCCAGGGTTATAGAGTTTATTCATTTGGAATTGTCTGAAGTGGAGTGGTCTTCTCTCTAGTATTCCTTTTATAATGGCAATTTCGAAGGACAGACAGAAAACTTACTTCTGAGGACAAAAAGGAACTGCCCTGCTTTAGAAAGAAGCTCAGAGAGAAGAGTATTTCAGAAAAGAATTATGAAAGGAAGTAAGGGAGGGGCTCCTGGGTGGCTCGGTCAGTTAAGCGGCTGACTCTTGATTTCTGGTCTAGTCATGGTCTCAGGGTCGGGAGATCAAGCCCAGCATCCCGGTCCACTCTCAGTGGGGAGTCTGCTTGGGATTCTCTTACTCTCCCCCTACTCGTGCCCTCTCTCTAAAATAATAACTTTTTTTTAAAAAGGGAGCAATAAAGGGTATTTTAGACTATATAAAAATGAGACTGCTTATACTCCCAATTCATGGGCAAATAATGCACGTATTCATCCTTTCATTCACTTCTTAACTTCATCAGCGAATACAGAGAGCCTGCTCTGTGGCAGAGTCTGCAGAAACAGCTGGAGACATAGTAGTGAACCCATTGAGCAAGGAAGATCTTGAGTATACTTAGCAAAGTTAATTGATAGAGACCTGGTGAATGTGGCATGTTTACAGAAAAGCTACCAAAAAGCTGTGAGTGTGAGAAAGTGGGTTATAAACAGATGCAAAAATTCCTGAGAAAAAGAGCTCATTTTGTACCTAGTTTTGCTTGCTTTTTCCTACTCATAATGCACCTACATTGTGTTTAAAAGTAGTCCTTTAAAAAAAAAAAGACTCCGCGAAATGGCAACCCTGCCTTAACCCACGCTTCTTGAACTCTTGCTAGTGCAGTCATACGAGTTGCTGAATAGATGTACCAGTTTTTGATGATCCATGACTTTATAACAAAAGGGAGGGAAATGTAAAGTGTAAAAATAGCTGTGTGTATATCCACCATATGTCAGCCTTCTGTGTAACAGCCACTCCTAAAGGTACACAGACACACATGAAATCAGTTTGCAGTAGTGACCAGTTGGGGTTTTCTCATCCTATAAAATGAGAGTGTCATGAAAGTGTCATCTTAATGTTAAATTGATAAATCACACTGCTTCTTTAAAAATCTAGCTGAAGACCTCTGGTAGTAAAGGACAGTGCACACTCATCTGAAGGGGAGAAGTTTCTTTGATGTTCAGATTTCTTCCCCCACCCCCAACCAACAATGGGGGAGGAAGAAATTGGGGAATATGAAGTACTAGAGGCTGTGGGAGATACTGGATGAAGAAGAAAGTTATGAGAAGGAAGAAAGGGTCCACCTCAAATAAAAACGTGGTTTTTTTTTATTTTGTTGTTAGTCACCATACATTACATCATTAGTTTTTGATGTAGTGTTCCATGATTCATTGTTTGTGTATAACACCCAGTGCTCCATTCAGTACGTGCCCTCCTTAATAACCATCACCGGGCTAACGAATCCCCCCACCCCCCCCCCTCTAGAACCCTCAGTTTGTTACCATATGATCCTCTCAGTAGATGCAGAAAAAGCATTTGACAAAGTACAGCATCCTTTCTTGATGAAGACTCTTCAGAGTATAGGGATAGAGGGTACATACTTCAATATCATAAAAGCCATCCATGAAAAACCCACAGCGAATATTATTCTCAATGGGGAAAAACTGAGAGCTTTCCCCCTAAGGTCAGGAACACGGCAGGGATGTCCACTATCACCACTGCTGTTCAACATTGTACTAGAAGTCCTAGCCACAGCAATCAGACAACAAAAATGTGGTTTATTTTTTATAGCATTGGCTGTACTGGAAATTGCAGAGGAAAGTACTCTCCTTTGCCTGGTTTCTTTCAGCACCTGGTAGACTTTTCTTTCCAGGCGTTAGAACTCAGGTTAGTACCATAGTTCAGTAAGTTACAGGCTTAAATGGTGGCCCAATGATAATAGAAACAATAACCAATTAACTACACTGAATGAACAGATAGACTGTTCCAAGCACTGTGCCAAATGAGTTATCTCATTTAATTCCAGCAATCCTATTGGGTACCTAAGTATTATTATTTTTCCCTTTTATCAAAGGGAAACCCCAAATCTTAGAACAAGTAAGCCAATTATCCAAGGTCACTAAGATGACATGGTGGAACTAGATTTTGAACCCAGTGAGTCTGACATCAGGGTCCATGCTAATCACTCCACTGTCCTACCCTTTATCTGAGCTAAGCTGCCTCTCACGACTAAACCCAACTCCAGTGCTTGTCTTATTTTCAAGGAAAATTAGTGTGCCAAGTTCTGAAAAAATTAGAGCCTTCCAAAAGTTTTGGAGCATAAGTGATCCCTAGGCTGACAACTGCCCCTATTTATTTATGATTCGTAAAGCACATTGACTTTTCTAATTATAGAGTTCAGATTATAATGTATATTAGCTTTTTTTTTTTTTTAGGATTTTATTTATTTATTTGACAGAGACACAGTGAGAGAGGGAACACAAGCAGGGGGAGTGGGAGAGAGAGAAGCAGACTTCCCGCGGAGCAGGGAGCCTGATGCGGGGCTCGATCATGACCTGAGCCAAAGGCAGTCGCTTAACGACTGAGCCACACAGGCGCCCCTTTGCTTTTTTTCTTTTTTCCCATTTGCTCTTTTATGCTTAAGCCTAACCATGGACCCTTGCTGAACTTGTATAATCCGTAGGATGGCAACAAATAGGACAGAAGGGAAGAGTACATGAAAGAAAACTTAAACCTCCTTTAGGAGTTGTGATAAGTATTTCCATCAAGAATAACAGAGTATTGGGGTGTCTGGGTGGCTCAGTTGGTTAAGTGTCTTCCTTCCGCTCGGGTCATGATCTCAGGGTCCTTGGATCCAGCCCTGCATTGGGCTCCCAGCTTGGCCCTCTGCCCCTCCCCACCCCTGCTCATGTGCATGCACTCTCTCTCCTTCTCTCTCAAATAGATAAATCTTAAAAAAAAAAAAAAAAAAAAGTATTAAAAGACAAAAGGGTAAATACAAGTGGGATCAAATAAATGTTGTGGACCAAGCAGAAGTCCCTTAAGGTTTTATTACATGAGTAGGTTACTACTAATGTTTTAAGGTCAAATTCGTCACAAAATAGAAATTACAGTTAGAGGGGCACCTGGGTGTCTCAGGCGTTAAGCGTCTGCCTTCGGCTCAGGTCATGGTCCCTGGGTCCTGGGATCGAGCCCCTGCATCGGGCTCCCTGCTCTGTGGGAAGCCTGCTTCTTCCTCCCCAACTCCTCCTGCTTGTGTTCCCTCTCTCGCAGTGTCTCTCTCTGTCAAATAAATAAAGTCTTTAAAAAAAAATTACAGTTAGAGTAAAAACCTAATATTCTACTTTTGAAGGTCAAAGCTTATAATCTGTTGTCCTAATTCTTTATTGCTATGTGGAATGAGACGTTAGATGTTGTAAACTTTTTCTGTGGGCTGTGAATTTATGTTCATCTAGAACCTCATGTTGTCAGTTTTGTCATATGGTTGGTGTAAGTCAAACTTTACAGTAAAAAATACGTGGGGGGGGGGCGTGGTAAGCTACGCTAGAATACCATAGCCTTTCCACGGTATTAGAAGATTGTATTTCACCCCAAGTATGGAAGAAACGCCTTCCATTTCAGCCAGAAAATTCGTGCTGTGGCTCTTCCCAATTTGTTGCTTGGTCAATGGCAATTGCAACAAAATTGTGCCCAGACTCTTTCCTAGTCTGGGCACCTGATTTTCCAGAATACTACAAAATGTGCTTTTTGCTTTTTGTGTTAGGCCAATAGCCCAGGAATTTGCTGCTTGGTAAACATTTGGAGCTATGCACACAGTGATCACCTTGGTTTTGTGGGTCTTCTAGGCAGTAGGCCCTTGGCTTTTATGGGAGTACAGAAGGGAACATTTTCCCACAACTCTTCCCACAGCTTTTTCGTTCTACACTTTCAGTTTCTCAGAGCTGCTTGTTCTGTGGGGCATCAGGACAGGCTGACGGATCCCGAAGAGCACAGGGTAATGCTCTTAGTTGTGTTTTAGTACGGTGCTCAGCACACGTACCCTTATGGCTGCACATTTCCCAATACTAAAACAGAACTCTGAGAAAGGCAAAAAGCTGTGAATAGAGTATAATTTTATTGTGTATGCGGAATTAAAATATTTTTAAATCAAAAATGTCAGATGAGCGATTCCTTGCAGAACTGTGTCAGAAATGTAAAAACTACATGCTAATAACAGTAAGCCAACAAGCTACCACCATCCACCAAGAAGATAGCTTATTTCTGAACATTTTTTTATTTTTTATTTTTTTAAAGATTTTTATTTATTTATTGAGAGAGGGAATGGTAGAGAGAGAGCATGAGAGGGAAGAAGGTCAGAGGGAGAAGCAGACTCCCTGCTGAGCAGGGAGCCTGATGCGGGACTTGATCCTGGGACTCCAGGATCATGACCTGAGCCGAAGGCAGTTGCTTAACCAACTGAGCCACCCAGGCACCCTCGCTTATTTCTGTATCATGAAATGTTTTGTTGGGTGAACTTTACGTTCTGCATGTGAGAAATCTGAGTAAACATTGTATAAAAGATTAACCAATTCATGGAAAAAAATAGTGATTGCGTAAGACTGTGTTAGAGGCATTCAGAGTGTGAAAATGAATGAGGCACACAAAGGCTCCAAACTCCCAGATGGCTCGAAAATGAAATGTGCATTCAGGTAACTATGCTACGGGGTAGAAAGTCTTATGAAGAGTGCTGAGAGAAAGAGATTAAAAGTTTCTGAGACGTTCTTTCCAGCCGGGAGACTGTGGGAAGGCTGGGTGGAATAGACGCTCTGGCCCGTGCAGGGCAGGTGGTGATTTCCCTGTGCAGGAGCCGAGGGGAGAACGGACATGGCAGGAACTCCAGGCAGGGGGGATAACAACCAAAGACGTGATAGTGGAAGCCTGGTGTAGTCTGGGAGAGAGCAAGGTGCATTTGTGTAGGGTGCAAGGAGACGGACGGAGAGACGGAGTAAGGAATGGCCGGTTGGAGCCAGATCACAGAGAACTAAATGCTAAGTTCTGGCATTTGGGAATTTCAGGTTTTATAGGCATTTGATGTTTTTGAGCAGAGTGGTGATAGAGCTTGAGCTAGTTTCCTGGATCAGTATTAATAATGTCATCAGAGCACTGCCAGGACAGAAGCAAGGAGATCAGTTAGAGGGCCATGCTGGTGATCCAGATGGAAAGTGGTTGAGGGTGTGGACGGGAGTGGGAACGTTAGAGGAGGGCAAGATAATGAGGGAGCAGGCGGAGTCCTCAGGTACGGTAGTTAGAACTGGATGGTGAAGGTAATGATGTACAGTTGTGCTTTGAGTAACCCGGACATCCAGACTCCTTCTTGAGGGGCAGGATAATGTGGGAAGAGGGCACTTGGTGTAACAGCTTTTTGTTTGTAAAAGGTAGGCTGAGGACCGCCTGCTTCCGAATTTTCTGAGGATGTGCTACTTGAAGTCTGATTCCAAGGCTGCACGTGTTGTAATAACCTTTCTAGGCTCCAAAGCATGTGATCACTGGGTTAGAATTCCAGCCTAATGAGACCAAGGAGATTAGTCCAGTTCCTATATAGACCTCTTAATTTTGCAATTGCACTCCCAACTCTGGCTGACCTATCTTTGGACAGGAGATAGGGTGAACGTATAGTTCGGTGTAACACGTTTATTTCTGCTGAAAAACAGCTCCAAATATGCCTGAGTTTTAGCAGATCCCTGTGGTCCCTTTTGCATATTAAAGATCACAAGTATGTACAATTCTAAAACCCCTATGAGGTCTTAGCCTCTTCGCTCTCAAGAATTACTGAGACCTCAGTGCCTTGGCAAAGCTGGAGATGTTATGAAAATAACGTGCCGTTCTCCTCAAGCAACCACTAATGGGAGGTAGGTGGATGAGGCTCCAAATGCTTCCAGTTCTAGCCTGAGTCGGTTCAGGCTACCCACGGTGGTTGCTGTTTGGATAGTTCTTTTCGTGGGTTGTCTCTTTCCTGCTCCCACTTCCTCACTCTGCCACTAGCATTTTCTGCATTCACCGCTTGAATAAACCCTTTACACTGGGGGAATCCAAAATAAGGCACAACTATTTGCTGACATATATTTCCTTTACTGACTCTCTTCCACCCTTCGGGAGCAGGTAGAACTCTTTTTCTTTCTTGCCCACGTTTTTTCCCCCCTCCCTAAGAAACTGTATTGCTCATAAATACAGGAATACCTTACTAAGTGAATCTTTTTCAAGCTCTGCAGTTAGCTTTATGTCCAGGAGTATGGAGAGTATTCATTTTTAAGGTTTGTGAAATCTAGAGGCTTGGCACCTTAGGATTGGAAGAAGCTCAGCTGTGGGTAGGTAGTACTGTCTGCCCTAAGAACTAACAGATAATGGGGGTAGTCAACAAGGCCCTTAAGCAAGACAAGATTACCCAAGTAATGTCCCCCGGGCTCTGAAATAATTCTCCATTTACTGCTGCCTCACGCCCAGACACTGACTGGCTTACAGAGCCATCCATATTCTGTCTTCACACTGGCCATTACTCGTCACCAGCTGAGACTTCTGCTCCGTGTCTTCACTGTGCCCCCGCCCACTCACCCACTCCTAGTTTCCTCTTAGCTCGTGCTCCCAGCCATGCGCTTCCCCCTGGAATGCTTTTGTTCCTCTTCTCTCCCTTTCACTGGAACCGCTTACACTCTCTGGGAAGCAGCACCGTGTAGGAGAAAAGAATACATGGTCTTTGGAATCAGTCCAAACTTTGAATCCTGGATCTGCCATTTATTAGCTGGATATGGAGAAAAGTGTGTAGTAAACTTTCTGTCCCAATTTCTCCATCCATTAAATAAGGATAATAACTCCTAAAAAGTTAAGTGAGGTGATGTATATAAACACCTTTACAAGGTTAGCTGTGATGTAATGTGTTGGTGAGGTGGGGGTGGATGACGACCATGTGTTAATCGTCTTTTATATTCTACGTGGGTGTTCTCAGCACATCTCTCTCTGAGCCTGAGGACTGTGGTCTCCTCCAGCTCAACCGTTTATCCTGTTTAGTGGTAGTTCTCCTCCCATGATGTAGACCACATTTTTGTTTTTCATAAATTTTTCTAAATTTTTTTTTATTATCTAGAGTGTTTTGGGTTGTTTTTTTTTTTTTTTTTGACTCTGAAAGCAAAATAGGACAATACACCTCCCTTAGGAGAGCTTGACTTTTGAATCTTCACATTTTTATACTTTGTATTGACCATTTAAGGAGGGCTTAAGATGTTTTGACTTTTTGGGGGTAGGGGGGTTCTGTAACAAAAGTTTGAGTTTAGATATGTAGATCTTAGTCTTCCCAAACTCTTAGTATTTCAGTTTTTAAAAACTGAGTGAGTTTGATGTAGAGAAGATGAAAAGAATGAAAGAGACCATCCGTCAGAAAGACCCAAGACTCCACAGATGGGAGGGGTAAAAAAAGAATTTAAAAGTATTACTTTTCTGTCCCTTCTCCTGTCCTTTCTGGGGAGAATGTTTTCTCCCCATGCTGGAAACCATTCTTCTTAAAGTAATACTGCTGAAGTGACTTTTGTTCTGAGGATACATCCTCCTTCTGTAAGATTTGAAGAATTAATTTACAATTAAAATTCTCCAAAA
This sequence comes from Zalophus californianus, assembly GCF_009762305.2. Lineage (NCBI taxonomy): Eukaryota > Metazoa > Chordata > Mammalia > Carnivora > Otariidae > Zalophus > Zalophus californianus. Next base: position 114,787,614 of record NC_045599.1, read on the forward strand.
TTGGCTGCTTTTTTGGGTTCTCCGGTCTCATTAAGTTTTCCAGAGGGAAAATCGTCTTATTCTCCTTCATTTTCTTCAGACTGTGGTAAGAGGATGGAAAGAGAAGAAAATCTTGAGGCCTCATCCCCACTGCGTCGTGACAGGGTGGCTGAGCACGGTGGATGCCCTCGCTCTGGTTAGCTACGCGTAGCCCCTCCGCAAACCGTCTTTGGATCGGACCGACCACACCTGCTCCTCCGCCAGCACAGCTACCTGCTTTTCCTTTCAGAGACAGGATTAGATCTCTAACTGTTCTAGTCTTAGGGGTTCCTAGCAGTCAGCAAGAAGTGAGAGGAATATCTAGAACGCACTATCCAGTACAGTAGCCATCAGCCATGTGTGGCGTCGGAACTTCAAATTTAAGCAAATTTAAATAAAATTAAGTTCTTCCATTGCACTGGCTGCATTTCAAGTACCCAGTAGCCACCGTGGCTAGCGGTTACCATATTGGAAAGCACAGGTAAAAAATTAACACAAAAAGTTTAGTTAGATATCACTGGTCTGGAGATGAGATTTTCCATAAGGACAGCCTCCCCCCCACCCCCGCCATAGGGACAACTTTGAACAACTGTTTTTATTGTTGTTGACTCCTGTATATCCCTTTTTTTTGTTTGTTTTTTATAGTTCATTGGGTTTATCTTTCAAAGAACAACTCTTGTAAGAAACTTATTTATGGTCTTTTAACTTAAGGGAACTAAGCATTTTTTTGGCTGCAAATAACAAAATAGTCTTCTAAAATTGGCTTGAATAATAGGCATTTACTGTACTCCAGAATAAGGGGTTCTTAGAATGTCGGTGGTTGGTACTGCTGCTCAGTGGTGTTCTCAACGACCCAGGCTCTTTCTGTCTTTCCGTTCTGACGTCCTCAATGTGTTGGCGTGTCTCCTTCAAGATTGCTAGGTTAACACAGTTCAAAGCATCATCTTATCACCTAATGAGATTAAAAAAAAAAAAAAAAAAAAAACCAGGAGAGAGAGGTGGCTCTCTTTGGGCATCTCTCTTTTTATTGAGGGAACTTTTTTTTTTTTTTCCAGAAGCTCCCAGCAAACCCTGGTTGAGTCCCAGTTTGCCATAACTGAATAATCTGCCCATGCTGTAGGAGAGAACTTGGAAAACAGATACTTGGCATTTTTAACCTCTGTAATGCTAGGCTGGCTCTGCTGGTAAAGAATGTAAGCCCTCTGAAGACTGAAGTTTTTGTCTGTTCTGTTTGCTACTCTGTCCCCAGCACCTGGGATGGTGCCAGCTGCTCAATAATCGTCTCTTAGATGAATTAATGAATATTAAGAGAATGTTCCATAGTTGTCCATATGTACCATAGAAAAGTTGTCCATAGTTGCCATAGTGTGCCTTTAAAAAGAACCTCGCATAATGAAGACACGTTACGCTCCTATCTTCTAGTTTTCGTCTTGTAGTGGCTTAAACTAGGCTCTCCTGATTGATTGGCTCTCAGATTGAACTCTTAGATCACCAGAGACTCCTTACAACGTTTAGTAAGGCAGTATCGGACCCTCTCTACTGTTAAGATACCCCTTTGTTTTTTAATCAGTGTACAAAATACAGGCCGGGTTTGAGTTGGGTGTTTAACCTTTTTATATAACAATTTAAATGACACAAAGCATGCACTATTCAGTCATTAAAATGAGTGGCCCCAGACCACTATTTGATGTGATGGCCTGTGTTATGTTACTCCCTTTGGACTCAGTTTGTGGATGAGGAATATTGGAATGCGGACATCAAACGGGTGTTCTGAATTCTCCCAGTTAGGCTCACTTCTCAAAGCATCTGGCAGCTGGGTTAACGACATACCCATTTCTCCTTTTAATCTGGTGGCTTAACTAAGATCCACTCACCCAGACTGACCAACTTTATACGAGCCTTCACCCCACTGCTGGTTTCCTGGGCCCTAATCCGGGTTTAGGCTGCTGCTGATCAAGCCATTGGGCAAACGACTGAACTGGAATTTCGAATTCCAGGCCCAGTATTTGTGATGAACGTCAGAAATGCTAAGATCGGGCAGATAACTGTGTGGTAGCAGACTAAAGAAATGGGTCTTTGCACTATTAATACTGTATTATTCACATACTTTGTCAAAGACGGGACATTTTAAGGAATTATGACATTTCTCTTTGGGTGGGTTTGTTTCTACCAGCACAGTCATTGGACTCACCATTTTGTCTCACTATTTTCAGGTGTCCTATGTGCTCCTAAATGTGGTAGATGGAAATAGTTTCTTTTTGAAAGAGATGAGCCTCATGAGTTGGATTTTGAGGATGTCCCACGTATTTCCAATGGAAAAGTTCCATTGGAACATGCAACCAGTATTGTCTTTATATTTGATTCTCTGCACACCGTCTTAATGCTATGGCCGTATTGATTCCCTCTAATGTATTTATAGGCCTTGTTGTAGTTATTATTACTTGAAAGAATTTGAGGATTTGATCTAAGGGGAATAATGGATTTTTAAATATTTCTTATAGGTTCTTGCTCAGTGACTTGTATAGAATAGTACTTCATAATACTATTCATTGAATTAGTTGACTGGAAATGTTCTTGGACATTGTTCCTACTCTGAACGTTAATATATATAGGCACCTAGCACATTTTATTCTAATAGGTTGCTTCCCCTTCCCTTGGCTTATGTGGTAATAGAGTGTTTTGTTTAGTTTTATCACTTTCCCAGTCAATGATCCTTCTCTTTCAATCTCATTAGACCTAAATATATATTTTAGATGTATAACCTGGGCCACATTATGTAATCGTTTCATGTCTTAGTTTTATTATTGATAAAATGGGAGCCATAAGAATACCTGCCTCTTAAGATTGTCAAGAGTAAATGAGTTAATACATGTAAAACAGGACAAGCAACATTTATTTTGGAACTGTACTTGGTCAATTGCAACTGTTGGTTGACTATGGATACAAAAGTTGGGCAAAATCCCGGAACCATTTTGTGAGCATTAATGAGCTCTATGGAATTTACAGTAAAGCATGTTGCATCTGTTAGATGAAAATTGTGTGCTACACATCCTTTAATAAATTTTGTAATAAATTATGTATGGATATGTACATGCACAGTATTTTTGTTTTAAACATTTACCATCAGGTAACACTGCTGCTACTTTTGCTCCTCAAGCTTATGGATGGTTCTCTAGCATATGGATAATGTCTGGATGTAGCTTGTAGCAGATGCTGTTGGTATCCTACCCAGATCTCCTTTACTGGGCCAGTGCATCCATCTCCCAGCTGCTGCAAGTATTGGCTGCTAATAACTCACACCTGTACCCTTCTCCAGAGGCCTGCCCTTGGCTGACCGTAATTGCCTCAACTAAATATGTCTGGGAGAGTATGAGATCACATACCTACCCCCTCCTGTTCCCTAGGGTGGCTCATAGCCAATGACTATACAGGGGTATAGCAGCCCAGCCCCCTTGCCTTTGGACTGGACAACTTCTGTGGTTCAGTACATGCTCTAGAGCTCCTCAGTGGATCAAGCTGAGGCTGGATTTCTGAAACCGTATCTTTGCCTAGCTCCTTCCCAATTCTAGCTTGCTTTTTTTTTTTTTCTCACTCCTGGTTTCTCCTGATAATACTACCTGTAATTAGGCATTCAAGAAATGCCATCTCAGACTCTGTTCCTAGGGAACCTGGCCTAAGGTGTTGCTAATTTCGGTGCCTCTGTTGTTTTCTTAGTTCAACCATCACTTATGCAACTACCTACCTATATTAAATAATCTCTGGCTTAATTTTTTTTTCTTTTGCTTTGTTTTGTTCTGCTTTCTTGGTTGGATGTTACCCCTGTTCATATGCCATGTCTTTACATATTGAAGGTTACTCAACATTAAGTGTCCTTGATCATCTTCTATAGCGGGTTGTTTCAGCAAAATATGACAAATACCCTGGATTTTAAAATCTGAAAATTAGTTTTAAATCCCGAGTCAATATACCTCCCTCTTAGGTGGTTATAAGAATTATATGAGCTCTTCTTTTGAAAACACCTAGCACTGTGCCTGGAACCTAGAAAGTGCTTAATAAATGGTAGGTGTTTGGTAACTACTGTTTTTGAAGAGAATTGTCCAGTCCAGTTGAGATGCCACCTCTCTTGCTCTCATCCTGCTTAAGGAGTACCTCTCTAACAGTGCTCTATTACTTTTTTTTTCCTTTCTATTTCTCCCAGAAAAACCTGGGCTTCTTAATGTCATCCAGTGGTGTGTTGGCCTTCAGGGGAAGAAAAGACCTGATGATAGCTGTTGTTGATTTTGATAGTGAAAATATTCACACCCTGTCCAGTTTCGAGCTTCCAGTATGGTGTCCTTGAACACAGAGTTGGAAAGAGAGGCACACCTTTGGCCGTTGCCAGTTAGTGCATGCCGACTCCAGTCCTTAATCTCTATGCCCCTAGCACTTAGCACAGTATATTCTGTATAGGAGCTAAATATTCAATGGATGACTAACATGTAGTTACTGAACTTAAGGTTAAGACTTGATCGTATGCACTAAATTGATGAAATACCTTTATCTAATTTTTGTTGTATAACCAATAAGCCTCCCCCCCATCCCCTTACCCCACCCCCCATACAGACACTGCCCGTGCTATTCATGAATTGAATGAAAGTAAAGGAAGCAGTCATCATGATGTAGTGGGGAATGCCCATGCCCTCCCTGGATAGGTTGTCTACTCAGATGCAAATCTCAGTTTTGTGATTGACTAGACAGATGAATGGGGATTACTCACTTCACCTCTCTTGGCCCCAATTTCCTCAGACAGTTGGACTAGACGGTCTCTCCAGGTCTTTCTAGTCTCAAAATCCATAAAGCCTAATTAGTGTATAATTTCACTTCCTCCTTCCCTCATTTCCCTCATTCCTGTACTGAGCCTCAAGTTATATGTTGTGCTCGATATTGGGAATACAAAGAAGACTAAGACATGGCCCTGGCTGGTGAGAATCTCAGTGTCTTTTGTGAACACCCCGTCATACCAAGGCCATGAGGATGCTCATTGCCAAATGGGTTTTAATTCATCACAAATTTCAGCACTTTGATACATGAAGGTATTGTGCTAGTAGTTTTCACTTTCTAGGTGAAATTAAACAAGGCTGCCCTGATCAGCAAGGAGTTCTTTTAGAAAATATCAAGCTAATGTTCATTGTCTGGGAAAAAAAGCCTCTCTGAACAGCTAGGTTACGCTGCTCTCTGAGTTAGGCTCAGACTCAACTTATAAAGAGTGGAGTTGATTTTGGGCTAGTAAGCAAAATCTGAAAACATTTTGAGTTTGAATCTAAAAAGTATCCTGGTTTTTCGCACATATTTTGATAAGAAAGGTATGAAGAATGACTCCTCAACTTTGGTGTTCTTCTTCAAGGCCACATCTACCTGTTGGCTCTCATGCCTTTGTTGTCATCAACCATGTTTTCTGCACTTAATTTTTGAAAGCTACACTGGTTTCCACTAGGAATTACTGTTGAGTGTTCCCAACAGTATTGTTCAGTGTTTTTTCAGTTTCTGAAAGCTATTTTTAAAAAGAGAATTTGTTTTGTTTTTGACAGGGGCTGATAATATCCGGAAATATTGGAGTCGCTACTACCAAGGATCTCAAGGGGTAATATTTGTATTAGACAGTGCCTCTTCAGAAGATGATTTAGAAACTGCTAGAAATGAACTGCACTCAGCTCTTCAGCACCCACAGTTATGCACTTTACCCTTTTTAATATTGGCCAATCATCAAGACAAGCCAGCTGCTCGATCAGTCCAAGAGGTATGTCTCGTTAACATGACAACTCTGTCTTGTTTGTTGCACTTTTGCTGTCACCTTGGAATCTGAAAACTTGCCTATAATTAGGGATATGCTGGTTATGTTGTTTTTCCACATGAAACCGTAATTTTCTTAGAAAGTAGAAAGACTATATCAATCTATAGAAATTATTGTTTATATATCTTTCTCCACCTGTAAAGCATAGGTTTTTTAAAAACTGTTCAGTGAAGTTAGAGGACTTATCTGAATATTTTTCTCATCCATTTTCTCATCTGAACGCCTGGTTATTGAACATTTTTTACCCTGCCAGCTTACTTAGTTCATTCTTTTCTCCAGCTTTTCAAGGAATGCATCGTGCGTATTACCATGCATCATTTGCCCTCAAATGTCATGTTCTTGTCCCTCTGAAATGCTCACTGTTGACTAGAAGCAATGAGTCCTATTCTGTAACCAGCCAGGCTGAAAATTGATGTCTTATCTTTCAAGTTCCATGCCACCAAATACGCTTTAATGTGGACCCGTTCTTTATCTTCCTCATTTAATTTCATTTCTTAGCTTGTATCTCACCTATAAAGACATGAGCCTAGTTCTGGGGGAAAAAAAAAATTCAGTGTCTCACCCAGCAGAGTTTCTGATTCATGGATACTAAAGGAATAACGTAGGTGAATAATTTTTTAAAACTTGAATTGTAGTGAATTTTAACCTAAGCACAGTGAAATACACTTCTCATGTATTCCTTTACACCTGTAACTTTCAGAATAGGTTTCTCCCCTCTCCTTCAGAAAATTGTGTGCTTCCTTTAGTGACTTCAGAATAAGATAATTAAGAGGAACAACACTGCCCTTTAGTCTGGAAAAATTGGATAAGGAGTCCAGGACATAAGATATTCTAATTCCAGACTTCTCTCACACTTAATATGGGACCCATGCAAAGAGCTTTGTTCCTTCGCTGTCTTCTCATCAGTAAGATGGCAATAATGCAGTTTTGTTTTGTTTTGTTTTTTTCTTAAGAAATGAGTGGGATGATTTTGGATAATTCACTTTGAAGTTGAAAGTACTAAGCAGTAGAAGAGGTACTACGTAGAGAGTTTTCATTTAAGTTTTAGGAAAATAGCAAAGAAGGCAAGGGTTTCTTATTAAATAGAACTCATCTATCCTCTGTTGCTTCATTCAGCATTAAGTGGTCAGCAAGCACCTTTTCCCTTTTTAGATTTTGTGAAATCTAGATAATATTAAGTAATTAAGATAAAAACAAAGCAATGCAAATCTGTTCAGAGAGTCATTAATGTGCAGATCTTCAACTTTGTGTTTGTGGTGTTTCCTGATTTGTTCTTAAGGCTTTTGGTAAATCTTTTAACTTCTGAGCACCAGTTTTTCTGTCTGTAGAATGGATGTAATAGTATTTAATGATGGGTATTTATGAGTGTTATATTAGTTTATAATTACAAGGTGCTTGCTGAAAATGCATTGTTCTGAGATTCATTGTGGGAAATATAGGTATGTCTTAAGAATACAAATAGACTATAATGTTTTGTACATAAATAATATGTAATACATTTATAATAAAATATATGAAATACATATACAAGTGACCTTGTAACTTCAAATCCCTTTTTCAAGTTATTTATAATAGCTAATTTTTTTTCTTTTAAATTTAAGGAACTGTTTTCCTTAGACATAAAATTGAAACTAATGTTTTCTTGAAATCAAATTCACAACTCAGGGTAATCCTCCATAAAAATTGAAGACTGTCACATCGAAGAAAGGAAGCTTTTAACAATTAATTGCTCTGGAATATGCTTTGTGTGTGTTGGCTAGCTATCTTTCCTAGGAAACGGGCAAATATCTTTTTGTGATTCATCTTTTACTGAGACAGAGACTGTAAATGTAGAAAAAATGTAATGATTTGAAAATTATTCAAAACTTGTATATACTGGAATATGTATGACTTTTTCTATTTATATCAACTTTAAATGAATTTTCCTCAAAATTTTTGCTTGTAATGGAATTTGCAAATACCATTTTGAGGACTGTTTAAGGCATTTTCCCTATGGTTATGTAAACACATACTGTACAGGTGCATGTTAACATTTTAGACTTTAATTGAAGACATGGGCAAATTCAATTATAGATCTTGAAGTTTGTTGAAACATAATGAAGTACTCATACTTTGGATTTGGCAGGAAAAGAAATGGAAGCTTCTTATTTTACTCATTGCTTGAATGAGAAAGAGGTTCCCCAGTAGAGTAATGTTATGATGCCTTGTTGAAGTACCCCCAGAAGTGTTTTAGGGATTAAACCAATATCTTATTAATAAGTTAGCATAAAAGTGGAATTGTAAAAACTGAATCTTAAACTTTTAATGAATGGTAATCTCAAAATGGTTGGGAGGAGGCGTGGGTAGAAGAGGGGTAGAAGATTAAAAAGTGAAAAAACTTTCATGTTATTTGAAATATGTTTAGAGGTGGTCATCTGTTTACTACTCCCCCTTTCCTTATTATAAAGGTATTACATGCCCTGTGCTCCATTGCTTATAAACATTTTTATTCATTTGTACCTGCTAATTTGTGTGCACTTCGTGTAATTTCCAAATGCTAAAAAAGATGAGTTTTTACTTTGCAAAATACCTGTGAGTCTGAGGCAAAATTTTGTTCTTACAGAATCAAGGAAAATGTATTCAGTTTACCAAAAGCACTGAACAAGTCTTTGATGCAGTTAAGAAAAGACGAGGAGTCATAAGGGCTCATTGATTCCTCCCTTCCTCCCATTGAAATTATTACATTTTGTGCTTAATGCATTATGCAAAACATTTGCAGTTATTTATCCTGTCACTTGAGTAAAACTTTAAGAATTCATTTATCACTTAATGAGGATAACAGGATATTGTTGAGTTCAGAAGCTGGTGAGATCCCAAGGAGAAAGCTGAATTATCACTGGGATTGCAACAGAGGAAGAAAATCCCCGGGGGGGTGTATATTTAGTCCCCTCCTCTGCTCTGAGTGTTGGGATGTTTGTGTAGAGGAGTTAAGAAAGGAAGACAATGGTTAAAATTACTTTGTAACCCACAGACAGAGGGCAACATGCCCAATTATTTTGTTACCCTTTTAGAATGCGAGTGGAGTCTTGTACATTGCATAGTTTGCCTTCTATAATAAACCTGGTAATGACCTGTGTTTAACTTAGAATTTTAAGATTTTACGTTTTGAGAATTGATAGTAGAAACATGTTTCTTAACAAATAATCGTTCTTTTTTTTTTTTTTTTAAATAGCAAAACACTGGGAAAAAGAACACCCTTTACGTACTGTCTGAAAGCCAAGCAGTTCTTGCAACAGATGTTTGTTGTATTCACTTTGGGGAGGTAGTTACCACAGTTTTCCAGAGCTTACTCCTATCAACTATGTTTCTCTATAGAAAGTATAATATAAAAATCTATGATTAAGTCAAGGGGCCCACTTGATTCATTAGGGAAAATTCTAGTCCAATTCAAATAATAAAGCTCTAAAACAAGAATCATCTTAAGGGTAAATAGGTTGGCTTTTTATTTGTATTGAATTGTAATTGTATCTAATTTGTTTTACAACTCCCATAGGAGAGCATACTTCAGTTCTGAAGTTATTTAATAGATCAGGAGGATTTTATGAGAAGTTAAGTTGATATAGTAGCCAATAAATGTAATCCTATTTTCCTTCTACACAGTTGCCGATTGGGACTCTTTTACTTCCTAGCTTTTTAAGATCGTATTTTTGTTTTATTGGGCATTACCATCTCATAAAATGACACATTTTGTCAACGTGAAAGGAACAGTTTAACCTTTTAGCAGTCTAGTCTTACTGGATATTCGTACATGTCCTTAATTCAAAAGTATTTAACTTTTTTAGAAATAGTACATCAAATACTGAGTCAACTCTGTCAAATATTTTTGAACTCTGTCAAATATTAAAAAATGTAGAAACGTGAAATAAAGATTTTTGAAGTGAAATTATAAAGTCAGATTACTCTTTTGGTTCCATGCCTCATTAATTATAGCACAGGAAGATCCAGCTTTTAAATTAGGATGTCAGCATTAAGGTTAAAATTTGTGATCAGGCATTTCTTAATTTTCTTGCAATTGTCATTCAGTTTGTTACCATGATGTACATCGACAGTGGTGTTCTATTGGAAAAGAACAAAATATAAATGTGAGAAGAGTATTTGCAAGTATTTATGATGATATAAACATTACTGTTTTAGCCCATGTTTTGTTTTGATTATAAATATCCATTTTTTTGAAAAATACTTTTCAATATTCAGTGTATCAGGAATACTTTATCTACTTCTCACTTCTTAGTCTATAGACATCTTCTGGAAAAGACTGCTAGTATGTATTTCATATTTGACCAGTACATTGACGTATAATTCTTGTTTATAGATAATTATTTCTAAATTGTATACTTTTGCTCCTTCCTACAAAGGGGCAGAGAGTTTGGAAGGATTGAAATGTTTGGACGCTGTAAATAATAAGACTCTAACTTAAAATTTTCTTTCTGTGTTCATACTGCTTAACAGTGGAGTGGTGTTTTTTGTTTTGTTTTGTTTTGGTATCTCTGTGAAGTAGTGCATATCGTCTCTGATTTTACATGACAAATCTTTTATTGGAAAGTACAAAGCTGCGTTTAAGTCACATAACATACTTAGTTTATTATTACTCTCTGTATATGGAGAGAAACGTGTGTGTGTGTGTTTTTGTACAATAATGATTGTAAAGTGCCATATACTTTAAATCTTAGGAGTCTTCCAAGTATCTTGACCTGTGTCTTGGCAGCATTTTAGAATACTGATTTGATTTCACATGGAGCAGTGTACATACCTATTGTGTGAGCAGTCTGAAAATTCCCTTATGGGACGTGTACTTATTCTAAAATGATATGGGATACGAATTATTTTTTTTTTTTTGTCCGTTCCTTACAGATGTACTTTACTCTGTTACAGTTTAATCTTGGGGAAACATTGAGAGGGTTTGGAAATCTGTTTTCCGTGGAATGACTCCGTGATCTCCTGAAAATGTTTACTAACGTTCAAGAGAAGCTGAAAATAACCATCCTTTCAGTACTTAGATACATTTATAGTAATGACGCTTTTGTATTTTAAAGAGCAACTTTTAGCTGAATACCAAAACAATATTTTATTGTACATTCCTGTACTTACTAAATATGCACTCCTTGAAAAAAATGAATTTGTATATTTGATTTCATTGATTCTAAATCTAGCGACTTTGATCCTACCATTCAAGGGAACTCATATACCTGTATTTCTTGCCCCCACCAAGCAATAATCATAAGAATGTGCCCTACCTACTGAAAATTAATAAAATTCCCATTGACGGACGGTACATCAGAAAGGTCCATCGTATCGAGAAAATTATTTAGGTGAGATAACAAAGTATAATACATTTTAAAAACAAAACAAGAATTCATTATGTTCTCTTAAAAAACCCCTATTCCTTTCCACTTTCTTCTTTAGTCGCTCACACGCATATCTTTGTTTTCTGTAAAGCTGGCAAGTTTTGGAATCTCTTCCAATTCTTACTCTTATTTACAGTGCACATCCAGACGTTTCACTACACAGTTCTCCCACCTCTGCAGTACCTCTCAGTTTCCTGATTGTTCACATCCCCAGATCTCCCTCTTCCCCCCTATTCCTCAACAGAGACCATTAGGAACCAGATTTCAAATCTTCCATGATACTCATGTTAAAAACCAGTACTGTCTTCTAGTTCCTTCTAGAAGCAAGTGAAATGCCACTGATCTCGTATGTTCATGTGCTTGGTAATTGAATTCCCTTCTCTTTTCTCACTCACATTCAGCTACTGCTCGCAATTTCCGTTGCCCTGGGAAAACCACCTAACGATTATAGGTGACTTCAAGAAGTTTCCCTGAACATTGAAGGCAGAGTTGTGTGTCCTCCTTCTGACTTCCAAAGCCATCTGGGCATATCCAAATCATAATACTAGCATTAATTGCCTGTAACTTTTCTGTCTACCCCTCAAGATTGTAAGCTCCTTGAAGGACAGGAATTCTGGCTTGTATAAGTCTCTGTGCTTAATTATATGTTGTTGGGATGAGTATGACGTTGGAGTCTTCCGTACGTCCCTGTGCTTTCCTCTGGGCTTTAACGTGATCAACTTCATCCAGATTGCTTACCTCCACCCAGTCTGACTCCTGTTTCCTCCGCACCAACCCTGACCTTTGAACATTACTCTTGAATTGCATCTTCTGTGAAATCTCACCACTCTGACCCTGTTAATAGTTTTGCAAAGCTTTAATCCTCTAGCTACCAGATTTACACATCTTTATTTTCATGTATTTTTATGTACTTTTCTGTGTTTGTCCACTTGAGGACCTTGCTTATAGTAGATTGCTGTTTCCTTCCCAAAATCCCTCATAGAAAGTGGCAGGACGTCTTGACTGAACAGTATTCCTTTAATATGTTTTTATTAATATTAATTGCCTGTATTTTAAGTATATACAGTTTATTTGGGTTGCTAGCAGAGCAAAATTTACTTTTTATATTTCTCACATGGAGACTGGTATATGATGAAGCTCTTTGGGCACATAATTGAAATGGTTTTAAAGAATAAATTCAATTTCTTAAGAACAAATCTAGCTTTGTCATAAAATTGTTTTACATTAATGAAACTTAAAGGGCTTTTTCATTTCTTACATTTAACATTTTTCTTTACATACACAAATATTTTACAATAATGAATTGTAACTATACAGGTAGACTTTGGCTTTCTCTTCCTGGGTCTTTTTGGGTTTTTTTGTTTTTGTTTTGTTTTTGTTTGTTTGTTTTTTAAAAGATTTTATGTATTTGAGAGAGACAGACAGCAAGAGAGGGAACACAAGCAGGGAGAGTGGGAGAGGGAGAAGCAGGCTTCCTGCTGAGCAGGGAGCCCGACGCGGGGCTCCCTCCCAGGACCCTGGGACCATGACCTGAGCCTGAGCTGCAGGCCGATGCGTAACGACTGAGCCACCCAGGCGCCCCTCTGGGTCTTTTTTGAAGCAGTAGGTATTTGAGTGGTTGTAGTGATGAACTTCACCCTTTTCTCAATTTTGTATTTTGTAAAGATCAGTCTTTCATTAACTCTCATTCAACAAAGCCAACAAATGATTCTGAAGCAAAAGTTTACAGAACAATTTCCTTGGCCCTAGTTCCACTTATTTATTTACATATTTCATTTGCAAAAGAAAACTCAGTTCACTACACATTCCATGGTGTACAGAGTTAATAAAACATTTGTCGAGTTAAATGAATTTGAAAATAGACACATGGTTAATGTCAGTAAGGTGCTTTGAAGATAAAAAGCACAATAAGCGTTAGTTATTATCATTATGATAATTATTTTCATTATTATTATTACATAGTGTCTGCTTAAAAATACCTTTGGTTACTCTGGGATGGCTGAGGCTAATGAGAGGGGTTACCCTGCTGGGTTTTATCCAGAACTAAGGAGTTGAGACATAATGCACTGAGGTTTTTTTGTTGTTGGGTTTTTTTTGTTGTTGTTTTTAATAAATCAAGAGACGGTTGTCCTTTTTCCTAAAAATAAAATAAAATAAAATCTTGTAATGCAGAAGCATTGGAACTCGTTTTGAAGAGTTGGGATGTTATATAATCTTGAAAAACAATATTTGAGGAATAACTGCAGGTCCTCTGAAGGGCTCTAAAAACATAGGCATTGATTTCTAACTAGTCAGACCCTTTATTTCTTAGTTAACTAATTACAGAAGTTGTATAGAGCTCAAATTTATAAACTAAAAAAGAGGGCATAATTATGGGAAGAACATGTGAAAGCTTAATTATCACAAAAATGAAAAATTATATCTTTGGATAGTTAGCAGAATGTAACTAATTGCATGAATTAACTCCAGTGAGAATATTTCAAGGAGGATTATTCTTTAGAAAGACTTTAAATTTAAGCCACATTCCTTACAAGAAAGATACTATAACGATCGTTATCACAAATCAGAGATAAAGGAAATACTGAAACATTTTAACAGGCATCTATATGAAAGGCCACCGTACATCCAGCCTCATAATCAGGAAGACATTAGTGACATGTCTGAAGAAGACATTCCCTAATATTATTGCAAATTAAATAAGAAAAGACCTCAAGAGAATGAAAAGAGAAAAGGTGCCTGGAGCCAATGAATTACAATTGACAACCTAAAGGCAGTTGAAGAACCAATTGCCGGAGTGATTGCAAAGCTATTCACAGTGTGCAGCAGACAGAGCCCAGCAGAAAGCTGGAACAATGCCTTCAGTTCGGCAATATTGCTTTCAAAAGAAGGGAAAGAGGGGAACGGGGAAGAGCCACTGACCCCGAGACCAATTTCCAGGCAGCTGCACAAACTATATACTGTAATGAAAGGTTTTGGCCAGTAATCACAGCAAAGCCAGACTCCAGAAAATCTAGGGAGCCAGCAAGGTTTGTAATGAGGCAAACATCCTTCACTTAAAGCAGGGAAAAAGCAGGTAAGAAAACCAGTCGATTTTTGGTAGTGGCTTTGAAGAGCTCAGCTCTATTAACAGAAATATGAAAATCACAGATTTTTGGCCTTCTTTCCTTGAAGACCAAAAACATGCAATGAAAGATACCTGTTTTCATCTTTTGAGATGAATAGAATACTCTGCTCCTTAGAAACTGGAAATTACCTCCTTGCTGCTTTTCTTTTTCCTCTACCTGTGAGTCACACGTGCCTTTGCTGCAACAGTGAGCTCGCCGTGTGTGGTGGTACAGACCGTAGGCTGCCAATCGGAAGTAGGCGCTCTTCCAGTGTACACGCGTGACGCTGGTAGAAGTGAACTAACCCACCCCCAAGTACTTTGACTATGGAACCTCTTTTCCCTTTGGTTGACGGGTAATCTAGAATCTCTTTTTCTTTCTTTAGTAGTATCTCTTGATGTAGACATCCACGTTCAGCCACGACTCTTAAGTATTTACATAAGACCTTGGGAGAAGAGGGGTATTGAGTGATTTCGAATGAAGGCACTGTATAGACTTCCAGTACAAACGCGAAGTCTACTGAACTAAGCAGCATCTCATTTTGCAGAGACCACATAGTTCTCCCCTGACTGGCCTATTAAGATCTTTGCTGTGTTGGATGTCACCGTATCCAGTAGTGAAATGGAAATTACCTTCTTGGTAGAAATTCTGAAATCGAAACTTGTACACATAAGTCTCTGACAAAATAAAATGACAGGTTTTCTACTAAGTTATAAAGGAGTAGTCAAGTAGGGTTTCATTTTGTTTTATTTAGGCTTAGAATGTAACATATTACAGGGTCTGCATTCATTGTGTTAAGCATGCTGTGCATAGATTGAGTTCACTTTCATTCCACACCTAAATTAAGCATGCTCTATAAAGAATGCTTAGGTAGTAAACAGTCCCATAAAATAACTGGAATTGTCTTCATCAGTGATAAGTGAAACCCACTAAACCTTACGGGAAGAAGGTTCTGCGTATGAACTGTGAAATAATTTGGAGGTTCCATAGAACATCATAATTTAGAATTTGTAAAATATGATTTATTTTTAGACTGTGGTGATGACTAGTAATTTGTCGAGCCAAAATGACTCTTTATTGAAAGGGGCCAGAGTGGAAAATCTGGGTAACTTGCGTATAGTTTAGACAAGGAGAACAAAGAAATAATGAAACGAAAATAAGAGCTTGGCAGAGGAATCCTTGGAGAACAGCTGGTTGAAGAGTTACAATTGTTAACGGTGCTATCAAAGAGATTCTCTCATGCTTTCCCATATGAGAGACTGAATAATAATATGAAGACTGAATAATCATTAGAGGGATCCTCAAAAATAGGCCAAAAAAGATCTTGAGATAGAGGTATAATTTATATGCACTAAGTAGTATCATTATTACAGTTATTGTCATTATACAGAAGCCAGTCATTGTGCCCAGACAAATGCCCTAATTTTCCAACATAAATTCTTAAGAATCTTTCTTATTACATATAAGAATATTTACATTTTACTCCGTTCTAGAATAGTGACTTACCGAAAAGGTAAGTCCAAATATCTGAATTATTTAAATGAGTGGGTAGAGATTCATTAAGTGTTAAAATGCATGTGTCTGCATGTTTGGGGCAATATAAAGAGATGTCAATTTCCCATATTTTTATATGGACTTTGATGTTTTTCTTTAATTAAAGCTCAAGTTTGGACATCTTTCTGTTTTTCCTTAATTAATAATGACTTTTTAATGACTTTCATATTAACAAGCAAATTAAGCTCATTTTTTGGCTGAAAAAAGGAAAACAGACTTTAAGGTAAAACGTGAGATCACCAGATTGCTTGAGCCTGTTATAGTTAATAGCAGTTCTTTATTAATATAGTTATCTCTTTTATAATAACTTTACCAGAAGCTTTTCTTTTTCTCTCATACAAGTCTTTTAAACTATATCAGCACAGTTTTCTGCTCTAGGGAAATGAGTCTTCAATGATTCTAATGTGCAGTGCCCCTTTAATTATTCAGAACATTAGTTCTAGCAACGTTGATGCAGAAAGTATGGGATATTTTGTTGAATTTGTACTAACTTCATATAAGGCCCTACACATTGCTTTTTTTTGGTAAAACACTTGAGATGAATATATGTTTTTGTAGTTTTATCTGTTAAAAATGGAATACAAAAATTGTAATTCCTTTAGTACTTGTTCTTATTTGGATTCTAGTTAGTCAAGACTTTGCCATCTGGTTCTTTAGCCATAGTAAAGCTGAATTGAAAAATGTGCTATTAAAAATGTCATATTTCTAAGATGTTAAAGCAAGAGAGATGGCTATAATTGCTGAGTTTACTTTCACTGAAATTATTTTTGGAATAACGTCTCTTCTCCAACTCTTCTCACAAATATGTACAAGTTTGTGATGAATTGTGGTTGACATTAATATGACTACCATCCTATGGAAAATGTATGCCTGTCGTTTGCATTTGGATCTCCATGGAGTATTACATAATCTTTAAAAATCCATTCATTTCAATTTTAAAAATCCATCTCATTTAAATTAATAATCCAAATGACTATTAAAACCACATAGTACAATTTTTTTAAAGATTTATTTATTTATTTTAGTGAGGCGGGTGGGCGGGGGCAGAGGGAGATTCTCTATTCCCAAGGAGACTCCCCATTGAGCAGGGAGCCTGAACACAAGGCTCGATCTCTTGACCCTGAGATGCTGATAAATGGTAAACCTTTAGGTTGTTTCTGGATTATTGTGACTGCAAACAAAGCTATTGACAAGTATCTTTGTACACGTTTCCTTGTGTATATATACAAGCATTTCTGAAGTGTATATATGTCAAATAGGAATTGCTGGATCATAGGATATACAGACATTTAACTTGATGGGTATTTAACTTGGCACTCTGGGCTTAGAGGTGACAGATAGTAAGACTCTGAGGTCAGACCATCTGGATTTAAATCCCTCTTACTGTTGACCAGCTGCATGATACTGAGCAAAAACTTAAATCCGTTTCCTCCTCTGTAAAATGGGGATAATCCTAGAACCTACATCATAGCAAGTAGTGAGGATTGAGCACATAAAATGCTCAGCATTAACTGTCAGCTCCTCAATGCCTGTCCTCCTCTGGCCAGAGGTGTTAAGAGGATTAAATGGCCCTTCTGCCTGTGCCTGGCGTAGTGTCGTGAGTGTTTGTTAGGTACAGAGAAATGAGACAGAAAATGCAGTTTAGGGACCATATGCTTTTATACTTTGGAGAGTGCTTGAAGCATAAATTCCAAATACCAAAAAAATATATATACATATCCATATATTTTTCAAAAGCAATGAAGGCCTTAATCAACCCTTACAACTTTGGTTAGATTAAATTATAAGCAGTCGGTTTATTTTAGTACCATTCATACAGACTGTGTTCTTGTCGAACTGTTTTTCATTAGGCTGACAAGATGCTCTTTTCTTCTGCTCTTGTGAGGAAACCAGGAAAATCAAATCTTCTGGAGATTTTGACTTGTGAAACTTGATACTAAAGTTCGTTCTTTACGGTGTTCCAGATCATTCTGCCTTAATTTTTAAATCTGTCAGTTTTGCAATACTGTTAGTAGCTCTACCTCAAGAAAAAAATACAAAAGCAAATGTAGGAGGTTGTGCTTTGCCAGTGCGTGGAACTGAGGGAGATGCTTGACAACCCATGGACCTACTACCTGCAGGTTCTTAGGTTTCTGTGAGACCCCACAGAAGCCCAGAAATCTGCTTTTTATAGCCTGTCACTTGGTGTGTTCTCATGATGTGATTGACAGGCTCGTTGTTCCCTCTCTTTGAAGGCCCAAGAGGTTACTCGGATTATTTTAGAGTGTCGTCACACTGATTCTTACGTTTCGATTTAAATGGAATCTCCTCAAGCCTTAAAGGTGAATTACTCGGCATTACTTTTACTGCTTTTCAAGTGTTTTTGAAAATATTTAAGGGTCCTCCTAAAAACTGGATTTCCTGGAGTGTGTTTTCTTTTGGGAGAAATTTTAAGGATTAGTTGTAGACTTTCCAAAAGCCCAAAAGTTAACCAAAAAGAACCTGATTAAAAGAAATTACTTAATTAGAAAAAAAAAAAAAAAGAAAACCGGGCATAAGAGAAAACCCCTCTCGGAGCTCTGGGTATTCCTTATAATAAATCAGACCCGTGTGTGTTTTTAACAAAAACGAGGGTGTGCTTTTTTTCCCCCTTCATTCTCTGTTTCTTTTGATCATTGATCTGGGTGACCCCACGCTCAGGGTTTTTTTTCTTCATTTGACATGGACAGATTTCTGAAGTATAGCTCCCCTTTGGGAACCCCGGGCAGTTCCACTTGACTAACCTGTGATCTAATGAGCAGTAATGCAGGGTTACAGTGGCCATTTTGTGTGCTTTGAGGAGGATGGCTAGACAGAGTTCGAGGAAGGCGATGTCTGCAGAGAGAGGGAGGCAGGGTGATCGAACAGTGTGAAAAAGACTTGTTAGCCCACATTAGTTTGCCTGATTTACTTCACAACAGGTCAGGAAAGGCCAGCAGCAGGGTTGGCGTTAAATTGCAAAGTTGAAAATCCTGGTATTTAGAAAGCTTTGAGATCTCAGAGTTACTAATTCCAGAGTCGGTTTTAACTCACCTTTGAGTTGAAGCACACAGGGTGGCGTCATACTTTTTTCTTCAGTCTCTCTGTAGATTTATGAAATAATTTTGCAACCCTCGATTCTTGTTTAATGCTGCACACTTTAAACATCCTGTCATGGTTGGGCCGTTCTCCCATGAGCTTGGATGTGAAAGAGGAGCCAAACACTGAGCAAGTCATTGCGCTTTTTTTTTTTTTTTTTTTTTTTGATGCCTGATGTTCGACCCTTAATGAGGGACCCATGCTTTCCATTTAGAAATGTTGCAAGAGTGCATTTGTGAATTTCTATCCTGATCATTGGAGGTAACTCTTAAATTTGTCCCTACTCACCTAGGCTGATGTACTTTGATGTGGGTCTGTGTGTATAAGCGTGCACATGTTCGTAGCTTGTCCCCATAGGGTACAGTCAGAGTCATTGAGAAAACCAAATTAGATTTCAGCATCCTTCCTTCTCCAACTTAAGCTAAACTAGTATATTTCACATCTCACTGTTGTTGATGCCTTTTACATGGAAGTGAATAGATGACTTACCAAAAAATCCCCCAAGTTCCTGGAACGTGTTGCCCAGCTTTTAAATGTTATTACAGGAACCTAAAAATGATTTTTTTTGAATTCGTAGTATTTTTCCCTTCACATTCAAAAGTCTATATATTACCCAAAAGTATAGTTATTGATCACAGCACTGCTTTTGTTTGACTACTATTTCTGTAAGACTTGCCACTAAAAGGCATCTCCCTATGGGATTAAAGAACAGTGGTTATTGCCAGCTTTTTTATTTTATGTGTAGAGAAAGAATATTTAAAACCTGTGTCTGAGATAGAAGTGGAAGCCCATACAAATGGCGGACAATGCCCCAAGCTCCATAATTGCTTCTTGCCTCGGGGCATAGAATGTATGTAGACTTAAGTGTGTTCCTTGTGCCCTGAGAGTCTTCAGAAGACAGATTGGCCTACTCTTTCAGTCCTGGTTCAGGTGCTTTGGCAGTGCTAAGGAGAATTGCTCGGTAGAATAAATGTACTTAAGGCAGACCAAATTTAAGCCTTTCATAGAGACCTTATATGAAGACTTATCTGTAGAAACCCCTCCTTATAGATATGCCTGCCTATCTGCATATTGGCAAAAGGAAGCTTCATAAAGAAGAATGATACCTTGCTTCAGAATTTTAAGCATATTTTAGTGTTTTTTAAAATTAGTTACCTAACAAAACAACTGTTATTTCTTTCAACCAGTATTTTTTTGCACACTTGCCATGTGCCCAAATACTGTGTAAAGAGATGTAAAGATGTGTAATATGGCCCCTTCCCTCCAGTCACGTGCATGTGACCAACGATCACAGTATATTATGGTATTGGCCAATAAAGATATGTTAAAAGTACCGTGGAAACACAGAAGAGACCGAAAGGAATAGGAACTACAGTGTGTTTCACATATGGTATATCTGGTAATTCTCGATTGTCCTGGGAAACAGGGCGTTACTTCCTTATGAAATAATAAATTACCCAGGATTCAACTAGCGACCTGAATCCACGTCTTTGGACTTCAGGTTATTTGCTGTTTTGACTACACCAAAACAATCTCTTGTTGTTGAATTTAAAAAAATACTTTTAAAAATATATAACTTAATTTTCTTTTCCTTTCCTTCTTCCTTCCTTCCTTCCTTCTTTTTTTTAATCTTGAAGTTTTAAATTCATCTCCTGAATGTTTCTTGCTACTTGGACAGGCCCCAGCTGCCAATTTGCAGATGAGCCCTTTTTACAAATGAGCTCCACTGGAATGAGAGTAATATATTGAAGAAACTAAGCCAAGTATGTTTTTATATATTTGTGAAACAGAATGACTATTGTATTCCAGTACTTGGGGGAGAAAGTCTGCTGATTTGGGCTTAACTTATGTCCAGTTCATCTTGGCTTTTAGAAAGAACACAAGACTGAATTAGAGAGTTGAGGACAACAAAAGCAACTTCTGTAAACAGCCGACCTCCTCCCTAAGTTTTCCTGGCTGTAACCCACTTCCAGCAGCTTTTAGGCTCCATTCATATGTGTTCCTATTCATCTATTTTTTATAAATGAGAGATAAGGAAGGTGGAAAAGAATCTTTGGAGACAGATGGAATAAGTTAAGAAAAAGAGTGGAGATCTAAAACAATAGGTCATATTTGGGGAATTAACCGTTCCAAACAGAACAACAAATTTTCTGAATGTAACCCTTGATGTTCTTGAATGGGAAGCACCCTTCACAGAGTTAAAATAATAGTTCCCTCTTTTAGTACCTATTATGAAATACTCTGCCACCCAGGTAACATGTGATGGGGGACTAGGCAGACTGGCATTTTCGATCAACTCCTCTGACCTCAAAGTGCAGTGGATTCCTTAAATTCTCCCTATCTATAAAATGCTGCAGGCCCACTGAAGGATAGAACACATTAGAGAGTATCTCTTAAATCTCAAAAGAATTCTGAGTCTTGAGTATACCACTGTTTCCTTTGCGTAATAGAATGGCACCACATCTCTACTCCAGAAGTAGCTGATGTTCTTGTTAAGAGGCTGCTGATCTGCCTTTTATCGGGTTGGCAGATAATTCATTGGGGAAAGGGATCTCTGTTTTGATTACTGGTATATGCGTAAGTGCCTAGTGTAGTTCCTCAAACATAGTAGGTGCTCGATAAATACTGTCAGATAACTTCATGTCTGTGGTGGGCCATGAGGTGTACTGTGTAGTGATCATGATGGACCAACTCCCTTCCTTGGTGCACCGTTCCAAGGGGGCAGTTTTCAAAACTATTTTCTTTATAGTAAGCGAACAGCAACTTATAAAGATGGATAAAATAAAGGATACAAATTAAGCTAGCATTTCTAAAAATGCTTTAAAAATTTTTAGGAGGATATTCAGAGAAAATGGCAAGTCACTTAAAATACCTATCTGAATTATGTACCCTGATACCTTTTTTGTTACGGTTGTTCTTATTTGTTGCGAGTTTCCAAGTTTCCGTGTGTGACTACTGAGCTAAAATTCTTTCATGATGTCCTATTAAAACAGAATCCAGATATTTCTGACAAGATTTTATAGAATTCTTTTTTTCTGTACACTTTAAGAAATGGAAGCACATTTACTGTATTGGAGACATGTGGCCATTTCTATGGAGCTCTAAATAAAAGCCTTAGAAAACGAGTCATTGTAGAACTTAGAAATTTGGTGAACGTCAAGATTAACTGGTATGACATTTGCTAAGGCAGGTGGTAAATGTCAAAAATGTATCTACTGGCCCTGTATAGCGTATATGCATCAAGTCTTGAGAACCACTGTGTCTCTGGGGTAATCATCTGAAATGCCTTTCATCTGTTTCACTAATTGTTACACAGACTAAACCCTGTTGAGAAACCTTCACATTGAGACCACACTGAAAACACATCTGCGTTTAAAGATACAGATTTTTTAAAAAGTATGTGTATATGTATCCACATACACCGGAACTTAAAACAATCTGTTTTTATAGCAGACCCTTGGTACCTATCAGGGTATATTGTAAACTTCCCTCCTAGAGAAGTCACTTAAATAGTGTATAACATTGATCCTTAAGAGAGGAAAGAGTAAGTTAAAGTCATTTCTGCACATTTTTCAGAAATTACTTCCATAATTAATATTTCAGAAGAGGTTTGACAACCCGTCAGTCTTTTAATGGATAGAATATGTGTAGGAAGCATACTTGTGCTGGAGACCTTTACATACACCTTCTGCCTTTGGATTATGAGAATCTGAATATCCACTAAAGTAAATGGTAGTTCTTTCTTGGGGAAAGACAGCAGTCAGAGTTGCTAAACATGTGCCAGAGTGTGTGGAAAGAAAGTCAGGAGGCCCCTTACAGCATCCTCACCCTGGGGCCAAATGCTGCCCAAGTCTTTTCAGTTTGCGTTAGGCCAGGTTTGGGGTGCTGGTT
The DNA here is from genome assembly GCF_009762305.2 of Zalophus californianus. Lineage (NCBI taxonomy): Eukaryota > Metazoa > Chordata > Mammalia > Carnivora > Otariidae > Zalophus > Zalophus californianus. The sequence continues at coordinate 114,810,491 of NC_045599.1, forward strand.
TGGTCTCAGAGTGAGCCCATCAGGATCCAGAGAACACCCTGGCCCAGGCATTTGGCCCAACGCCAGGATGTCTTTCATGTTTGAGTCGAGCTACAGAGCATGCACCTTAGAACAGAGCAGACTCCCTAGACGAGACTTCTGTGAGCGGTCTACATTCAACAATAGACACTATTCTCCGTGATTACCAAGAATTCAATTACATGTCCTTTTCAACACTAAAGGGCTGCATCTTTAACATCAAAGCATGGCTTTGTGTTTGTCCATCACTCATCCTTTATGAATACTTCCTTTATGTCTGCATTTAAATGTGCCTATAAAATGTATGTATGTGTATGGGATATAATTATGAAGCAGTTAGACTTCAGAAAAAAAAAAGTGCCTCAGCGTGTATGAATGCTGTCTCCTAAGCACAGACTTAAAATTTATGACCTACTGTGTTGCAGAAAAAAATGATAAATGGTATAATTTGGATCTATTTTCCTATTTAAGAATACATCTAGATTTCAAGATTTATGCCATTTATAAGATTTAACAGAATAAGGAACAGCCTGAGGATCCTCTGGGTCAGGGTTATGACAGAGACCTGGTCAGAGATACCTCTGGAAGCCATACCAGCAAAGGAGAGGAAAGCTTGTTGAAGCCTGGTGCCTTAGTGACCTTAGGACTAGAGGACAGGGGCGGACTTAGGGGATCTAGAGATGAACCCTTTCAGAAATAATGCAAAGACAAAGAGGTTGATTTTCCCTCTGTTTAAGATTACCATGAGAGGCTCTGTTATTATGTCTCATTTCAAGCCATGCCTCTTTTCCCATTGAATTGGGCCTCTGGTATATGAGCCACACACAAAAACCTTTATATGTGTTTTTGTGTTTGTTTTTTAATTTTTTTACATTCGGGTCACCAATCACCTATTTAATTATGAATTTGTGCAAGTAGCATACGTGTTTGTTTCATCCATCCATTTGTTCATTTATTCGCTAACATGTATTTATTGAGCACCTGCTTACATAGTTCAGGCAAATAAATTTTACTCTTTAAAACCAAATGTCTTCATCACCAAAGGTACTGACAAGAATATGCCAAGGATTCTAAAGCCAAATACCAAAAAAGAATTCCAAGTAGGTTTTGGGCATCGCTTGGAATCAATCTATAGCATAGAACTGTAAAAGGAGATTACTTTTTATGTGTATTCTAGCCCTAAAAGTTCTGAGGTCAGTAGGTATAGATTCCGTATCCTAGTGTTGTTTGTTTTAAAGCTTTGACAGTCTGTCCATTAGCCACATGTAAGTAGCTAGAGGCAGGGGAGGGAGGGAAATGTACGGAAATGTGTCTGACTAGAGATGTCTCGTTTTCCAAAATTCCTGCCAAGGGCTGGCAAGCCCAGAAAGGCAGAGGCCAGCACCACTCCCTGTCACTCTCCGCCCTCCGTGGCATTCCCCATCAGACGCCTGTTCTAGGCGTGACCTAGATTCCCTAGCTGGTGCCTGGGTCCGGCAGGGCCCGTTGCGTTTTTTTTTTTTTTTTTTCCTATCCTGTTTCCTCATCTCTTCATCTCAAGTCTTGTTCAGCCATTAAGTTAAAGAAATGCTCCAAAGGCCTGTGCCAGAATGTGTCTGCCCTTCTCAGCGGCACATGCCCAACTGTCAGTTGACAGGTGGGCATACCACCTGGGGAACAGTTAACTTCCCACAGCAGATGGAAGTTTGCTGGTCCAGGAGAAGGCCCACAACTGGGTTGCTGGAACAGATGCTCTGCAGACAGTCTCTGGATCTCTGTTTTCCTCATCCTCCTCTGGCTCCATCTTCCCTTACTGCATTTGTAGATGTGAGCCGAGCTCTGTAGCATGACCGATTTCCAAACTTAAAATTTCTCTACTATGCCTCATGTTTGAGTAACCATATTCAGCCCTTCCAAAGTTGAGAAAGAAAGTCTCTAAAAACAGAGATGAGTAGAACTATAGAATCTGAATAGTGACCTTAAAAACATAGGTTATGAAAACATTTATATCCACATTCACCAAGAGGTGGTTTGGCTTGTGTTGGGAGTGTTGACACTTTAATTGGCTTTTTCACTTCTCGATAGCACAATTTGGATTTCAATCTTACTTATAGTAGATGGTCATACATAAAAGTAGTATCTTCCAGATTTCTAAAGTGTGGAAGAAAAATTTCCTCTGTGGTTTGATACATTTCCTTGTTTTATTGCAAATAATTGAAGAAATGTGAAAGTGGATTCCTCTGCTCTCCAACCTAGTACTTAAAAATTTCAGAGGAAATTTAATCTAGTGAAACTCTTGTTTTTCAAATAAGAAAATACGAGTGTTTTGGTCCTGCCTTTCAGCCATAAACCATCTGCATTATGACAAATGACTCATCAGTTTTAGCAAAAGGAGTCTACCTATGCTATCCTGTTACAGCCTCTTACAGGTGTGTTGCGGATGTGACCTGCAGAGTTACACCCTCCTATCAGGGAGGGTACCATGGTAGACTTTTTATCTCAGCATTTGAAGGAGTTTATCATGTCCCTGCATCCTTCTTTCTTCCTTTCCCTATTGTGCAATACATGAAAAATGAAAAACTGTATAGGACATACACATGTAGTTTTAAAGAATAGTATAGCAAACCCCAGTGTCCTCACCACCCACGTCAAAGAACAAACCACCGTCAGGGCCTTTGCGCTCCTGTGCTTTTCATTTGCACGTGTCCCCCTGTCTCTCCACCCACAGGTAATCACTGTCTTAAATTTTCTGTTGCCTGTTTCCTTTTTATACTTCTGACATTTGGATATGGATCGCTTTATATAATCCATAGTGGCTGTTTTAAACTTTATATGACTGACAACCAGACTAAATGCATTCTTTTACAATTTTCTGTGTTTTTTCATGCTTATCTTCTTGAGTTCATCTGTGTTCATCTCTGAAGTTGTAGTTCACTCCTCTTCATTACTGTGTCATAGTCCATGACGGATCACTGTTTCTCTCCTGTGGATGGACATTTTCCATTGTTATTTGTTACTTGGACATTACAAAAACTGCTATAAACCTTTCTGAATGTATCATGTATATACGCACAACTATTTCACAGTAGTATATACCTAGGAATGTGAAGAGTTACAAGATACACACGTACACATCCGTACTGGATGCTGCTAAGAAGTTGTCCAAAGTAAGTAAAACTGCCCTTCTGTCCATAGCCTTGTCAGTATGTGGCGTTATCTGGCTTTTACATTTTGCCAATCTTTTTGCATAATTTGACATTGTCTAACTGATTGTTGCTGTTAAATACAAGAAATTTATGTTTGCATATTGATTTTTGTAGCTGGCAAACTTGCTAGGCTGTTAGTCCCAATGACTTATCTGTACATTCTGTGGTTTTTCTGCATGCACCAGTTTCATCAGCAAGTAAGTTTCTTATTTTCTGTGTCTTATTTCTGTTCCTTTTTGTTATTTTCCTGTGCTGACTTGGGTCTCCAGGACAGTTTTGAAGAGGACTTGGTGACAACGAATTTTCTTACCTCCTTCTGACTTATAAAGAGGTGGCTTTAAAGCATTTTTCATTTAGTTATGATGTTTGCCTCAGGCTGCTCATTTATTTATGCATTTATTTAGATAAATGCCTTAAATCCAGTGAAGGATGAAGGGCGTTCTTGTAAAAGATGTCCTTTTCTATTGTGAAGTGGATTTTAGTATGAATGGATGTGGAAATTTGTCAAATATTTTTTCATAATTACTGGCAGGATTATGTGATTCCCCCCCTATTAATAGTAACCTATTAGTGTGATAAATTACCTAAATTTATTATCAACTATTTAATCACCTTTGCATGGTGTTAGATATGATGGCTACAGAAGAAATGTCAGAAGTTCTCTATTCTTAATTAACTTACAGTCTAATTGAAGAGACAAAACATGATTAAAGAAAAGTTAATAGATGACACAAGGGTATATTGTAATTTGCCACATTAATGGGGCTTTGAGTTCAGTTGGCAAAAACCGTTACAGGCTATAGTGGGCCGAGCCAGCTTCCTGGAGGGGGTCTTGGAGCTGAAACTGGAAGAATGGCTGTTTATCTTTATGACACTTTGAATAACATCACTTTGGCTTACCAGATTATCTGCTTTTTGAGGTTTTAACACTAACTTCCTTTTTTTTTTTTTTTTTAAGGTTTTATTTATTTGACACAGAGAGAGGGAGAGAGCAAGCTCACGCAGGGGGAACAGTGGAGGGAGAAGGCTCCCCACTGAACAGGGAGCCCAGTGTGGGGTTCCAACCCAGGGCCCTGGGATCACAACCTGCGCTGAAGGCAGACGCTTAACCAACTGAGCCACCCAGGCGCCCCATTAACACTGATTTCAAGTAATCATTCATATGGGGTCATACTGCATTACTGAATTTTGTCTGAAAAACCACCCTTGGGATCTCCTCTGTTCTTAGCATGTGTTTTGCTGCTGCCCACTGTTTAGGTCATTAGTCCCATCCTGAATTTGCTGCTACAAAATAAACTTCATAAATATTTGGACTTCTTTTTTCTTAATGAACTATTTGATTCTCAGGGCTGATTGGGAAAGAGAACTAATTAAGAACAATTTAATTCATCAAACATTCATAAGGCACATACAGTTTGAAAAGGACTGTGCTAGGCTCCTGTGTAAATAACTAATCACACTTGCCTTCTGGAAGCTTCCTTCCTACTAGTAGGGAGCTTAAAGTTCAGTGAGATTATCCTGTGCACAGTGAACATAAAGTAACTAAAACTCTCATCGTTTTTCTCACCAGGAATGATTTTTGTGTCAGTGGTTTCAAGAGGATTACTCTACCTCTGAGCAGGCTGAGAAAATCATTTTCATGCTAGGTAAAGGCAAGGACTGGAGGATGCTTACTTTTCAATGGCCAAAATGGATTATTTTTCATTATTTTGTCTTGAAGTTCTGTGTATACACTATCTTCTATTTTATTTAGCTTAGTCCTGTAGGTGTTTGCTGGCTTTTTGTTTGGTTGGTTTTTATTTTTTGTTTTTTGTTTTATTGTTACAATTCTTTACTCCACATTTTCTGCCATTTTAGTTGTATATACCTAGCCCCGTTTTGACAGCCCTGTAAGATCCTCTTCAGTCTGTCCCACTTCCTTCACATTCTTTTGCCTTAACTTATTTACATTCCTGTCCTGACAACTTCTCAGTTTTAAAGTGAGTTGTTTTCTTCATTTGGTCTTCCTGTGTATTGCTCCATTATCTCTAGTCATTCTTTGTCACTTTTCCATTATGTTTTCTGGAAACGGCCATATTTGTTGCCAGTGTATCTTGCCATATTAACATGAAAATTTTAGTGGATGGTGCCCAGGATGCATCATATTTCTGTGGCTGTACAGTCAGTCAGCTGATATCCAAAACACAGTGTCATGATTATGCTTATTAATATTTGGAGCCATTTAGGGGTGCCTGGGTGGCTCAGTCGTTAAGCGTCTGCCTTCAGCTCGGGTCGTGATCCCAGCGTCCTGGGATCGAGCCCTGCATCGGGCTCCCTGCTCAGCGGGAAACCTGCTTCTCCCTCTCCCACTCCCTCTGCTTGTGTTCCCTCTCTCGCTGTGTCTCTCTCTGTCAAATAAAATCTTAAAATATATATATATATATTTGGAGCCATTTAATTTCATTTCTGTTGGCTGTAGATGCAGTAACAGTGTTTCTGGCTTCTTCCATTGTTGGCATTGTACATGTGATAAATGCCAACAGCAACGAGTCACATGTTGATGTTTTAGCAGACTGGAATAGTTGTGGCCCGGTGTCTCTGCCATTCCTTGTACTGTCCAAACCAGAGGTGCTACTTCCTGCAAGTAGAGAATTCAAAGAATCCAACCATAACGTGCTTTTGGTTTTTGTTATTAAGGAGATCTGGGACCACGGATTGCTAAAGTAGCATAACATTCATGGTTTAGTTTAGAAATGGAGATGGAGCCTCCAGTTGTCAGCTGTACCATGGAAGGTTATATGAGTCAGAGTTCAGACACCTTTCTTCTGCCTACCCGATTTTAAAATGAAAATAATCTCTTCATCCAGCCTAGAACAGAGTTTATTAAAACAGTTTTAAAACTATAAAAAGTTTATAAAACAGAATTCAAACTATAAAAATAGTCGGCTATAAAATATATTGAGTTTGCCTATATAATTTCTCTTCTCTCCCTTATATCTTTGTTATGTCCTACTTCAATGGAAGTCATTGTCTTCCTATCTTGAGTCTAATTTTTGCAAAAAGTAAACCCAAAGCCCAGAAAATTTAGGCCCAATTCATTGTACTTATCATTAGACCATTTGCCTTATTTTTACTTAAGTCATTCTGACTTTTGTTCCTAGTTCAGTGGACTAGTGTATATTTTCATGGCCAATTAGCATACATATTTCATGGAGTGTTAGGATTAACTAATGATAAGTAATATGTGTGTGTGGGGGTAATATTCTTTGCTTCCGCATTCTGTCTGGGGAGGTCATAAAATGCACTGTAGTCAGGGTCAACAATCATCACTTCCAAGAAATCTCTTCTACTGAAAGCTTGATGAAATTTACATCTGATGAATGTGCATTTGAGCTCCTACAAAATACATACATGCATGAATTTCATTTCTGTAATAGCCCCTTCATTGCCTAATCGTCTTTAACACTCCTCTCAAGTCGTGAAACCTCTCCCTAAAGCTCCTGTGAGCAGGGTGAAGCTCTTTGCATTTATGGAATTTTAGAACTAAAGAGCTATAGGATTTAAAAAAAAAAAAAAAAAGTGTGTAACTTCCAAAGTGATCATGTGTCCAAGTATTAATTAGGCCTGACCCAGATTACTGTGAAATGTCTAGATGATAAGGTGTATATGTGATATCCTGAGCCTCAGGCCACTCAGGGATGAGTACCATTATTTGTAAGCCTGTCTTGCCCCAAGATCCATCGGCCCTTTCTCTTTTCTTCATAACCATGGTTACCACCACTAACACTGACCATTCTCCTACTGAAAACCTTCCAAAGAAAATAGAGGCAACTGGAATACTCTAAATGCCAAGGACATATTTGTATCTAAGAGTATAAGTTACAATGTATTGATCTAATAAATTCTGCAGCAGTTTGCCTGTGAGTAGCTGAAGGGAATTTTTAAATATTTTACATGCAGTTGCCAAATATTTTAAATCAGTACTATTCAAAATGTTCGTGGTGAGGGACTGATTCCCACGTCCACCCCCAATCCAACATGGACCAGTACTTTTCATCTATATGTTCAACGAGATAAGACCACCGATCAGATCAGATATTTGGAAGTCATAGACATGTTAAATTCCTTCAAATATTTCTCAGTATCCTCAGTTTCTATACTTACCTCATTTGTGGACTGGTCTTGTCCTCAGATCACACTTTGAATAGTATTGTTCCAAACTATAGCAAAGCATAAGGAAATGAGATCAAAAGGAGTACTATAAAAGAGTAACAGATATGGTGAATACAGTTATGAGACTGGTAAAATATTAAGTAAAACCAAAGATTATTCCAGATATATTTTGATCTCTGATAGTTTGCCAAGAAGTGTGAAGATGACAGGGTTAAAACAACCCATTCTTTTCTGCTGTTCTCACATTCTGTAGTGAGTAGACAAGGTAGGAGTGTCCTCTCCGTTCACCCAAAGTGAATGAATTCAGCCTTGCCACAAGTGTAGTTTCCAGGATACATTTGTTCTATAATTTCAATGAAGTGACTTCTCAAATTTCATGGTGATTTTTATTAAAATCTATGTATACATACACTCAGACATTAGCCAAATCAATAATATCTGAACCATGAAACTGCCTCACTAAGGGTTCATAAACATGACCTCTCCCACCCAATCATTTTCAAATCATGTTTGTCCCTGTAGCAGCTTTGCAGATGATGTTTTTCCACTCCCATTACACCCTAAAAATTTGCTTGGATGAGTGAAATCAGTTGCAGTCCTCCTTGCCAGAACATGGTGCCACACCCTTGGCAGGTAGGCAGTGTTGTCTTCATGTGTTTGCAAAATTACTGAGCATTAGCACTTTGTTCTCCAGAGAGTACCCAGCCCTGCCCCCTCAGCTTACAGTGCAGTAATGCCACACAGAGAGCTAGCTCTGGAGGGGAAATGGCAGTGTTGGGGCTCTCCCCAACTCGTGCAGGCAGGGTTCCCGCAAAAAACAATGGTGGTCTTACAGTCTTTCCCAGGGAGGTGGGGATGCGAGTGGTATTGAGATGGAAGGGTGGACATGGTGGTGGTTCTTTCTGTTGGACTTTTCTCCTAAAAAAAAAAAAGAAAAAAAAAAAAGAGAGACCACTTTAAGTTACAGCCCCTGGATCTTTTCCGGAGAAAGTCAACACCACTGTGGTGGCCCCAAAACTATCCTGCTCCTCCACCCCTCTGGGAGTCTCCAGATCTCTAAGATTAGATGAGCCCAAGAATAGTCTTACCCCACCCAGTCACTCTATCAGCAGCCATCTGTGGGCTGAGACTCGGCTCCCATTCTCAAGTATTACGATGTCCTGAAAGGCCTCATAGACCTCTTGTGGGTTTGGTCACACAAGCTGAGAGTGCCGGGTCTACTCACTGAGGCTCATGGTACAAGGGTATTCCAAGGGCCTGCAGTGCCCTTCACTCCTGGGTTAGTAAATTTCCAGAGGTCCTCCTGGAAGACTTCCTGATTCCTTCTGAGATGGGACTCCTCCCAAAGACTAGGGGACTCAGCCCCTTGGTTCCAATGGCCCCCTGCCTATGGGATAAACACTGACAGTGTGGGGATTACTACCCCCACATAGATCACTCGGTCATCTTGTTGTCTGTATGATTAATTTCCACAACCCCGGCTGTACTGCATTAAACTGAGTGCGTGCTTAATAAATCTTTGTTGGATAATGAACGACTGATCAGGGTAATTAACCTTTTCTAAAGTGTTGATGTTGCCTTTTGAAACAGAAAAAAAAACCCAAAACTCCCCTATTAAATAGTATCAAAAAATCCTTAGATATTGTGCAGAACTCCTAGTTCTAAGTGGTAATAGTCCGATGTTACAACTGTAACCAATGATTAGGAACTTTTTGAGCTGAAAGTTTGGCAACTCAGAGATCCATTGTTCACCATATACCTGTTAATATTTTTATAAAAGCTGCTAAATACTGAGAAAAGATATCTTCCCCTTGCTTTTAGCTGTAATTGGAGATATTTTCTCATGGAAAAACTTTTGACCTGAAGCAGCAATATGTGTCACATTTAAATATATCCAGATTTATCTCATGGTCAGTGTTCATCCAGAGTGCATTTAATTCTTGCACAACCACCCCTACAATAAGTTAGTCAAATGAGTACTCAATCCCCATAGCATAGAATATTCAAGAAAATTATTTAAAGATTAAAGTGTACCATTGAATCCATTCCAATTGCATTAGGAGTTCTCCCTTGTTCCATGACTCTCATTGTTTAAGTCGCCACAGTGGCACTATGTATCTGCTTACACAAACACCCAGCAGAAAACGCGAGCTTTCTCTTTCCTCTTTCCTCCTTCTTGCTTAATTGGAAGGCATTGCTCGTGAAATGCAATTCTTTGATTTGTTCTCTTGACGGGAGAAAGACAGCATGGTTATTTCTTCCTCGATAAATTAAGTCTTATTGTCAAACATAACTACTGAGAAAAAGAAATGCACTATGTGAAATCCTAACTTTTAAGCATTCCATGTTGGCTTACACAATATCCTTTGTTTCCTTCAGAGATTTTCACATGCAGTCTTGAAGGTATATAGGCCTTCATCGGTCCTTTTGCTTTTCCCCTGTTTTCAAGAAAGGTGACCGCTCATCCAGAATCAGAAATGAAGTGGTTAGATTACTTTGAATCCAGGTCTTTTAAACGCCCCCATTGTTCAGCAACTCCTATTTTCTTAAGATACTATTTAATGAAAGGGTTTGACTAGATTTGTATAGATTTGAAAGACAGTATTTGCACATGACATTTTTTTCCCCCTCTACATATTGGGCCTAAGAAGGAAGAGCTTCTCAGAGCATTAAATGCATAAAAGCCACATGCGTTCAGAGACAAACAGAAGCAGAGGGCTGATAGGAGGAGTACTGTGGGGGCTTGGAGAGGAGTGGACAGTGTTTCTTTAGTGTATCAGGGGAAGGCTGTATACTCAACCTGGAACAGCAGTTGCAATTAGAAGAGATGCTTCATAATATAATTTTTATCCCTTTTTAGGATTTTTTTTTTCCCTTTCAAATGAGTAGACATACCTGTCTTTTCAAAAGAATGTAGCTTAGCAAATAGTGAATATTGCTCCTCTCCTCATGGTGGTCAAATTTTAAAGTCCACCTGAAAGAAAATCCTCAAGGGTCAAAATTTCCTCTGAAAATCTTTTCGGATTTTCATAACAGTGGTTTTATAGCCAACATGGAAGCATTTCCCTGTTTCTTCCATTATACACAAGATGCAGTGGTTGATTTGCATTCAGGGGTCAGGTTAAATAAGAAACACTCAGCTTTCAATATTAGAATCACACACAGGAGTAGAGATGCTCACACTAAGAAGTCCTGGAAAATTGAGACCCGTTGAGGGGATCATATCTTCCTTCTCCGGAACCATAAATGCATCACATAGAATGATTGTCAGGTACGACTTTGGTTTGTTCTTTCTCAAGTTGATTATTTATGATGCAGACTTATTGCTCCCTGGCTCAGTGGGACACCCATAGAAGTAGTTATGTCAAACAAATAAGACTTAATACTTTTAACCACCTTTTTTGTTTAAAAACCTGAAATCATGACTAAGTGGAAATCACAAAAGAACCACGAACTAAGCACAAAACTTTATATGATACATACCTTTTCATAAATGACATCAGGTCTGTATTTTTTGACTTAAGCTAGGGACTGAATTGTGTTCCCTCAAAATTCCTATGTTGAAGCCCTCATGCCTAATGTGACTGTATTTGGCAACGGGGATTTTATGAGGTAATTAAGGTTAAGCGAGGGGGGCTAAGGGTGGGGTGCTAATCCAGTAGAATTGGTGACCTTTTAAGAAGAGGAAGAGCGATCATCTCCCTCCCACCCTCCCCACAGCCCCGTGTGACACAGCAAGCAGGTAGCCATCTGCAAGCCAGGAAGACAGCTTCAGCAGAAACTGAGCATGGTTGGCACCCTGATTTTGGACTTTTCCTCCCCCAGAACTCTGAGAAATAAATTTGTGTTTAAGCCATCTAGTCTGTGGTAATTTGTGATGGCAGCCCAAGCCGACTAGAGCAGCTTATAAACTTGAAATTTCAAAAGCTTCTCGTCACCATCTTCTTCCAATAAGTGAAAAGAGAGTTCCATCTTTGCCGCTCCAGTGTGACATGTAAGGGACCTGGTGCTTCGCCAGTGCTCAGCTGAATTTGCTCCAGTGAATAAACTTCTTAGGATTTTTCTTTCTTACTCCCTGTTTGATATTTATATTTTATGAATTTTGAACTATTTGAACATGAATATTTATTTGAAATTAATATTTCAATACTTGGTTTTGACATGTTTTCGTGATTATCTCAAGTGAAGTTAAGGGGAAAAAAATACAAAACTTCAGGCCTCTGGTTTTTTCCTTGGGGGTGGCGAGGACATGATTCAAGCAAAAATAATTTTATAGCCATATCCAAATGTCTACTTAAAAAAATCACTGGTAGGCTGAAATTATCCACCCCCCCAAGACATCTTTGAAGAATTATGCATAAAAGTGAAAAGCTTGACTTAAGCACCTCGCGTGCAGACTGCCCCTTGTAACCAGCAGCCCTGAATGATTACGTGTTTGGTGCCCATGACTTTTGTTCCCTTCACTGGTCCTCTCAGCTTTCCACCTTTTCTGAAATATTTAAAAATGTTTAATCTTCAGGAATATTACTGTTGTAAAGAGTGCCTAAACCTGTCCCAACTATAGAATTTCTATATCTTGTATTTTATTGAAAACGAGCATACCTTCGGGGAAGTACATTGTGATTCCAGTATACCTGATTCAGGGCCTTGTTCGTTGCTCCAAGGAAGGTTGCTTCTCAAAGGTCTAAATAAATCAATGTCTTAAAATTGATTTCGCTTAGAATTTTTGGTGTTTTAACAGTTTACAACACTGCCTATACCCTTTACCCAATTTCCCACAGTTGTTCTAATTCATTTAGAAAGAATATCTAGAAGAGGAGATTTAATTTTTTTTTCCTCCCTCATCAACATTTTATGATTTTCCTACATTTAAAAATAAAAGGAAGGGGATATTCAAAATGAGTTTCAGAAAGTGTTATTATGTAGGTTTGCAAGTGAAAGGAACACTTGTCAGGCAGTAGAATTTTGCATTAGCACTTAATGTTGGCACCTATTTGCTTGTTGCCTGGTTTCCTTTTAAGATCCATGGTTATATTCGATTTTCTTTCAGTTCTTTATTCTGTGGTTATTGGGTTGGATGGTTTTGGTTCTGTTCAACAATGGATGCTTTGAGTAACAAACTTCAATGCATAATTATCCAGTGAAATCATAGCGAAGTGATGAGATGACAAAAAGCCAACTTATTTCCAGGAACTAAAAATAATGCTATAATATAGGCATTAATTCGTACATGAATATTCTAGCATCTGACTTTATCCTGATCATTTTCCATGTTTATATAAATTATAATGTAGAATTGTGAATTTTTGAAATACCGCTTGCTGTTCATCTTTTCATTTACTTTATTAAAAGCACTAAGTTTGATATTTTAATGAAATCCATAAACTACTTATCTTTTATATTAAATAAGGTATTGAAAGCAATTCATTTAAAAATCACTTGTTTCTTTGTCAGTTTAATTTACAGTAGCGCTTAATTACAATAACAGTTTAAAATTACGTTAAGCTGCTTTTCATGCTATCAAGGTTCGCTCTGATAGTGAGCTTACATACAATCATTCTTCTTATGATTTAATATTTTACATTTAGCAAAGAATTTTTGGTAGTTGAAAATGATGCTCATCCTAATTGTTTAGGAATTGTGCACCCAGCCTTATTTTAGTGAGTATAGTCGTTTTAACAGTCTTAGGGAAATCAGTAATTTTGGAGGAAGCTTGTTTGACCTACTCATGTGAGGGAGGGATAGAAGGGGGATCGAATATTGCAATGGGCCAGTGGTCCTAAAACTAATTTGTGGGTGCCAGTAATGCCTTCTTCTGGACAGTTGACCCTTGAACTACCCAGGGGTTAGAAGCCCCCACTCCCATGTTGTTGAGAATCTGCTTATAACTTTTGATTCCCCCAAACACTTAATAGCCTACTGTTGACTAGAAGCCTTCCCAATAACATCAACATTTGATCAATGCACATATTTTTATATACTGCTTCTTACAATAAAGTAAGCTAGGGAAAAGAAAATGTTATTAAGAAAATCATACAAGGAAATACATTTACAGTACTTCACTGTTTTTATCAAAAACAATCCATGTACAAATGGACCTATACACTTCAAATCTGTATTGTTCAAGGGTCAACTGTGTGCCTAAATAGAAGTTTAAATAGAAATTTAAATAGAAGTTTAAAATAAAACTCATTCCTGAAGGAGAGTTATTGAGCTCTTAGCATATGTTGTTTGGTGATTTGAAGGATCTGTGTATGTTCAAGTTTTTCTTACTGCGTTGGCAGTGAGTTACATAGAGGGGGTGGCAGCCACTTCTGCCTGGTTCCTCCTGTGTTGTAAATGTTACTGTTACTCAAATCAGCCTATAGAGTGAGCACTGTATATATCCTAAGCAAAAGCTGTTTTGAGGATTTTGAGTTGAATGTGACACATTCATGCTTAGGAGCAAATTGGGTTCAGCATCAAGAGAAAAAAAATCAACAATTTGGGCATGAGGAATAACTCACTGTGTTTGCTTTTTTTCTTCTCCCCTCATAATATTAACCTTAAAAGGGCATATAAATAATGGACAAATAAAATTAAATTCAAAAGAATATTATGTGGGCAGGCCTTTTAAATATTGTAAATTCTATTGTTTGAAAGAAATAATTAGTTTAGAATTTAGATTCATTGTAATCAAATTAACATAATTCAAGAAAGACACATAATTCAGGAAAGTCATGTGTTTTTCCCATAATGCTTTATTAATTACATCTTTTGAAAGGAATGGTTTCTCAGATTCCAGAATCCACCAAAATGTTCACAAATGCATTGTAAAGTATTCTTTGAAATGTAGTTAAAATCTGAGGTCATGATAGGCCCCCTCTACACAATCCTACCCCCCTTGCCGTGGGGTAAAAACCTCACAGCTTTGCCAAGTAACAGAAGACAGCTTACGTGGATTGAGGCTAACAATTTAAAACAGAATGCTGGATAAGTCTGAAGGTACTTACACACTCTTTAGTCTAATGGTTTTATCAGTTGTTTTTTATAGACCCAAATCTTTATTTATGCATGTTAATTAAGTAATGAGAACCCCACAGAAACACTTAGCGTAAAAGCTTGAACATTTTTTCCCTTGGAAGTGCATTTTCCCCAAAGAATGTCTAACATAGGACACTAAATTCCTTCAGACCTTTTTAGTACTTTATGCCTTGTTGTTTGAAAGATGGGTTGTTTTGCGGTGAGTCTACATGGACCCAGTTTCTGAGGACGTTTTTTCTGAAGAATTCTTCCATGGGGTCCACAGCTACCACTCTAGTCTCTCAACAGTGATGGACGTTTGAAAAGCTTAATGAACTATCAGGGTGAATTTCTCTTTGGGCAATTTTTAAGTTGCCTTTTTGCAGCCACATGTTCTGTGTTATTTGAAGATATTCCTACCACATTCTTTCTTCCAGCAGCAGACCTCCTTAAACAGCCCAGTTTCTCAGACCGGGCTTTGCATTCCGCTCAAAAGAAGTCCAGCATTTGAAGAGCTCAAAGAAATGAATTGACGGTAAAATTTTTTTTTTGATTCATTAAAATATTTATTGAGCAGCTAGGGAGATAGAAAAGTGATTAAAACATCATCAAAGAGGTGAGGCAAATGCACACATCATAGAAAGCCAAGGGTAAGGGGTCACTGAATCACAGCAATCAAAAGAAAAGTGCTTTAGGAGATTAAGAATGAGATTGCTTCCAGGAATTGATGATAAGTTAAGAGAAGGTTATCAGCAGTCTTAATTTCTCCCTATTGAGTCTGTATTTTTGATGATGAAGCATAACCAAATTATCTTTGGGATTACTTTGAAACATCCATAAGAGCAGAGGGAGATTCTGCTGAGTGGAAGAGTCTTGCCAGGACATGTATTACATGGCACCGACATGGCCCAATGGTTGGCCTCTTCGTGAGCAGAGTAGTAAGTGATGTCTGCCTCCATGGATGTTTTTGTTCATAGTCTGGAGAATTTACAAAAGACCACCCTACAGTGGACCCAATTAACATTAAGAATTTTATTAGTTCATTCGGTTTCATCTCTTAAGTGTTGCAGTTGTATACCTCGAGGATATATTAGAACTTACCACCTTTTAACAAAGATGTCAACTAAACATGTAACGTTTTGGCCTCAGGAAGATGATTTTTACAAGATTCTTTTTTTCACTATGGTTTAGTTCTATCTTATTCTCAAAGATAGTTGATGTGTATTTTTGGTCATTGTTTGAAAGAACTTACCACAAAACCTTTAATTTTAATCTATTTTATGAACTGCATCAGTAACTTTTTATCCCATTACCTTATATACCACCCTAATTTCTTACTTTGCTATTGAGTATCTGCCAGGGACTATGTGAGGTGTTCACTTAATCCTCATACCCATGAAGTGGTCTGTGTGTAAGTGCTACATATACTTATCCAGATACATTATTTTTTATGGATAGATATCAGAAAGCTAATATATTAAAAGACCGACTGCAAAGTCAGTATAGAAATCCACGTCTGTCTGAGTCTAGATTTCATACTCTTACCTGGGGCCATAAGGCTTCATTTTACCAATTGTATGTGATAATGAAGTTTTTACCTGGCCTTAAGCTTATAATTTAAATACAAGGCTAAATAATTATGGCTTTAAAGCCACACATAAAATATATTGTAGTTTCTTTAAAAGTAAATATATTTATATATTTAACCGAAGCACTGTTTTGGGTTTTTTGTTTTTTTTTTTTAAGATTTTATTTATTTATTTGACAGAGAGATAGAGAGCACAAGTACGCAGAGAGGCAGGCAGTGGGAGAGGAAGAAGCAGACTCTCCACTGAGCAGGAACCCAATGTGGGGCTCGATCCCAGGATCCCGGGATCATGACCTGAGCCGAAGGCAGCCGCTTAACCGACTGAGCCACCCAGGCGCCCCAGCACTGTTTTGTTTTAACTTCTGTTTTTTGTTTTTGATTTTGGCTGTCTTGTGAATAAGATCTTAAATGACCATTATAGAAGACTCCAGAAAAATAGTATTAAATTTGAAAAAACATATGTGCCCCTCTGTTTATTGCAGTATTATTTACAATAGCCAAGTTATGGAAGCAACCCAAATGTCCATTGATAGATGAGGGGATAAAGAACACACACACACACACAGTGGAATATTAGTCATAAAAAAGAATGAGATCTTGCCATTTGTGAACATGGATGGATTATTATGATAAGTGAAATAAGTCAAAGAGACAAATAGTGTGATTTCACTTATACATTCAGTCTATAAAAATAAAAAGCAGAGGCAGACCCATAAATACAGAGGACAAACTGAGGGTTGCCAGGAGAGGTGTGGGGAGGATGGACCAAAATGAGTGAAGGGGAGTGAGAGATGCAGGCTTCTAGTTACAGAACGAGAAAGTCATGGCGATAAAAGATACAGCCTAGTGAATATAGTCAGTGGCATTAGAATAACGTTATATGGTGATAGATGGTAGCTATACTCCTGATGAGCATAGCATAATGTATAGATTTGTGGGATCACTTTGTTGTACACCTTAAACTAATGTAACATTTTATGCCAACTATATTTTAAAAAAAACAGTGTTAGCTAAAACTTCATATAAGTCCATATGAAGAAACTTCATATCTGCTTGGGGAAGAACACATCAGTTTCTTCAAGTTCCTTATTTGACTGGTGACAGTAACAGAATCCTAGGGTTGGAAGAATTCCTTGTATTTATTCTCCCTAACTTGGCAAAGATCATGAGCCAATATTGATTTTTGCAATCTAAATTAAGAGCTTCTCTGGGCCAGAAGACCTGAATTCATTTAAAGCAAAAAGGTAGTATGGCAAGCCATGGCTTTTCTTGTCCTTCTGTTTTCAGTGCTAAGAATCATTGTGGCAGGTCTGCATTGGGTTTCTGTCAGTGTTTCTCTTCAGCTTGGTAGCTCTTGGAATCTTCTGGTACTTAAAGTTCCACTTCTCTGATGAGCTGAATTTCTGTTTCTAGACCTTTTGTGTCCCATGAGGACATAAAACCCCAGGGATGTAAGGAATAAGACTAAAAACATGGAGACTTTGTGAGGATTGTTACCATTGGGACATTGGATGGTGAATATGGGCAAATGGACTCAGGTTAATTTAAAATTCTTTTTACCTTTTATCTGCTTATACATAACTTTTATTTGAGAGTTATTGTACCAGGCATAATTTTAAAATAAAGCTATATAGTCAAATAGAGAAGATCACAATGAGGAAGAAAACAGATATATTTTACTCTGTACCTCTAAGACTATTAAATTAAAATCCCCTTGAATTGGTGAATGGTAGAAACTAACAGCTCTGAAAACTTGTGCCTTAACACCATAGCATTTTGTCTTATCTATCCGATTGGGGAAGGACATTTAAGCTTATACAGATTTCAGTGCTCTCATGCATGAAACCTTACAAAAGTAAATACAAGTGAAAAGTTGACAGAATGTCATTTCCTATTCTGATCCTTACCTTCTTTTTTATTCTCCCCTTCTTCTCGGTTGTTTTTAAACTTTCTGTTGAATTCACAGCATTTTTTGGGCAATTTGTGGTTTATGAACTGTGTTATTCCTAGTCTGTCATGTTAAGGAGGAGAAAAGGAATAATAATGATCTTAGCAAACATTTCACAACCACACAGTGACGTAGGTGCCATCATCATCCTCATTCCATAGATGAGGCTCAGGTTGTGAGCAGTCGACGTGGTGTTTGAATACCAGTATTTGTACAATTTACAGACATAGGATTTTTTTTTTCACATGGAGATTGGGCACGTAGTAAAGATCCTAATCAACAGTAAAATTGCCGAACTAGTGAGCTGGAAGAGAGGCTGACACAGTGTGAATATTCAGATTAGCACCTTATGAATAAAATAGTTCCACTGGTTTTTCTCTGCTGCCAGAGCAAAGGAGACTGGAAGGCAACACCTGGAATGATGAGGCCCCACCCAGTCTCCAGGATGTATCTTGGCATTCCTACTGAAGCTCTTAAGAAGCTGGAATGTTAGATTAACTCGTGAGAGGCCCAGGAGTTGAGATGAGTTCTGTGCTTACAGGCAGTGAGTGCTACATTCCCACCTGGCTGATACTCAGCCAGCCAGTTGTAAGGTTTCTTGTTCCTGCTAGTTTGAGCCACCTTCATGTCTCTTGGCTTTTCTTTTAATCAAGGGGGACAAGAAGGTGGAAAAATGTTTCTTCAGGGTTTAAATGATGTCAGTAATTGGCAGTAGGAAAAAGGAAATTTAATCTGGGAGGATCACGGAGTCATTGGTCTTTTCCTTTCATCTACTTATATATACTTACACTGACACCATCAGACTACTCCTGTTTGCTTTACCCAGGATGTGACATTGTTGACTCCATGTGGGGTTTGCCCATATTTTTATATGAAAGCATTTTTCAGCCATCTTCTGAAGTAAAATGTTAACACTTTTACTTGAGCTTTGGATTTAGTACATCGCACAACACGGGAGTTTGCTTCAGTGTTTAAGTCTTCTCGTATATGTGGTGAGAAGTTCAAAATTACCCCTTATTTATACAGCCTTTGGCAGTTTGGGCAATGCATTTTGTCACCTGTTTGCTGTCTTACGAAGAGCTGGAAAGTTTATGAAGAAATAGAAAATATGACTTTGAGCCCTTGACATTTTAAAATAAATGTACATATTGTTAGTGACAGATTGCTAAACTTGGCTTTAGACACTTAGCTGTGTTTCTTGCCAAAAGTAATCCAGATGTGCATAATTTACCCGGCTGCCATATGTGCACTGACATGTCTTTCTATAATCAACTGTCTGTTCAGGATGGTTACAGTTAAAGGTTCTTTTTTTATCAACAATCTTTTGAAATAGCACTGGCTTGATAACTTATTTTAAATTTAACAACTTTTCAAAAAGTAACGCACATCCAGTTTGGCTTTAAACCTAAGTGACCAGACGTGTTGAGTATCTAGAAAAGACACTGACAATCCAAATTCTCTGGGGCGCTATGCATTTCAAGGGGGAAAATCTAGGATACCAACTTCAGTGTGTGACTCCATTTTGCTGAGTTTCTTGGGAGCATGGAATGGAAGGTATTTGTACCCAATAAATGTCGTCAAAGCCACCGTGAATAACATTTCTGATGAAGTAATTCATTTTAGAAAACAAGTGCGAAACAAATCCTGATACAGGATGAAATAAATAAGAGGAAAGGGGATGCTTTTATTTCATTCACTACCTTGGTATCTTCTGTGCTAAGTGCTGGTGACATTTGTGCCTTTTCTTCGCGTGAGTTATGGAGCTGTACTGATTGCCAAGCCCTATCTTTTTTGCTGAAGAAAGGCATTCTTTTCTGGAGAAATTCTATAGAGAAATTTTCTGGAGAATATGTATGGTAGGAAATACTGCTTCTCTATTATCGCTTTTTATTGATACTTAAAAATCACTGTGGAGAAATTTAGACCTCATGACAATAGCATTTCCTTAATGATTGTAATTATCCCTGAGAGATAGTTACCTTGAAACCATGTCCTTGTTTTTTTGTACTCAGTGACACTGAGCCACTATCATGTCTAGACAGGGATGTTGTCAACCATGTGTGTCCTTGTTTGTGTTTGTCCACAGCTGCAATTAGGTTTTTCACACTGTCCCCATCTGTGGAGGCTGGCTGCGCAGTGACCTTGGCCAGTTCAAAGTCTATTTAAGCCCATGTGTGGCAAGAACTCAGAGCACAGATGGTGGGACTGATGATGGGGAACCGTTGTGCTAGTGACCAGACTGCTCCTAGCCAGCCTATTGCGTCTGCAGTATGATTTAAAAAGATGTGTCCTAAAAAAATAAAAGATAATAAAATAAAAATAAATAAAAAGATGTATCCTGCAACCTGCAGTATTAGGACAAAAACTGGCTCAGAGTCAGTTCAAATGCCCTGGCAAAGATGAGAGGGGTCAGTGGCATTCTTGGAGGGGGATCTCTTCTTTATTATTATCGTAGGCAATGTGTAGTTCTTCTCACCAGCTGCCACTTTCCCCTGCACAGTTCAGCAGGAGGTTCTGAATGCTAGTGCACCAAACAAGCGCAGAGGCCCATGAGAATTCCAGGTTTCTCACTTGAGTGCTGCAGCTTGGGTCTGGTTTTGAAAACAGAGTATGCATTTGAAAAGAAACAAATCTGATTGAGACTAAACTGTAACTGTTATTTACCCTGCCTGAGCTCACTTGTCAACTTGGAATCTTCTGTGAATGATTTGCAATTCTTGTTTGCAAATTTGAAATGTTCAAGCTCTATCTTCTACAAGCTGCCAATCATTTTTTATGATTAAAACGTTTATCGGTATATCTACAGATAGTTTTTTTTAAACACACATATACGTATGTAATCATACAATTAAGTTTTTAGAGGGAGAATTATCATTACTATTGTTATTACTACCACCATCTATTTTTGGCTTTTCCTGATTAATTCTGAATTAATAAAAATTTCCCAAATTACTAGATTCATCCAAACTCAGAGAACTCAATTTTTTTTTTACTTTCAATAATTTTGTGAATGTCATGTTATCTCACAGAAGCCCATGATTCTTTAAAATAAATTATATATTAATACAGCATTTTGGAAACAACAATGACAACAACAATAGTAATTATAGCAAATATGTAGTAAGCCTGTATATTGTGCTAGGTGGTGTTCTGACTGCTTTACTTGGCTTGCATTTAATTTACCAAAAAGATGAGGTGAGCACCATTACTGGCCTGACTTTACAAATGAGGGTGGTGAGTTACCTAAAGTCACACAGCTAGGAAGTGGCAGAGCGGAGCTAGAAACCTGGGGGTGTAGCTCCAGGACCCCATTTAAATAATTACTGTCTCCAACAATATCAGTATTACATATCAGCCTTAAAAAGAGCCTGTCCAGGATGTCGTAACGATGAGATGGCATGGTCCTGAAAAACATTTCCATCTTTTGTCCTTGGGAAATTGCGATTAAGATAAATACACCTCAGGATCTCTTGTTTGCTTTGTTTAGGCTAATGCCCTTGTCTGACAGTTTGCTGCCTATTATAGGATTTATCTCACCTGGCCTACCTGTTGAAGTCACTCTATAGAACTGGGACCAATGTTGAGTAGTAGTTCATTCTTCCAACAAGTTATAAATTCGAGATACAGAAACAGACAAAAGACATAATCTGTTTCCTCAAGAAGTCCACTTAGACCAATGGCCCAAATGGGAATGGCTGATTTTCCTTAAATGTGGGGAAGACTTGACTTTCTAGAGACTATTTTGGAAGTACGTGGAATTGTCTATCAGTTTATTGAATCGTATTTTTCTGTTTCTCAGTGTCAGTGTCAATGCAATAGAATCCACTAGTTGCATCTTATCTCTAGATCCTGAACATCTAAACCTTCTTGTTTTGTTTTACTTCATAAATTTCTCTTCGCATAGTCTACCTCTGCTCTTGTTTTCGCTTGAGTTTGATAAAATGGAAATAAGATAGTATGGAGTGAGATGTCCTTGGTTCAGGTCTTAAGTCTACTGCTCTTTAACTAGAGGGACGGTAGGCAAGTTCTCGGAGCCATCATTTCCTTATCCTTGAGGCCTATGTTGAAGATAACATCAGAGAACAGTGTCAAGACATGGCCCTTACACTTGAGTGGAAGAGATAGATATAAAAATCACCAGCAAGTGACTTAAGTACTATGGTGGTGGTACGTGGCACCTGCTCTGAGGGCATAGAGGTGGGTCCTGAGTTTTGGTAGTGACTGTATGAGTGACACTTAAGAAAGGGAATTAAAGTATAGGTGACTTCTTGTGAGGAGATCTGACAGAACCCTGGCTAGCACAGGGAATGATTTTATAAATGTTCATTTATTCACGTAGTACTTACTTCTACCGTAGGGCAGACCACGTGCAATTTGCTGGAGATGACAGAGGCAGTGGTTATTGCTCCAGGAAAACACTGAATTCTCCATTGCTCCGCATATTAAGTAAAAACACTTGAGTTTTCTGTGGTCAAATGCTGTGGCATAAACTTTGGATACACTGTGATTAGACCTTCCTAGCATCAATAAATGTATTTAAATAGGTATTAACTTGGTAGCTTTATATTTTTAAAATCTCCATTTTGATGTAAATTAACTAAGAAAAAGGTGAGTATATAAACAGCTTGCAGGTGCATTCTCTCATGCCTGCGAGCAAGACGTATGTCCCTACCTTTGTGAAATCTTTAATCAGATCATCTGTTAGTACACGTAGTTTAGTTCACAAGTAACACGTACTTTTTAAACAGCTGTTACACAAGTGTACGTTTTATGCTGCTGTTTTTCACTGCAATGATGCAAATACTGGAGAAAATTGTCAGGAAAAATCTCTCTTCTCATCTCTTCCTAAAATGCAGTGTAAATAGCATATATTGTCAAATCTTAGTAACAATAACACCCATGAAATACTATTTCCTCAGAGGAGTGAGAAAAATATTTTGATGTTTAGCAAATGCTATCCCAACAGAGGAAAGAGTGCCAATTTCCTGTTAGATGTTGAATCAGTCATTCCGACTGCAAGTAGTGATTGAGCAAACATGGCCAAATTTTTATCTATAAGTAATTTACATATATTCTTTTTGGCTGTAGTTTTCAGTAAATCTAAAATAGTTAAAAAGAATATCTTTAGTAGATCCGTAACCATCACCCATGTTTATCATAACCATCTCTGTTGGTGATTATGGTTTTGTTTCTCTGCTACTCTTTTTCAGCAATTTTTTGCATTTATATTGTAAAACAACATAACATTATAAAAATATGAAAAGTAGAATAGAAACAAATTTATAATCCCATTATCCTGATACGGGATTTTGCAGTCTCTGCATTGCTGACATTTGTGGCTGGAGAAGCCGTTCTTTGGGGGGTCATCTTGGATATTGTAGGGTGTTTAGAGGCAGACCTGTAGCACCCCCTGAGCTTTGAAAACTGAAAAACTGAAAACACCTCCCAATTTGCCACCTGTCCCCTGGAGATAAAACTGCCTCTCCACCATTTGAGAATTGCCCTAATAGGAAGCTGTTATCAATGAAAGTGTTCCAGTCAGTTTTTCACGTACATAGAGATCCTTTGACAGAGTTACAATAAAGGGTGTACATGATGCCGTATTCTGATTTTTATAAACATTCTCTCCTGTTAACTAGGTATCAAAATTATCACTTTTTAATTAGCCCCCTATTGAATTTTTTATGAATAACATGGCAAATACGTCTTTGTGCATATTTTCCACTTTAAAATTTACTTTTAAAGTGTGTGCTGTGTTGCCTGTGAATTCTTTTCCTGATTTTTCTGTTAACGTATGGAGGCTTCTGCTTAGGTAAAATGGAACCAAGAGTGGCTCTGTTCCTGGGAGATAAAGCTCTACCCAAGTTGTCTCTAAACTCTCTGAAAGTCTGTGCACTTGTAAGACTAGAGGGTTTACACATCCTGCAAGGTGCCCTGCTGGGAAAGGGCTGGGCTCCCCTTTGCTCCTGGAAGGCCCCCTTTCGCCTCATGTGCCTCCAATTCCACACGGCCCCCAGTACAGGAGAGAGCTCCCGGGCTTTGGAATCAGAGAGATGTGGATTCATTCCTGCTCTGAACACAACTAGCTTTGTGATTGGAGGCAGTATACGCTCTGAAACCTTCTCTTCACTTATAAAAAGAGAGGAAACAGCTTATTACACAGAGCTATTGTGTTACTTAGAAATAATGTTTTAAAACATCTAGCAGAATAAGTACTCAATAACTGATGGTTAGAAGTTATAATAATAAGAACAGCATGGCTTCTTTTTCTTGATCTAAGCCAGCATGGTCCAAAAATAGATGTGGACCACAAATGTGAGTCATATAAGTAGTTTAAATTTTCTAGTAGCCACATTAAAATAAATCAAAAAGAATAGGTGACATTTTGATATTCCATTTTAGTTAGCTCAGTATTTCCAAACATTATAATTTCTGCATGTAATCAGGGTTAACAATTCTTTTTTTTTTTCAAGATTTTATTTATTTATTGGACAGAGAGAGACACAGTGAGAGAGGGAACACAAGCAGGGGGAGCGGGAGAGGGAGAAGCAGGCTTCCCGCTGAGCAGAGAGCCCGATGTGGGGCTCGATCCCAGAAGCCTGGGATCATGACCTGAGCCGAAGGCAGACACTTAACAACTGAGCCACCCAGGCACCCCAGTGTTAACAATTCTTAATGAGATGTTTCATTTTCGAAGTCTTTGCAAAATGACATGCACTGTGTGATATGAAATATGTTTTTGCACTCACAGCACAATCCAGTTTGGACCAGCCACATTTCACGTGCTCAGTAGCCTGATATAGCTAGTGGCTACCTTACTGGCCAACACTGCTCTTAGCAATACTTGGAAGATGTCAGGTTAACACATGTGCATTATTGGCAAATCAGTTATTATTTTAAACATAATAGCCACGTCGCCCTTAGAGGTCAAGTAGTTTTAGTTACCCTTGAATCCCCGCCCCCCGCTTTTTTAAGACTTACTTATTTGAGAGAGAGAGCATGAGCAGGGGGAGGGGCAGAGGAAGAGAAAGAATCTCCAGCAGACTCCCCACTGAGCTCAGAGCCCACCAAAGGACTTGATCCCGCAACCCCAAGATCATGACCCCGGAGTGGACTGAGCCACCCAGGTGTACCTACCCCCCCCGCCTCTTTTTTAAGCAGGAGAGAAAACTATTAAAACTCCGGTGTTTCAAACTGCACTTCTCCATTTTGTTTAGTTCTATAGTTGTCTGTAGAAATAGCTTACAGGTACTGTCATTTTAAGGTGGATTGTCTCTTATTTGCTACTCAGTTTAATGTTTGACTTTGCTTGCCCAAACGTTACCATTCAGCAAGTGTTTAGGATGCACTGAATGGGTGTTGGCACCGTGCTGAATGTTCTCTTCCATTAACTCTTCGGTACTCACGAAACTTCCATGGGCAGTGGTCATATTACCCCCACTCTCCAAACGAGGAAATTAAGACAAGAGTGCCCACATCCCATGCCTGAGATCACATGTGTAGGAAGTGGAAGAGTTGGGGTAAGAATTCAAGAAAAGTGCTGTATCGCTTCATTCCCTTATAAAACCGCTGCAGTGCTGGCTTTTCCTCAAAGCTTGTTTCTCTCAACACAGTCCAGTTACTTTTATTTGTCCCACTGTAATTCTTGGGCAGGACTTGTTACTCCCCGTAGATGGTCACGTCTCCTGCGGAGTTTTCTGCTGTTGCCCTAAAATGCTAAAAGCATTGGTTTTGTTTGTTTGTTTGTTTGTTTGTTTTTTGGAGGCCAGGGAACTGGCAGCCGAGTATACGGGATCATAGGCCACATTTGGAATGGATCACACCCTTTGTATCCCTCCCTGTTGAGGAATGATCCCTTCGTCAGTGTTTCGGTAGCGGGTTGGAGTAGTGGGGCCCTTCTTTTTTCACTTGCGCAGTCTACATTCAGCCTGGAGGGGGGCAAAACAGCTGGCGCAGAGCAGTGCCTGGCTGTTACCTGGCACCCCTACGCTTCTGTGGGGAGAAGAGCTGCCTCTGGATCTCTGAAGGAAATCAGAGAGAGAAATGTATTTTGAGAATCTGACTCACTGAGCAGAATGGGCAAGATAAGTGGTGGGAAAACCAAAACCAACTCTTCCTGTGACCTTCAGTGAAAGTCTGCTTTGTGCCCTAAGAAAAATGTTAAAAGTGATGTGGTCGGAGTTGGGGCCAACAGACCGTATTGGAAGGAGAATTTCTAATTTTAAAAAAGAAGCTTGCTAACCTCATCGCCACCGCTAATGGCTGTATAAATATTAATAAAGCTTTAAACACCTCCCAAGTTAGGGGCGCCTGGGTGGCTCAGTCGTTAAGCGTCTGCCTTCGGCTCAGGTCATGACCCCAGGGTCCTGGGATCGAGCCCCGCATCGGGCTCCCTGCTCCGCGGGAAGCCTGCTTCTCCCTCTCCCACTCCCACTGCTGTGTTCCCTCTCTCACTGTGTCTCTCTCTCTCTCTCAAATAAATAAACCTTTAAAAAAAAATAAAAAATAAACACCTCCCAAGTTAGCTTTATTTTTAAATCAAAAGTGCAAGACATGGAAGTGGTAATTTGTGTTAGTCCGGCAGACACAAAATTAATTGAGATAAAAACAAGAAGTAGCAGGCAAACCCTTTGGGTGACAAAATAGTTCTACTAACTCGCTTAGACAGTCTCGAGTGACACAAGCTCCCGTGGTTGAGCTGGGAGCGTGCCCCGTGTGTCAGCACGCCTCGGCTGCCGTGGGCATGGGAGTCATGAGGTTCTGCGGCCACCTTGCTTGCCGTCGTCCTGTGTGAGAAAGCTGCGCCTCGCACAGAGCTTCGCTTTCACACTCGAATTCCAGCTTCGGGTGTGCAGCCTTAAGTCGGCTGCCAGCGAGCCGGTCAGGAGGGCAGAATGAGCGTGGCCACGGTGATCACAGGCAAGCCCGGGCTAGAGAAGTTCATTGGCACCTTCAGGTCTGCTAGGAGTTTCCCGGCACAGCTGAGCCACACAGTGAAAAAGCCCTGCACGCTCTTCGTAGTTTCTAGGAAATAACAGCCTGTCACCCCACAGGCTCTCAGACTTGTAGCCGGTCCCTAGTCCCTCACGGCATAAGTCAACTGGACGTGCCAAGTGTTGCATCCTCATGATGCCCTGCCTTGTACAGGAGTATTGTTTAGTTGTTTCCCTGTCCTAACATCCTCTGCCTCGTGTAGGATGAAATTTCTTTTGGAAGTGATAAAGTGATTCTACTGTGAGGAGCTAAGGAAATAAGATTGCACAACTGAGAATTTAAACAGAAAAGAAGATAACAGGCAACCTTCTAGAAACTGTGGACTCCTAGAAACCACAACTATACAAGGCCTGGATTTCTCTGCCTTTAGCTGCTGCTCAAATTTGTATCCTTCGGTGGCTGTTTTATATACTTGCTATTTCTTACGGCCTTCCTGGTTAGGAACCTGGTGTTACTATTATCCCCATTTTTTTTTCTTTTTTCCCTTAATTTTTTTTTAAAGTAAACTAACTAACATGAATCCTTTAAAAAATTAACTATACAATGAGACAATAATTCTCAAAAGTATGTGAGACATTACTATAAAGCCAAGTCTCCTTTAATTACCCTGCTTTTACATGCTGCTTCCCACCTCACTCCCTAGAGGTAACTGTTGAGACTGTTGTATATATCTTTCTAGAACCTTCTGTGTGTTTTCTCACATTTTACATTTATCTAGAGAAAATGGAATGTTTTCTGTATCTGTTTTTTTCATAATTGCTGTAGTGCCAGTATATTGTGGTCTTCTAACCTAGTGATGAAGTAAATGAGAAGTTCACACCATTATCTAAATATAATGGGTTAAGTTCTCAGTTGAAAATTAAAGCACTCTGTTAAAGCACTATGTTGAATGCAAAATCTGAAAAACACTGGAGGACCCACAACATCAGTTTGAACTGATCTTACAGCATGCCCAAGGTTATCTCTCACCTCACAGTGAGGAGGTGGTATCAGAAGGGAGGACCTGAACAAACAGGAATTAGTTCCTCTAAGTTTGTTTTATGTTTTTGTTTTAGATTTTTTTTTCTTTTTTAATTTTCAAATACTCTCTACACCCAACGTGGGGCTCAAACTTACAACCCTGAGATCAAGGGTCACATTCTCCACCGACTAAGCTAGCCAGGTGCCCCAGTCCCTCTAAGTTTTCTAGATCTATCAGCCTTTAAGCCTGCTCCACTGTCATTTCTTAGGAAGTAGCCATGTTATGTCATTTGGCAACTTAATGATCCCTGTGTTTCCATTAGGCTGAGACAGTGGTGACCTTTATTCTGTGTAAGTAAAAAGAAGCAACTACCAGTATAAAGGAAGTGGAGAGGGATTGTATGAGTGGCTAGGAGATGACACAGTTATATAATGCCTTTTCTTGAGGAGGTGGGCTTTGGGCTGGGTTTAAAGAGGAATATGTTGTGATGAACATAAAGGAGTTTTATTAAAAATTATTTTTTCAAAACATATTTAGAAACATTAGTCACATCTCACCACCACCACTGCTACCATCAGCATTTCTCATGTGCAATAGTTACGGTCTCTGACCTTCTACCTGATTTCCCCCCCCCCCCGCCAACCCTCCCACCCTGCCACCCCCTTGCTCTTCTACCCTCTGTTTTCTCCAGTAACCTGAGGAAGCTTTCAAAGATTAAGTCACATGATAACCTCAAAAC
This sequence comes from Zalophus californianus, assembly GCF_009762305.2. Lineage (NCBI taxonomy): Eukaryota > Metazoa > Chordata > Mammalia > Carnivora > Otariidae > Zalophus > Zalophus californianus. The sequence goes on from NC_045599.1 coordinate 114,839,078, forward strand.
TGTCCCATGTCTCTTCATGCTAAAAGCAGCAGTACTGTATGATCTGGACTCCCCACTTCCATGGCTTCATCTTCTAGCTCTTCCCCCTTTTGCTCCAGCAACTCCAGCCACACTGTCCTCCTGTTTCTTGAACCTGGTAAGTAGAATCTCTGCTCACAGCTTTTGCACCTGCCATTCCCTCTGCTCAGATAGCCCCATGGCTCCCTCCCCCACTTCCTTGAGGAATTTTCTCAGCTGTCACCTTTTTAAAGAGGCCTTCCCTGATGCCCCTGCCCTCAATCACTCTTTACTCTTTACCATTTTATTTTTTTCTTCATAGCACTTTCTCACACATTACATAATCATTTGTTTATTCATTATCCCAACTCATGAGAATATAAGTTCCTCAAGAGAAGGGCATCCATTTTTTTTGCCACATCAGCCGGAAGGCTGCCCAGTGTAGAGTTCAATAAATACTTGTTTAATTAACAAATTATCCATGTAAACCAGCCAAGGTAAAATCTGAATGAAAAAAATGAGGTTTAAGGGAACTTTCTGAGAATTGATCGTGGATAGAACTAAGGGAACCAGTGCATAAGAGGAGAGGGAGGTAAAATACCACTCTGTAATCTTTAGAGTTTCCTGACATCTTCATATGTTATCCAGTTATAGGGATTTAGAGACTGTGCTTTAGATGGTGACCTACAACTTCTGTCTGTCAGGGCCATTACAATCTGAGTATTCTACTAGTTCATTAATGATGAGAGTTGAACCCCTTTTAGTAAATAACCAAACACACCATAGGGAGAACATGATGGGAATAGAATGTTTTTTTTTACACAGTGGCATAGTTCTGTGTTAACACCTGCTTCCTCACCTTGAAGTTTGTTGCCAACCTTAAGTGTTCATTTTTGAAGGAAAACTATGTTGATAGTTTTTTAGAGGCTTCAGAGGGAACATTTGTTTCCTTAGGATATGCTCCAGGAATATCAGAAAGAACACAAGCCGGTTAGAAGAGAGGGCAAGATGAACAATAATTTTTAGTTTCATAAGCATCTTTTATTCCTAAAGACCCCACATTATTTTATTCAAGGTTGTTTAAAAGGTACTGTTCCAACTTCAGGCTGACTGTAAACCACTTTTCCTAAAATGTAATCTCCCTTTTAAAATGATTTCTAGCTTCTTTTTTGTGAGACTTAACATTCCTTCTTTCCAGAACTTTGTCTGCCAGTTCATTAATTTGTCATTGCATCAGTCAGTTGTGTGCTCATCACCATCATCATCAGCAAAAGCCTCCAGAAGCAGTTTCTCATTTAATTCTCAAAATTCTGTAAGCTTAGGTATGTATTATCCTCTCATATTCAGAGGACACTGGAGTTGAGAACATTTAGTAATTTGCCCAAGGACATTTAACTAGTAAGAGGCGGAGCCAGGAGTCAACATCGGGTGCGTATGGTACTGTGCACTGTGGGGTCATTCCGTCACATCACACTCCTTCCTCAGGAGGGCACGTGGTCTCTAGAATCTCCCCTCATCTCTCCATTTGTCTGTTCCTTCATTTGTAAAATGAGGGATTTGAACCAGATGTTCTTCAAGGTCCCTTTTCCCTCCCCCACCCCTCTGTTCACAGGCTTTGTTATTGGTAATGGCTACCGCCATTGGGTTAAATTCTTTATAAACGTAATACAGAGTCAATAACTGAATGAATGTGATATCATCAAGTTTCAGATGGGATTTGGAGTGGTTAAGCAACTTGTCCTAGGCCTTCGAGTTTTGAAATGCAGAAATCCTATCTCAACCCATGTTTGGGGTCATAATAACACTGTATAAGTATATACTGTTTCCACAGTATTACCTACTTCTTTTGTGTAATAAGTGTAAACTGGATGAATATACGAAGAATCTACTCATTCACTAATTCAAAAAATGTTTGTTCAGTAGTTATTGTTGATCAAACTCTACAGGTCCTACGAACCCAAAAATGAGCAACGTTCTCTCCCTGTGCCTAGGGAGGCCAGAGTTCACTAGTGCTTGGTGGGGGGAGAGGTACACATGGATTATTACAATACAGTGTGAAAAGTACAGTAATAATGCTTAAGCAGAGGGCCATGGGAATTGGGGAAGTCATCCAAGACATGGGCTTTGAGGGGTGAGTAAGTAGGAACAGGCAGAGAGCAGGACGAAGCCACTAATGGTAGAAGAAACTGGATGCCCAAAAGCAAGTGTGTATATCCATACAACAGAATAGTATTTGGCAATGAAAAGAAATGAGTACTGATACATCCTACAACATAGACAACCTTGAAAACATGATGCCGAGTGAAGGAAGCCTGTTACCAAAGGCCACATATTCTAGGATATCATTTATTTTTTAATTTTATTTTAATATGTTAGTCACCATACATTACATCATTAGTTTTTGATACAGTGTTCCATGATTCATTGTTTGCGTATAACACCCAGTGCACCATTCAATACACGCCCTCCTTAATACCCATCACCAGGCTAACCCATCTCCACACCCGACTCCCCTCTGGAACCCTCAGTTTGTTTCTCAGAGTCCATAGTCTCTCATGGTTCATCTCCCCCTCCGATTTCCCCCCCTTCACTTTTCCCTTCCTACTATCTTCTTCTTCTTCCCCTTCTTCTTCCTCTTCTTCTTCTTTCTTCTTTCTTCTTTCTTCTTCTTCTTTCTTCTTCTTCTTTCTTCTTCTTTTTCTTCTTTCTTCTTTCTTCTTTCTTCTTTCTTCTTTCTTCTTCTTTCTTCTTTCTTCTTTCTTCTTCTTCTTCTTCTTCTTCTTCTTCTTCTTCAACATATAATGTATTATCTGTTTCAGAGGTACAGGTCTGTGATTCATCAGTCTTGCACAATTCACAGCTCTCACCATAGCACATACCCTCCCCAATGTCCATCACCCAGCCACCCCGTCCCTCCCACCCCCACCACTCCAGCAACACTCAGTTTGTTTTCTAGGATACCATTCAAATGAAATGTCCAGAACGGGAAAATCCAGAGAGACAGAATGTAAATTATTGGTTGCCTAGGGCTGGGGACAGGGTGCAAGGATATGGGACATGACTGCTAGTGGCTGTGAGATTTCTTGTGATGTGATAAAAAGTACTCTAAAACTGAATTCGGTAATGGTTGCACATCTCTATTGAATGTACTACAAGCTCTTGAACTGTATACTTTACGAGGGTGAATCCTATCTCAAAACAGCTTTTATAAAAAGAAGGCAAGTGAATGTCAATGTGGGATGTTTAGGTAACTGGGAAGTTTGGTGTGACTGGAAAATAGGTTTCAAGGAAGTGAGGTAGGTGTGGATTATAGCCCTTTGGCGAGGGCCTTCTGCATCAGGTGAAAGCCTTTACCTCTTTTCGCCCATCATTGTCATAAAGTTCACCCACATTCGTGTATATAGTTCATATATTTCACTTTTGTGTAATATTTCACTGTGTAATTATGTAAATATACCATGATTTACTTACTCATGCATCTGCTCTGGGACAGTTTTTTTTTTGGTTCTAGATTTTGCTCTTATAAACAGTACTGTAATAAACTTTCTCATAATCTACTGGTGTAAGTCTCAGAAGACAGTGTAAAGTACAGTGCTATTTTTATAAAGCTCAAAAATGAGCAAAACTTTTAAAAGTATACCAGCATACTTATATGGTAAGACCATAACTAAAACAAAGAAAGAAGTGATAATCACAAAATTTAGCATCATGACTTGTTTAAAGGCCATGGGGAAGCAGGTAGGCAGGGAGAAGGGAGAGAAGGAGCAGAAGATGGATGCAAGTTACAGATGATGTTCTAGTTATTGAGCGGATGGTACATTCATAGGTACTTTCATAAATACATTGGTATTTATTTAATTGTTATATTTTAGAATGATTTTAGACTCACAAAATTATTGCAAAGATGTTACATAAAGTTCTGTGTTCCCCTATTATCTCACCTTAGTGTGGTACATTTGTCACAATGAATGAACAATATTGATACATTGTTATTAACTAATGTTCCTAATTTATTCAGACAGACTTCCTTGTTTTGTCTTTCTTTACCTAGTATTTCTGTTGTTGGGGTCCACTCAGGGTCCCACATTGCATTTAGTTATCATGTCTCCTTAGGCTTCTCTCTGTTGTGAACAGTTCTCAGACTTTCCTTGTTTTGTTTTGTTTTGTTTTGGGTTGGGTTTTTTTCCTTATTTTTGATGACCTTGACAGTTTTGATACTGGCCAGGTATTTTATAGAATATCCTTCAATAGGAACTTTTATCTCATGATTAGACGTAGGAGGACCAACCATCACAGTGGAAGAAGGACCACATCACATCTTGTCAAGGCCATATCCTGTCAACATCTCTTGTCACTGTTGATATTCACTTTGATTGACTGCCCAAGGTAGTGTTTGTTAGGTTTTTCCATGGTAGTTATTCTCTTTCCCCATTTCATACTGTCCTCTTTGGAAGGACATCACTGTGCAGAACTACACTGAAAGAGTGAAGAGTCATGCTCTTCCTCAAGAAAGAGCATCTTAAGGAGGAAGTATCTGCATAAATTATTTGGAATTCTTCTGCATGGAACATTTGTCTCTCCACCCCCCCCATTTTTTAATCTATTCAATTATATGAGTATGGACTTGGATATTTATTTCATACTTTGGATTATAATATAACACTATTTTGTTGCTTGAGTTGTTCCAGTTTTTAGTTGGTAGGATGTTCTTTCGACATACCCTTGTCATTGTCAAGTTTTGGGGATTGGGGGATTTTTTTATATTTTAGGACTTTTTAAGGGGGGGCACTTCCTAAATATCTGGCACTCCAAGGTGCTCCAGACTACCCTGGTACAATTCCTAACACAGCCCTAGAATCAGCCATTTCTCGAAGGAGCCCTGGCTCCTTTTATTGGAGAAGATGAGGGGACACTAGCATCTGGGGTTGGTGTGCTCATTGCTATTGAAGCATAGTTGCTGCTAGGCCCTCTCAGTTGATAGAGCGAGGAAATATGCATATATGTACTAACCAATGTATATACATATATCTATAAATATTTTTATATGTAACCTTCTGATTTCTCTTAACCTAAATATGAGTTCATACTAATTCAGCTCTAATTCATTTCTATATGAATCATTTTAGCCTTTCAACACTTGCTTGTGTTGTAACTTCATTCCCCAGCAGTGAGAGACTTGGCTCTCCCCATCCATTGATGTAATTGTTCAATTTCAGTATACATGTATTATAGTGGTTTCACAGTTGTTCCTCTATACCCCTGTGAGCAACAGTGTAATTAACTGGAATGTAATTCTTATGTACAGCTCCCTTTGATTTTGGTCTTCCAGACTGCTTATTTCCAAAGTTACTTAGGTCAACATCTTACGCCTTTAGTGAGGTTGTTTCATATACTTTTAATACATTTTGATTCATTTGTCACTTTTGCATTCCATCCTAGAATCCTTTAATCTTCTGGTTGATTTTTTTTATTTGCTTATATTAGAATTTACTCTGTGCTGTAAAGCTCTGGATTTTGACAGATGCTTATTGTTTTATATCTACCTTTACAATATCCTCCAGAATAATCTCACCTCCTTAAAAAATCCCCCATGTTTTACTTAACTCTCTCACTCTGAAGCAGACAACCACTGATATTTACTGCCTCTGTATTTTTGCCTTCTCCAAAGTATCACGTAATTGGAATCCTATAATATGTAGCTTTTCCAGACTGGCGTTTTTTTACTAAGCAATATGCATTTAAGATTGTTCCATGTCTTTTCATGGTTTGATAGCTCTCATTTCTTTTTATCACTCAATAATATTCCATTGTATGGCTATACCTACTTATCAGTTCACCTACTGAAGGGCATCTTGGTTGCTTCCAGTTTTTACAATAATGCATAAAGTTGCTGTAAACATTCGCATGCAGACTCTACTAGGAACATAAGTTGTCACTTCACTTGAGTAATTACCTAGCAGCATGATTGCTGGGTCATATGTTAAGACTGTATTTAGTTCTGTAAGAAGCTGCCAAACGGCCTTCCATAGTGGTTGTACCACTTTTGCATTCTCACCAGCAATGAATGAGAGTTCCTGTTGCTTTGCATCCTTACCAGGAATTGGTAGTGGTAGTGTTTTGGACTTTAGCCATTTTAATAAATGTGTAGTGATAGCTCCTTGTTGTTTTAATTTGCAATTCCCTAATACCAAATGATGTTGAACATCTTTTACTATGTTTATTTTCCTCTTTGGTAAGGTGTCCATTCAGGTCCTCCACCCACTTTTAAAACCATGTTGCTTGTCTGTTCGTTCATTTCTTTCCTTGTTTCCTTCCTTCCTTCTTTTCCTTCCTCCCTTCCTTCCTCTCCCACCTTACCTTTCCTTCTTTCCTTCCTTCCTTCCAACTCTGTATTTCATAGCTGTTGCATGTATTCTTTTGTTTATATCAAATAATATAGTAAAATATTAAAACAATTCAAGGGAGAAGGAGAAAACTTTAAGCTTCATTCTATAGGTATAAGGGCAGATTAGATTAAGAGTTCAGGCTCAAGGGCGCCTGGGTGGCTCAGTCGTTGTCTGCTTTCGGCTCAGGTCATGGTCCCAGGGTCCTGGGATCGAGTCCCGTATCGCCGGCTTCTCCCTCTCCCACTCCCCCTGCTTGTGTTCCCTCTTTCGCTGTGTCTGTCTCTGTCAAATAAATAAAATCTTTAAAAAAAAAAAAAAAGTTCAGGCTTAACTTCAGGCTTTAGCCTTGCTATTTACCAGTCTTGTGACTTTGGGAAAGTTATGTAATTGCTCAGAGCCTCAATTTCTTCACACTTAAAACAAGAATGTTAATATCTAACCTGTTTTTATGAGAATTAAAACAACAGGGTTCGGTAGAGATCAGGCACGTGCTGGAGACTTGACACGTGTACCATGTTGGAGATACTCAATAAAAAGTGGCTTCCCATACCCCCATCAAGGGAGAGTGTACTCATTCATTAAACAAACATTAGGTACCTATTCTGTGCCGGGAGTTGTTCTCTGTATGGGGAATACATCCGTGAGCCTCTGTGTGGCAGGATTTACAGAAGTCTTTTAAACCGGATTGTAATATTTACTCATAATTTAGAAAATGAACTTGGAGGGGAAAAAACGGAAGTTGAGAATTAAATTAGTAGACTCTTCTAAAGATTTGGGCGAGAGATTATAAGAACCTAAAAGGTAGAACTGGGCATGGAGAGGAGGGAACAGCTGAGAGAGGAGTCTCAGAAGCAGAATCCAGTAGACACAGATTACTAGCTGATTACGGGCAAGACGGAAAGCGCTGTTAAAGATGACTGGCTTCTGAATGGGAGATTATAGAACACTGGCTTATAAAGGAGCAGAGTCACTTAGAATGTTTTGATAATCAACACAGCTTTACACATACATACTGTCCCTAGCCAACTTTTCTTTGGTAAAACTCTTTAATTCAGAAGTGCTGATTCCCTAGCAGAAACATCTGAAGAGAAAACTAAGTACCCAAGTCAAAGGGGAAACCTTCGAGATTAATTTGCTGGACTCAGTGCCACCAAAAATGTTCTGCATTGGTTCTAATAATTGTGTTGTTGTGCATTTTAAGAGACGGCACAGTATTCTTGCTTGTCTAATAAAGTTGGAAGGTAAGTTTTTGTTCAATGGCATGACTGGCTCAGCAGCAGAAAGAACTGCACAATTTCATCTCCAGTTCTAAGCTAAACAGAGCTGAGAGATAATTCCCCTGTGTGTTTATAAGGAAGAGTTAAATCCCTCCCAGTGTAATGTAGCACCAGATCGAAGTAAACAGACTCTGATTTCAGTGCTAGACACAGCCTTAAGGCAGAAGAAATTACACTGTCATGCAGAGGATATGTAGCTGCTGCTATTTTGGTGCTAGAGTTCTTTGTTGTCACATAGTTGAAGGCAGTCCAGATGAGGAAGAGTGCTAACCGACAAAAGGAGACAATTGCCTGCACATGGCTAGAGGGATGCAGGGGAAGAGAAAAGGTGGTACAGTGCTGTCTGAACACACCAGTGAGGGGTCCGTTTCAGTAATCGCTGGCTTCAGCTTGTCTCTTCATTCTTATTGGAAGCAAGTTATTCACAAGGACAGCATTCAAGCCGCAGTTTAAAAACTGTATTTCATCAAACAGTTTATCTGCCATTATAGAATCTAAAGATTCTTGCTGCTGCTTTAATCGAATTAGCCTCCAGTTGCTTATGAAATAAGCTTAGGAAAACAATGGAACACCCACTTTCTTGGTATCTCCAGTATTACGAGGATATTATTTAAGGTCTGTATTATTGAAGAAGCAGCACAGCATTTTCCTCTATATGTCTGTATCTTGAGATGTGTATGTAGACATAGGCAGTTACCTTTAAAATCAAAGGACTCTTCTGAACAGACTGGATATTTAAGTTCTGCCACTCAAAATGGAAGGTAAAAAAAGATAAGAACACCAAATAGATTGCGTATCCCAAACAATATGGGAATTCTGCCATTTGCTGAGTACGTTTATTCCAGTTTTGTGTTCTAGAAATGGGAAAATAACTTAAGATTGGGTTTGGAGACCCACTATACCCTCTGTAAGACAGCCTGAGCTAAAATTCCATTGATTGCCTGACCTCCAAAAGTCTCTACTCTGAATGGTGGGCCACAGAGATGGTTTTGTTTTGTTTTGTTTTGTTTTTAAGATTTTATTTATTTGACAGAGACACACCGCAAGAGAGAACACAAGCAGAGGGAGTGGGAGAGGGAGAAGCAGGCTTCCCGCTGAGCAGGGAGCCCAATGCGGGGCTCAACGCCAGGACCCTGGGATCATGACCTGAGCCGAAGGCAGACACTTGACGACTGAGGCACCCGGCGCCCCCAGAGATGGTTTTGGTGTCTGAATTAGTGTTAGTTGAGAGCCACAGTCCAGGAACCTCTGAAAAGCCTCATATTTCCTTTTCCCCATTACACAGTCACCCTGATAAAAGGCCAGTTTTCCCTTTTTGGGAAGACTGTGGTGGGGGGGGAGAATATAAATATGATGCATATAGAACTGTAATTGAAAGGTGATTGAGTATGGAAAATAGTATATTATAAAAATATGGGAAACAAAACAAATCATCTTTTCCAAAGCAAGATGTAAACCAATAGAGAAAGATACAGGATAAAGTTGGAAATCATCTTAGCATTAGAATGATAAGCAATGCTTGTATAACTTTAACCTATCTGCAAATAAAAATCAAATTCAATTATGTGATAATGAATTAACTCAAGGTAACATTTAATGCATAATCAACGCCATTTCTATAGTCTTCAGTCATGGAAGACATTATCCTGGTGATTTAGTTTGCTTTGAGTGTTTAGTGGTTGTAGTAAATGTTGTCTTCCCAGCCACTTGTCTTCAGTATTTTCTGAGAACAGCATCCCATATCCTTTTGGGGCACTTCTCCCTCCACAATATTTTTAGACTCTGCTCTACTTGTCAGTTTCAATACTCTACCTCCTGGCCACAGAGATGGCCAATCAGAATCCTTTACTGAGATTTTATTCAAAGACATTAAGATAGGGGTCTCGTCTGTCTGTATGGTGGCTAAGCTGCTGGCTCCCTTCTCCCTACCCACAGCTCCTCCCCCCGCCCCGAGATGGAGGGAAACGTTCAAGGCGCAGTAGGAGAGAATGAGGTCAGCACACAGAGAGAAATATGACTGAGATACTGATTAATTTTGCCATACTGGCATGAGTCTAGCGCCATTGATCTCTTTCATGGTTACACAAACTAATTAGTCTCCCTCTCACTGCTCAGCCTTTCAGTGGAACTGCTGACCAGTTCTGCTAAATGCAGTACCTCAACACCAGCTGGCTCCACAGTGCTTCCCAGGATACTAAATTGTTTACATCACTCCCTTATTCAAAAAAATCCCCATTCTCCCCAACTGGCAGGAGCACTGACTTGACTAGTCAAGAGTCCGGGGTTGTGGCGCCTCCACTAATGAGCAGGTCTCCTCACCTCTGAGTGTCCTGATCTAAATACCTTGTTCTCTGGGTTATCATGTTATCTCAAACATGTTAATATAAATGTGAAGCACTGTAGCCGACCAGGGGCCCTGACGATGTTCAGCCTCCTGTGCGTGGCTGCCCAGGCCCTCCCACAGATAGATGGCCTGCTGTGCCAGCCTCGCTGTGTACTCCTCTCCTGACTCAACTGTCGTATTCAGGCTGACTGGCTTGTCGTTCTCCAGTAAGCCATACATTTCCTTCCTGTTTGCTTCCTGCCCTTTATCCGTCTATCTAAATTTAGCCTATTCTATAAAAATCACTAAAATCAGTCCCATCTCTCATCTCTTCTCTGACTTTTGTTTTGTTTTTGACTAACTGGCCTAAAGTGAATCACTTCCTTCTCCAAATCTCTGGAACACTCTACTGCCTGTATCTTTTATCTGGCAATTAGTCCTATGTTGGGGTCTTTTCTGTTTTTCATTCAAACTGCTATGTATTTCACAATGTTTTTTATTATCAAATTCTTTCATCCTATTTTTAATCTAACTGTATGTTCTGTGTGGGCAAGCACTACTGCTTTTATTTTTCTGGTCTCTCGGAGGGCTTACTACCTAACAGTTACACAATAAGAATACTGGAGTTAGTCCTTTATAGGCCTGTCTATTCTCAGTCCCCGTGGAAACCATGAACTATGTGAAAATGTAGATATTTTGAACTGTTGTTTTTATGACACATGTAATCTTGGTCTAATAAGCACCCTTGCATGAGGGGTTAGTCCTACATTATGCAGGAAATAGCAATCAAGTAGGACAGAAAGAACTGTAAAAATTGTTGGGACCTAGAAAGATGACTCTTCTTTTATTCTGATTTGAACATTTCCTTCAGGTGAGTTAGCCCTCTGTATCCCAATGAGGAATTATAGAGAGAAACAGTGACTCTGTCTCTCCCTGCCCAAGAGGCAGATGCAGAACACTTTCTGAACCTACAACCTCGGCAGGTTCCGCTCGGCTCCCATATTACTTCTGTGATGTAAAGACTACCCAGAACAGAAATAATGACCCAAGTTATGGTGGTTTTTTCCTCCTTGGCTCCTAACCTACTTACTCTAAGGTTAAATAACCTGTATTTGATGTATAATAAAGTTGCCATCATATATTGCCTTAAACAATCTGTATCTGATAGAATGTGCAAATCTCAACTGAACACCTGTAATAAATGAATAGGACACAGAATTGGAAACTTCAGGAGAACGTTGGAGTTTGGTTTGACAAATTTAGATAAAGGTTATGAAGAGGGGAGGGGATGGTTTCTAGCCACAGCATTCTTCCTAGCTAGCCTTTCAAGCAATTTGTTTTGTTAGGCAATTGTAATTAATAATGATCTGCTTCCTGTTCTGTGTCCAGGGAACTACTTTATAAAACCAGTGTTGTGGGGAGGAATACCATCATCAATGCAAAGCTGTAGTGACCCAGGTTTGACTGTTTCCCAGCAGTTACGTTTCCAGGAACATGATGTAACTTGTGGTATAGCCAAATCCTTGAGCTAACAAGTAGTGATATTACTGGGGTTACTGCAGTCATTCTGAATTATTGAGGAAACTTCTAAAATGTGTTCTTAGTCTGAAATTTGGCTTACCGAAATCTTGGCTAGAGAGGTGCATTTTTAAAACAAACAAAACCAAAAAGGAAATTTGAAATCCAAAATTGCCTTAAATGTGTTAGAAGTAGTTTGAAATAAAATTATGTCAACCTAAAAAGAATAGAAATTTGAAATTGTCACATTTTATTATATGATATCCGTTAATGTTTGTGGAGGTTTTTCAGAACTTAACGTTGAAGATTTGGCAACCAAGATATAAACCAGTATTTTAAAACATATCACAATAATGTTATTTAAAATAGCCCCAGAAAACGATTTGAGTACGCCTCCTGTTTGGGGGCACATTGTATTTCAGTCAGGAGGGATAGGATGTTTTTTCCAATTGCAACTTTATCTTCTTTTGAATTCAAAATGTGGCTTGATCTAAGGTGATTTGTTTCTAAATTGAAAATCCAAACAACTTGGAATTAGAAATTGCAGATTTGCAGTCTATCCAAGTTATGAGCATGCAGGAAACTTTTCTATGTTAAAGGCACATATTATATGCTAATATGAACAAATAGTAAATGAAGTAAAGAATAAATAAATGAATGAACCAGTCAAGATGCAACAGGGGTGACTATCAGATTTACTGGTACTGAGAGACTGAATGATTTTAATGTTTCCATGTTTCAGTCATTGTTTATAAAGTGGAAATAATAGATCAACCTTAATTTGCAGTGTTGTGTTAAATGCCAACAATGCACACAATATGACTAACAATGCATTGCCCATGGTATCTTTTCTCTGTGATGAAAATGTAGTCTTTTTTTTTTTTTTTAAGTTTATTTAAATAATCTCTGTACCCAACACGGGGCTCAAAGTCACAACCCAGAGATCAAGAATCACATGCTCTGTGACTGAGCCAGCCAGGTGCTCCAAAAATGTAAAAAAAAAAAAAAAAAAAGTCTCTTTGCTCTTAGACATTTGGAGAGGCCATTCTAACTGGCAATTCCTTGTTTCCATGACTTCTAGGATCATGTCTATAGAGATCATTTCCTAAAGAAAATTTCCCTCCTTTACCTCTCTCCTTGCTCACGAACTGGTATTTCTAATTGAAGAGTCATGAAAAATGTTGCTCACAAACATGGGGACAATATAACCATGGTTACTATTACAGAATTCTTCTGAATCTTGAATATAGTACTAGAAGGTATAGATTACAATTCGAAAACCAATGGCTACCATTCACTCAAACTTTTGAGTTGCGACTGTGCTCATTGCAGGAGTTAGAAAGATAAAACAGGAATACACCTGGCCCCAGGGAGCTCACTGTATATGGGAGGGCTTGTCCAGTATTAACTATTTTAGAAGGTGTAAGTGCTAGAAGAGAGGCATGGATAGAATGGGAGCAGAGAGACAGAGCAAATAATTCAGCCTTCGGAATTGAAGACACCTTCATGGAAATAGGATGCAATTGTTTGAGAGCCTGAAGGGTGAACTGGCATTTGCCAGGAGGGGAACGGGGAAGATGAGGGTGGATGTGTGAAGGCAGGAAAGCATGGAAGTACTAGACATAGTGCTGTTAAACCACACCGTCGGGCTCATGTGTATCAGGAGTAGTGGTGTTTTAAAGCGACACCTTTTTTAAATTGAAACCTTATATACAATTCCACGTGGAAAAAAGGATGAAGACAAAGATGGCTTCTACGGACAGGGAGGAAGACCTGGTGTCACAGCTGCTGGCTCTGGGACCCACCCATGGTAACACAGGGGCCTCTCTCAGGGAAGGAAGAAAAGAATGGTTAGAAGACCATGTAGCGAAAGATTGAGGGCCAGAATATGTCACTTCAGACAGATGGGACTTAAGTGTTCTGAGGGCTTGGGACTTACCAAACATTTTTAAGCAAGCAAATATCATCAACTCTATCAGAAAGAGAGCCCTAGGCTCTCTGTAAAGTGGATCAGAGGAGAGACCTGTTAATCAGGTATGCCAAGAATCCAGATGTTAAAGGAAGTGCAGGGGGGCGCCTGGGTGGCTCAGTCGTTAAGCTCTGACTTCGGCTCAGGTCATGATCTCGGGGTCCTGGGATCGAATCCCACATCAGGCTCCCTGCTCGACAGGAAGCCTGCTTCTCCCTCTCCCACTCCTCCTGCTTATGTTCCCTCTCTCGCTGTGTCTGTCAAATAAATAAATACAATCTTAAAAAAAAAAAAAGTGCAGGAACTGATTTGCCTAGATCTGAGTTCTGATATTGACTCCTCTGCCAAATTGCGTGACCTTTAATGACAATCTTAGATTTGAAAGGGACCTTCCATGTGTAGTGATTTCAACTACCTTCCTACCGGATGTCCCTCAACAATGCAACTGATAAAATGATGAGGCCATTGTGTGGCCTAGAACATTTATGTGAGATGAAGCACACTACAGTAGGAAGAATCCCATTCTTTTTGGTAGCCCCGATTATATTTAAAAACCTAAAAAATAAAACCCAAAAAACTTTTCATTTTCACCTAGAGCAAATCTTCTATTGGGGATTTTACTAGATGACTTTTGAATATTTATATACAGCCCACAAGTCTTTCTCTGCCTTTTTTTCTCCAAGGAAATCATTCTAGAGTTCATGGGACATAAATTTCAGACTGGTTGCTTGCTTTCTTGTTTGCCCTCTGTACATGCTCTATATTCTGTGAGCTGTGAAAATATGGAATTTAGAGATGAAGTAAGTTCTTCAGAGGAATGGGGCTATTCCTCCTCTTGATTTGGAAGTACTACTTCTTAAAGAAGCATATGATTGCAATAATATTTTAATAGCCAGGTCATCCTTACAGCCTGTTGTCAACTCAGACTCCGTAGCCTTCAGCGAACCTTAGCCCATCCTGTCCTCAGGCCCTCCGGCGTGACAGTAGGGTCACACCTGCCTCCTGTTTATGGTAATTACGGATAATATGATGTTAAATTAAATTTGCAGGCAATGTTGTACTTGAAATTCAAGGTGACCTAGTTGTTGTGCAGATGTAGTTTTAAGAAAGACAAAAGAACCATTGACAAGAAAGTAATCTGTGTCAAGAGCATACTAAAGGGCCTCTGGAAAAAAAAAAAAAAGATGTGTTTCCTAAGATTTTGCATTCTGTGACCCTTACTACTTCTGTTTTAGCAATAAAACGTTTAGCCTGACTACTCTATAAATAGATTTTCAATTTACATTGCCAGATAATACACAATTTGATGAGAGTGAAGATGCTTTTCCTGAGAGGCTAAGTTAATTGGTTTATATATTATTGTGTTGTATGTGTCTCAGTTTTTCCCTTGGCTTCCAAGCCTTTGAGGCAAATGTTACTTTCTGCAACAGAATATTCTCTTGGCTAACTTGAGCAAAGGAGTGACCAAGTCTGCTCTACATTCATTGGCAGTGATGTTGCAGTAATCGGAATAAAATAAGGTCTTTGGGAGAATCTGGCTCAGACAATAGGAGTTCCAAAGTAAAAACAAACACAGATCCTTACTGTTAGCCCTCTTTCTACATGTTTGGAGCTGAACAGTCTCTGGCGATCGAGTGCCAGTGCATTTATAAAACCGAACAATTTCCCTGCCTGCTTTAGATAAGACCCTCCCCACTTTGTGTTATATTAGTGACATCCAAAAGCTTTTAGAAGCTACTTTGCATCCTTCACAGGTAGTCTAAAGCAGTTCCTGAACTTCATTATAACATCCAAGCTCTGTTGGTTGTGTGGTAAACTGTGTGTGGCTCTGGGGATTTAGAAAACATGGCACCTACAGTTATCAGCCCTTCTGTGCTCAATCTCAGCCAAAGCCTGTCTCTTGTGTCCTTTTCATATATTAGGAGGACAATGGACATAGAATCCAAGTTGTTAGCTGCAATTTTTTTATCATAAGACTAAGAAAAATATGATTCTCTGAGAAAAATTATGGGTACTTTCTGAAAATTATAGCAGTGTTTTCAAGATCCTGTTATTTCTCCTATGTTGATGGACCTGATACTCGATTTTCTCTTCTCACCGGGACTTTCGGTGTGTTTCATCTGGTCAAGCATGAACTTTGTTTAAGAGAACAAATTGTATTACTACTCTATGGTTGGCCACTTCTACAACATGGTTAGTATCTGCCATTAGCCAAGAAAAATGTGCCATGGAGTCAGATAAGCCTAAATAAGATTTTGATGCAAGATGAAATTTACAGATAAGAAATACTGAAAAAAAAATTAAAAATTTTGTCAAAACTGTTCTGTGAATCACAGGAGAAGAAATACAAAGAGGGCTAAAGCTGATGTCTTATCAGTGAGTTAAGCATCTACTTTGAATAATTGGTATTTCTTGTTTGAAGCTGGAATAAACGGGTTACATTCCTAACCATATTATCCTATAATTTTGCATGCATAGTTTATACCCTGTTGTGGTTTCCTATCCAGTGGAGAGTAGCCTTGTGAATAGTAAAATGCAAAAGTTAGAAAGTAGACTTTCAAAATAAATTTCTATCCATTCCTAACTATGTTTACTAATTTATTTACCTCTTAAAGAATTTTACAGTTCTCCCAAAGCAATGATATCCTTTTTTTTATTTAAACACATCATTTCATATTATGTTTAGTCGGTCCTACATATACAAGACTTGAATGAGTAATGGTAATCTTCCAGGTATTTCTTCCAAACTCAAAAGTGTGAACTTTAGAGACTAGGTCTATCTTACTATCACCATCACATATCACAGGATACAGTTGGATGTGTTTGGCTAGGTAGGCGAATGCGTGGGTGGGTGAGTAGTAGATGCCGTGCATGAGTGGGTGGGTAGGTAAATGTATGTATGGAAGAGTAGACGGGTGGCACCTCTTCCCTACCACCATAATTGCTGGAATCCTAGAGACCTAACGGTTGGGACAATCTTGGTGCTTCAGGAGGGTCTCAGAGGGGTTTACTGCCTCTTGGAGTGTGCTTTGAAACTACAAGGCATGGAGGGAGAATCTGGAGTATCTTAACATCTTAAAAGAAATAATAAAAGACTTAGACCAGCACTGATAATTTTGCGTCAATAAAAGTCTTTGATTTTTCCCAAATGAAGTTAATAATTTAGAAATGGGGCATGACTCTATGGCAGTGTAATGATTTCTGCAGATATAACAAATGTCCCTGTGGCTATGATTTACATTTTTTTAAAAAATAAGACCAATCCATTTTGTTTAACAAAGGTGATAATTATAAATATTAGTTTAGCACTAATCTTGTGTGTAAATTCATGGAGTCAGACAAAAACAAAATAGAAGTCTTGTTTATGTAATGTGAATTTTGGTTTACTCAGTAGTTTAATAATTCAGTTGCCTGTAAGTATTTTGTTGGTTTTTTTCAATGACTTTATATTGGTTTTTACTTGAATTTTGTTGGACTCTTGATGGACTTGGTAGTACTTACGTCAAGGATTTTTATGTAGGTTTTAACAGTTTGTTATTATAATCAAATAAACTTGAGTTCAGCTTGGGACATTTGAGTTGTCAATTTGTAAATCCTTTGCCAAGCCATCACGGGAGTATTGGCAAAGATACACTTTAAATAAATCTCCTTATATTTTGTCTAGACTACTAACTACATCTGCTCTGCAGCGAATCACATTAGGCCAGGAGAGTCTTGTGTCTTCATTATGCCCTTATTTGCAGTACATAGTGTTCAGATAAAATACAATTTTCCTGATACCTCTAAGCAAGTTATAAATAAACAAAAACTTCAGGAATGATAACAATTTCATTAATTTCACTTGAGAGTCTCACACATGGTCTCATCAAAATACCCATTTCTATAATCAGCCATAAATTGCTCAGTATTAATTACATAGATACTACATATTGAGTTGGCTACTAAAGTATGGTTGATTAGCATTTCTAGATATTGATTAAACAAAATGTATTAAAAAATGTATTTCTAAGATACACAGTAGTTTAAGGATTATGGTGGATAATTTAATCCCTTGATGAAAGGTATATAATATTTATAATGTATGAAGAGCCTCAAATAAAAGTGTTTGCATTGCTGCCAAAAGCAATGGGGATAAACGATAGGTTTATTTTAGTTTGTTACCGTACTATGATGTCCCCTTGAATTGCAAAGACTATAACAACTCTGATGATTTGGAGGTAAATATAAATGAAGTGTCTTAAGGTGACTATCATCCACTTTAAAGTGTCCTTTAGCTTCTCAATATTAAATACCATTATTATCCTTAAGTTCACAATGGCTGCCAAGATTCGGGGCTCAAGTATGCTAAAATCTTTTAAGAATCTCCTAGAGTGTATACTATTTTTACTTGACAGGTGAAACCTAATGATAATTAGAGTGGAGGCATAAGACATCACAGGGGTTATTTCCAGGTATTGTCTTTTTAGTTCAGAGGTTAGTTTTTAGTGTCCCAGAGAGAGAGAAAGAAACTTGTGTGGATTTTGAAAATCGATGGTTATGTTCTACATTTCATTCACAAAAGTATTTACTAAATTTACTAAATTTCTCTTATTGGTGATCATTCTTCATAAAATATTGTGTAAACCTTTTCTTTATTTTGGAAAATATTTCCAAGTTCAGTGTATTTTAAATAGAAAAATAGAAAGGATAAGGATAAAATACTTCCTTGAAACTTAATAAATGTGTACTTTTATGTGTAATTTTATTACTCGAAGGTGATTGAGAAATACGTATTTAATACTTGGAGAGAGTACTTTATTTGCAGTTGCAAAAGTAATGTGTTTTAGATCAAGTATGAAAACTTGGATAATACTGTGTTTGTATGCCTTTTTTTATTGCATTGTAGGCTCAGTGTCATTTTAGATATTAGAAGTTCAGTGACCTAAGAGTAGACCATTTTCTGCCAAATGAAAATAATTATTTTTAAGATATTTACATTCCTCGTGGTTTTACTTCCAGTTGTAATTATAAGATGCAAAATAAGAAAATATATTCTTATATAGGATGAATTCTTTGTATAATTTATAGAATTGTCACTTTGAACCTCGTGTCTGTGCTATAATTACCTCTAAAACCCCACTCAAAATCATTTTTTATATGTAATCTGCTAGTGAAATCAAACATTAAATTAATTTTTTAATTTTGGGCCTCAAATTTGTAATGGCATAATGCCATTACATTTTTTGGACTACTTTAAAAAACAGTGAAAATTTTTGATTCTGAAATAGGTTTTTACTAGCCTGAAAAGAGAGCTCATCCCAGCTCTTTTACCCATCTGCCACATAAGTCGAATGAGAACTTTAACAGGTGCTTCTTACTCAGCTTCCACAAAGTATAGATTGGCAAACAGAATTCTACTCTTGGGTATACCTTCAGAGTTCTCATATCTGGGTAAACTGGGGGACAAAATGAAGAAAAAATGTCTGTCTTCAGTCAGTATTGGAATATGTGAAAATATGGCAGTAGAAATTTTCTAATGCCAGATATAAGTGATTTATTGGCTGAATTTTATTTGAAATTTTGAAAATGTTGCAAATAATGTGTCATCACTTTAAAACGTGTAATTTACACAGGGCATATTTCATTTTGAATAATTTGATGTTCTTTGATTCCTAGAATCTTTCTTACACTTGATCAGTATTTTTATTTCTCTATAGGTAAGTGGGGGAGGGGACTCCAGCTAATCTTATCAAGTAATTTTTCTTAACTCAGCATTTAATGGACTTATAGTTCCTTTCTTTAAGCAGATTTGTTGGGACTAGACATCATCTCACAAATGTTTAAAAATGGGCTTTATTATTTCATTGTGTTTACATATTTCTTAAAGATGTACTAATTTACTAATATGCTAGATTCTGGATATTCCTTTATTTACAAAATGAATGCAAATTTCATTTGACTCATCTTGATGAGGAGAAAATCAGGTATATACTCTTCAAAAGAGTCATGTTCTCTCTTCTGTTACATTTCTGATGACCAAGTATATCATAGTTATATTTAATTAATTTTGCTATTGCCTAAGGAGACCTACTATAAGGATATGTAATTCATTCTAAAATAATCAAGGACTTTTGTAATTAATTTTAAAATAAAATGAATCATCTTTTGGCTTACATGTCATCCATTAATCCTGTATGGGAATTTGATTACTATGTCTGTACAGTTTTTCCTCCAGACAGTTCCTTTATTGGATACATAACTACTCATCTGGGATTGAATTCTTAATGTTTTGCCATTGTGAATTTAACAAAACTGTGAACTGATTTTATAAAGCTATCAAAAGCACTTGCTTATAACCAAGGAGCATATGGTTCAGTAGTCTCAGAACATAAAATATATGTTTTAAAAATGATGTGGTATTTTTTTCTTTTTAATTTATCCTATTTTGTTTGGTATAAGTATCTGACCTGTGTTCTTAGGCTAAAAATTGTATTCTTTTAAGGAAAACATATGTTTCGACTTGTTACAGTAACCTGAAATTGTAACAAGTCAGTTTCAGGTTAAATCATTCAAAAAGTATATTTCAGGGGCGCCTGGGTGGCTCAGTTGGTTAAGCGACTGCCTTCGGCTCAGGTCATGATCCTGGAGTCCCGGGATCGAGTCCCACATCAGGCTTCCTGCTCAGCAGGGAGCCTGCTTCTCCCTCTGACCCTCTTCCCTCTCCCCTCTCGTGCTTTCTATCTCTCATTCTCTCTCTCTCTCTCAAATAAATAAATAAAATCTTTTTAAAAAAAGTATATTTCAGGTTAAATCATTTAAAAATTATATTTCTTTACAAGTTGCTTTTTATAAAGTTGTATCTTTTCAGACCCACTAAATTATGTTTTACTTCAGAATTTGTTATACTTGCCTACAAAGTAGAATAATTTTCGAAATCATTTTAGGAAGCAGTTTCGCAGACCGCTTTTTACTTGAACAAATAGCTTTGGCTTGAATAATATATTTTATTCATAGTGATAGAAGGGAGTGACTCTAATAGTTTAATATTTGCTCTCTCTTGATCTGTTGTCAATTTGAAAATTCATGTAGTAGAGGTATAGAGGTTAAGAGTGTTAAGGTCTTTAGTTTGGGTATTATTTTTGTAAACCATTAATTTATTTTAGCAGGAGTTATACATGAAACAGGCAGTTCTTATAACACTGACTTATTCTGTGTCATACTCATCCTGGGAGTCAAATTAATGCACAATGAAATGTATCAGTCCTCTAATTTTAATGAATAATGGGGCATCTTTACTATTAATAAAACACTGACTCTACCTTCCTTCCCTTTTTCGAAATATTCTGGAGAATAATGGCAAAACAAGCAAAAACAGACTTCAAATCTATTTGTAAGAAGAGAATAATAACATAATTAAGATACTGCTCTAAACTATTATTTCTAAGGTATTTTAATAAAATACTCAACAAGCCCAATACAAATTTAAGGTAATTATTTTCAGTTGTTAAGCATTTTCTGAGCACTGTTGGTTGGTACAATCTCTTACCTGATAATGATGTAGATTCCAACTTCCACATGCATAAAAAACCCACACTGATGTATGCATGTAACAGACTTACCTACCTGAATCCAAATAAGGTGATCAAGTAAAATGTTAACCAAAATATTCAACTTAGCCAGTCAACCCAGAAACAGAGTGCAATGCAGGAAAAAAAAAAAAAAAGGAAAATACCCAGAAAAAGTAAGGAGCCACAACTTTTACTTTAATTTTAATTTTAATTTTAATTTGAGGATTAGGAATAATTTGAATAGTTCATTATGTCTGATTAAAGTAATAATAACAGACCTCCACATCCATTAAGTTGAATTTTTGTGAAACATTAATTATTTTCAAATTTAAGCAATTTTTTTTCTTTCATCCTATGGTCTTATATGCATTGTTAGAAATTTTTCTGTTGTATCAGTTGTTTTTCCCCCCTTTTTTTTTAAATTTTTGTCCCTATACCTGGCACTTAGCGTTCAACATAGATGTACCAAAAGAAATAAGGAATAAATAATGTTTAATTATCCCTAAGAAAAATTAAAAGCCAGAAAATTGTCTTTTAAATTTCTCCCATTCTGGGCGCCTGGGTGGCTCAGTCGCTTAAGTGACTGCCTTCGGCTCAGGTTATGGTCCTGGAGTCCCGGGATCGAGTCCTGCATCAGGCTCCGTGGCAGGGAGTCTGCTCCTCTCTCTGACCCTACCCCCTCTTGTGCTTTCTCTCTCACTCTCTCTCTCAAATAAATAAAAAGTAAAATCTTTAAAAAAAAAATTTCTCCCATTCTGAGGATAAAGCCCTCGGATGGTCAATCCTGAGACTTACGAGGGAAAGAATAGTAAATTCTAGTGCTTATCTGTTTATATAATCAGTGTGATGTGGACAATGTCTTTGCTCTTTAGCAAGTAGAAAGACTTCTCTACCTCAGTAATGCCAATCGTATATTCTATAACTCACGTGATAAATGATGGAGTTTTGATTTATAGATTTTCTTTAGAAATTGGTTGTTTCACGGCTTTTTGAAATTCTCCAGACTTCTTTTTTCCTAATATGACTAGCCCAGGAAAAGCTTTGTCATTGGTGTTGTAAATCTAGTGTGTGTGTTGCAACAGTGGTGGGGGAGATAAATGCATAATGGAGAAAATGCCTTTTACTTAGGCATTTTTCAAAGTCTGGAGAGAAGACCTGTTATTTCTTAAATAACTATGACAAGAGCGCATCAGTCACTGTTTCCATGAATGGTGGTATATTTTGGACTTTGTTTTGTAGAGAAATGGGGCATTTACATGGGCTTTGAAATGTTGTAACTCTGAATCAGCTTTCCATAAAATAACTTTTTCTTGAATGAATAACACCACCAAAGCAACAAGTTGTGTGGTATATTCTCCCCAGAACATTGCCTCTAGAGCTTGGCGAATGTTATCTAGGATGGAAGGACAATCCTCTTCTCACAAATGCCATGTATTCTATCTACAGTGTTCCTGCACAAGATAAAACTCAAATGTTTTCTTTAAGACCCCTTCCAAAATCTTCCCATCATGAAATAGAATGTCTTCTATTCATCTACTTTGAGTGGCCAGGAGGACATTTGAGCTGGCAGTTCCAGGAACTAGATGGCATTACTATAATGGTCTCAGCATGAGGTTATCTTTCCCAAGTGGTGCATAAGAGTGGTTCACAGACATTAATTTTAGGCTAGATAGTCTTAAATGTCTTTTTCAGTAAGTGACTCATGATTATTGAAAAATTCTTTGTGTGGCACAAAACCTTTTTTTTTTAATTATTATTATGAGTGCCTTGATAATGAAGTTTAAACCCGTGTTATAAGATGAGTCATTTCTTCTTACCACAGTCCCAGACTGTTGGGACTGATTCCGTACCGTTGTTCCAGGGACTTCATCTCATCACAGCAGGTGACATGGTAGCTTCCCTATCTATAGATTTAAGCTATTTGTAGCCCCCATTTGCAGTTAGCATAATTTCCAGGTGGCTCCCCTTTTGCGTCACATCCTCGTCTCAAATTTAAAATGTCTCAAATCATTCTTTTAATTTATCAATACTTCCTACTTTTCTCATTACCTTGAAGGGCACTTTCAACCACTTAATGTGGTTCAAATATTAGAATTGATTCTCCTTCTGTTTTAGTGTTCTTTCCCTTTTCCGAGGCAGATTATCCTTGTAATTCTAATTCTTGTCCTGATGGCCTATCACATCCCTGCTTAAGCCCATCTCAAGACTTCATATCATCCCTGGAGTCAAATCCAGACTTCTTACCATGTCCTGTACGGTTTTACATAACTTATTCCCACTCATGTGTCCCTCCCCCCCCCCCCCCATCACACTGGTTCCCTCTCCGTTCTTCATGGAAGTCAAGCTCATTGCTGCATCAGGACCTTTGGGTTTGCTGACAGTTCTTCTTGGACTTGTCTTTCTTCGGATATGTATTTGTCTGCTTCATCTCTGAGCTCAGGTAGCTTCTCCCATGTATCAGTCAATCCCAATCACACCACTCTGTTTTCATGTTTTCAAGATGAAAAAAAGCCAAAGACAGGCAATTTGAAAAACTATATTTATTCAAAGTTTCTGTACTCCCAAAGGTTTTGTTGAAGTCCTTTCTCTGAAATAGTAGTAATATGTGGTAATCCATTCTCTGAGTCAGTCCACAACTTTTTATTTTCTTTGACTTCAGAAAATGGTATTCCCCTCGCAAAAAAACACTGTTGAAGCCCTTAATGTGTCTGATACATACATACCTCTTTGGCTTTCCTTTCTGCAGAGATGTGCTTTTCCAGTTATATTCTTCATCATTTTCCAAAATCTTTTTAATATGAGTACTCCATTGGGGCACCTGGGTGGCTCAGTCGGTTAAGGGTCTGCCTTTGGCTCAGGTCACATTCCCAAGGTCCTGGGATCAAGCCCCTGGTGGCCTCCCTCAGCCGGGAGCCTGCTTCTCCCTCTGCCTCTGCCCCTCCCCCCTGCTTGTGCTCGCACACACGCGCTCGCTCTCTCTGTCAAATAAATAAAATCTTTAAATGTATATATATATATATATATATATATATATATATATGAGTACTCCATTGCTCATATTACTGAATGTGTGATATATAAATCCTGTGTGTGTGTGTTCATCACATCACATATGTGGGGGCTTTCAGTGCATCCCAAGTGACATTGTTACCTCCTTGAGACCTGGACTGTGACTCATCTGCAGTGTTTCTCAGCGTGCGGCGGGGGGTGGGGGGGGGTGGGGGTGGTAGTAACTATTTTTATAAATTAACTTTTTTCCAGGCATTGTGCCAGTTGCTTAACAAACGTGATCTCATTTAATCCTGACAACACAATGAGCTAGTTACTTTTATTACCTCCATTTTACATCCAAGAAAATTCCTGAAGGAAATTGTCCAAGGTTATACAGCAAGTAAGAGAGCTGCGATTTGAATCCATGCAGTTTGGCTTGGGAGCTTACATTCTAAAACAACTGTTTGATACAGCCGACTCCATGCCCTATAAATTCTTAGTAATTTTCACCGGCTATATCAGTGTATCTTTAGAGAGGCATCCAGTCCTGCTCTTTGCTTCCAGTGGACTGAGTGCCAACTAAGTGTCGAATAGTACCAAATATTAAAAATCAGTTCAACATGTTTGTGAAAATCTAAAGAAACAAACTAATAATTTGTTAGGAACTTGGAAAACATTAATGCAGTTAATTTTTATTTATGTATTTAAACATTAAACATTAATGCATTTAATTTTTATTTATGTATTTAAAAAGAAGAGGCCCCTCAACGTGGTTTGTTCTCATGAGAGTGAACTGAAGAGGCAAATTTCTAATTGGAAAAGAGAAAACATACCCAATTGAGTGAAAGAGCCTTTGAGACACTGGGCTTGTCGTGGGGCTTAGTATTAGGAAAGGACTGTGAAATTAGAATACACACGTCTAAAAGATAAATTACAAATAATTTAATTTTTTGACTGAGGACAGTTGTGAAATTTGGAATGATTCATCATCATTTACATAAATTAGTGTTGTGGCCCTAAAATAGAAACATTGGGTATTACTAACGGGTTAATACTGGAATAGGTGTATTTTAATATGGATATGGAAAATGACTCCTTTTGTCAAAATGTTCAGTCCACAGTGCAGAGGGTGGTTTGTTCTTGTTTAACCTAAGGGGCAGTATTTGGTGCTTTGATTAAGAAATAGGTTGTGTAGAACATTAGGGATGGACAGAGGGTAAGAAGAGTTGCCCCTTCTGCTACAGATAGTCAAGTTAGATGTGGCGGCCGACACAAGCTTAGATCAAACTGGTAAAAGCAAAAATGAAGCAAACTAAAAACTGTCATGCTGTTCAATGATGAGCCATGCTTTGGCAGTTGACAGGCTTCCACAGTTCTCCTTGAGCATTTAACTTTGCTGTCCAGGAGACAGTGAATTTAGACTTCCTGGTAGTCATGGTAGACGTTTCTCAACATAATTGATTTCCCTTTGGCAAATACTGTATTCTGCAGTTTAGTTAACTGGGCAGCAGAGCCTCAGGGATTACACCTGAACTTCATTAAGGACGTTTAATTAATATACAAAAGAATCTCACCATTCACAATTGCCTTCAACTGGTTGAGACAAGATGAGATACAGTTTTTTCCAAAACTTTCTAGAACCACAGCTTTATTGCTTATTTTGTAATGGCAAAATACTTGGTCGTATTGACTTTCAACAATGATCCTGCTGTCTATAAATATTGGATGACCCGTTTTCTTTTTCCACTCCTTCCTGTTCCCAGTTTAGAGTGGCAGAAGCCAGAGGTACTCAAGTGAATTTTTTAAAATACCACAAACCAACTCGTATGAGATGAATAGGAAGCGAAGAATAATAAGAAAATGCACTTTAGTCACAAGTGAGGTCATCTTATATATCCAGAAGGAAAATGTCCAGTTTCATTTCTGTGCCTTCCGTAGCTATGGTTTATATGGTTTATTATCCTAAGAAGAGAACTTTTGCATCCAGTGGTAAGATAAATCTGTCAGTAGGAACTATAGAAGATTCTTTAGGGTAGTCTTGTAACACAGGTCATATATGGTGACAACCCACAAATGCCCAGTTCTTTGCCCTAAGATGGCTTATATATTGGTGTCTGTCTTCTAGTTCTTGAGGAACAGGTGCTATTCCAAAGAGAATGACATTACGGCCAAGGTAATGTTTATTAGAGAGACTGTGTTTTTTAGTATTTGCTGAATATGACCCTTTTATTTACTCTGCAGTTATTTTTTGAGCACTTTCTTTATGCCAACCAATGTTGGAACCAGTTAGTGAATCTAAAAATTCAGCATAACTCTGTAACCAATAAAAAGTATAAGCAAATTATTTAAGATAGGAAATCATTTGCTTGTCTGCTAAATGACTATAACCCAGGTATTGAAATTTTACTTGGGGTTTTCTTATGTTTGGGGAAATTATTATCAGGCCCTCTGCTTCTTGGTAGATGCTGCGATAACATCGGAAGATGGCATTTCTAATATTCTTGCCAAAGAGAGATGTTAAGAAACAATAAGACCTATAGTTTGAAAACTTCTATAAATATTTCTAAGAAAACGTGCCAAGAAGGTTCACACTATTCTAGTTTTTAGGCAAGTAAAATATTCCTAGTAATTAATTACTCTTATAAGATGGCACCAGTTAGCTTAAAATATTCAAACTCTCATCCTTGTCAATTTATCCTTGGGAAATGGCTTTCTTACTGATGTGATCAGAGTTTGTAAAAAACCTGCCTGCAGTGTAGGATCTTTTGAAAGAAAAAGAGTGATTATCACTTTGCATTGCTTTTATCCAAAAAGAACCCCATGTGATATGGTACATGGCACTTTCCAATTTTTAAATCCTTGTTCATGAAAATGTGATCACAATATATTAGAAATTTGCCTCAGGTTCTATATCAACTTAACATCTTATGTTCAAGGTTCCAATTAATTTCAAGAAATTGAATTAAATTCTGTTTCCTTACAGAATCTCCTTCTTCATAAGCCACGGTATTAGGTTTGCTGTTCTTGGCAGGGGCAATGCTTTCAATACATGACTGTTGTTTGTTCTTTTCGCCCCATTTGTCTCTCTATAATCATATCATATGTGTGTATTCAGCTAGCAGATACAAGAAAACTCAGGTGAAGGTGAACTTAAGTTTTCAGTTGCTATCCTTAATTTCCATTTGCTTCACAAAGAAAGGATTCTTTCATCTAAGGATCATTTCATTTTGTGGCAGGAAAGTGCTATCATGTTTTTCTGCAGATACTAAATCAGCCTGGGATTTAGCCTTTCTTTTCCCTTTATCCTTATGGGTTCTAAGGTTAAAAAAAAAAGGGGGGGGAGGGGAGAAAATTTACTTTCAAGAATATGTACTTGTAACATACACACATGCTACAAATTTGTGTGTATAATCTACCTTTTTCATTTTCTCTATCACTTCATGTTGAGCCCTTCATGAAATGTTGATTTGTCTACTTATTTAGTAAATACATATAAAAATAGTTTTTCCCTCTTAAATGGACTCTCCAAAAGGCTCTGGAATTAATGTTATACTTTATGGAGTATAATTGACCTTTGAACAATATGGGTGTGAACTCCACTAGTCTAATATGTGCATTTTTTTGATATAGTACAATATATGTATTTTCCTTGTGATTTTCTTAATAACATTTTCTTTTCTCTAGCTTACTTTATTGTAAGAATACAGTATATAATGTAACATACAAAATATGTGTTAATTAACTGTTTTCAGTAAGACTTCTGGTCAACAATAAGCTGTTAAGTTTGGGGGGAGTCAAAAGTTACAGATTTTCAACTATGCAGGGGGTCGGTGCCCCCAACCCCTGCATTGTTTAAGGATCCAACTATATTTATATTTGCTATAGATATAAATATGTATGTGTTTATATTTTTTTTTTCTTGGCACTGCAAACTCTATCCAGATTATTGAGTAATGGAGTGTTATTGTTGGCTGTTCTAGTTAAATATGAGTAACAATATATTGTCCAGGTATGGGAAAATGTTTCAGTGAGCATAAATACATTTTTTAATATTTACAAAGTAACTCATAGACTGGCTTAGGAATTCTTACTATATTTTATTCATGGAGACATAGTAATTATATCAAACATTTTTTTTAAGATTTCATTTCTTTTTTAAGTAATCTCTGCACCTACTGTGGGGCTCGAACTCACAACCTCGAGATCAGTAGTGGCATGCTCTACCGACCGAGCCAGCCAGGCTTCCCCTATATCAAATATTTTTAAGGCTTATCATTTTAATGTCTTACAGAATTCAAAGTAATAAATTCTGGGTAGATCCAACTTTACATGTTAGTCATGCATGACTTTTTCTTCATGTATCTACAAGGGTACCATGACCTTCTTAAAGCATGATATTGCATATTTCCCATTGATTTTTATTCCAAAATAATTACAGATTATGGAACAGAGAGGTCCTGTGTACCCTTCACCCATTTTCCCCTGATGGTTACATTTTATAAAATTACAGTTTAGCAGCAAAATCAAGAAGTTGACATTAGCATTATATGTGTATATATTTCTGTCATTTTTTTTCCACATATGTAGATTTATGTAACCACCACCTCAAAGTCAAGATCTTGAACTGTTTCATCACCACTAAGACCCCTTTAGGGTCACCCCCAGTTTCCCACCATTGATACATTAGGGGTTTAAGGGGTTTAAGTCTGCCATTTAAATCTCACTGTTTTGTTTTTCCTGCCTTCTAGTGAGTTATTTGAACAATGTTTACAATTCCATTTTGATTTATCTGTAGTGTTTTTAAGTGTATCTATTTGTATAGCTCTTTTTAGTGGCTGCTTTAAGTGTTACGTCCTGCATCCATAACCCATCACAGTCTTCTGATGTCAGCATTTTATATTGGAGTCCACTATAGATACTATGTCCTTGTATGCCCCTTTACCCTCCCCACTGATAACATAATTACCTATTTTGTCTAATTTCTTTGTTGTTCAAACTTAGTGATTTCTGTTGTTCAGTCTTCAGATTCTCTTAATTTTCCTTCATTTGAGACTGTCTTGATTTCCCTTTCATTTCTAAAGGATCTTTCTTCTGGATAGAGGATTCTGGCTTCATAGATCTTTTCCTTTTTTTCTTTTCTTTTTTTTTTTTTTTAAGATTTTATTTATTTATTTGACAGAGACAGCAAGAGAGGAAATACAAGCAGGGGGAGTGGGAGAGGGAGAAGCAGGCTTTCTGCAGAGCAGGGAGCACAATGCGGGACTCGATCCCAGGACCCTGGGATCATGACCTGAGCCGAAGGCAGACACCTAACGACTGAGCCACCCAGGCGCCCCCACAGATCTTTTCTTTCAAGCACTTGAAAATGTTGTGCTGCTTTCTTCTGGCCTCCCTGGTTTCCGATGAGCAATCTGTTGCCTTTTGCCTTTTACTTTGCTCCTTTAGTTAAGGTCTCATTTCTCTCACTAATTTCAACCTTCATCTTTATTTTTCAGAAGTTCGATTATGTTGTGTCTTGGCATGAATTTCTTTGTGTTTATCAACTATTTGGGATTCTCTCAGCTTCTTGAATCTCTAAGTTTATGTCTTTTGCTAGATTTGGGAAATTTTCAGCCATTATTTCTTAGGAAAAAAACCATTCAGCCCCATCTCATTTTTTCCTCTGAAATGTCAGTGGCACAAATGAGATTTTTGTTGCTGTCTCACAGGTCCCTGAGGTTTGCTTTCAGCCTGTGTTCTCTGTTTTCCTGGTTGGCAAATCTATTATTCTCTCTGAGTTTACGGATTCTTTCCTCTGTTCTCTTTATTCCGCTGTTGAATCTGCTAAGTTTTTTACTTAAGTTATTGCAGTTTTCAGATCTAAAATTTGTGATTGGTTCTTCTATCTTATATTCAATGATACTTTCTATTTTTTCATTTGTTTCAAGCATCTTTGTAATTGCTCCTTAATACGTTTCATAGTAGCTGATTTAAAATACTTGTCAGGTGGAATGCCTGGGTAGCTCAATCTGTTAAGCATCTGACACTTGATTTCAGCTCAGGTCATGATCTCAGGGTCCTGAGATTCAGCCCCGTATCAGGCTCTGTGCTGAGCATGAAGCCTGCTTAAGATTCTCTCTCTCCCTCTTCCCCCCACTCACACACTCGAATGTGTGCTCTCTCTCTCAAATAAATAAATAATAAAAAGAAATAAATAAAATACAGGTAATTCCAACTGACATCTATATCATCCTGGTGTTAGAGACTCTTGTTTTTTCTCATTCCAGTTGAAAGTTTCCTGGTTCTTGGTAGGACAAGTGGTTTTCCACTGGATCTTTGGAATTTTATCTATTATCTTGTGAGACTGGATTTTATTTAAATCTTCCATTTAGTAGACATCCTCTGATACTGTTCTGACTCTTCATTCATGGATGTTAGAAATCCGTATTCACTACTAGGTTTTTGTTGTCACCTGGGGGGTAAGAATGCCTCATTATTGCTTGGCAGGGGTGGGAGTTCAGGCTTCCTAGGAGACCTCTGCTGATACCACCCTTGCTGAGAGAGGTGGGGATTGCTTCTTACTGCTCGGCATTTGGTCTCCGCTGACACTGCAGGGGGTTGGCCCTGTCACTGCTGGGTGGTGGTGAAAGTTCTGACTCCAGTGATGGGGGAGGGGCTCCTCATTACATCTGGTGGGAGTCCAGATACCCCAGGTAGTCTCCACTGACCTGTGGAAGAGGAGGCACCACATATCTTTCTAAAGACCTATTTTAGTATTTTAGATGGATGATTCTAAGTAACTTGAATAATTCCTATATTTACTTAAGTTTTTTTTTTATGTTTCTTTTAGATCTAAAGATCAGTATATATTTAGTTTTTGTCAGACTAGTTTTAACAAAGCTTAAAGCTTACATTTTTAACTGGTGTTGTAGCATCACATTTGAGAACTGCTAATTTGCTTTTCAGATGTGAGAAGAAGAGAATAATTGCAAAGTGTGCTGTAGTTGAGAGATTTTAATGCTTTTCTAGGTATTTTGTGGGAGACAGGGAAATAATAAGTTTTTTAAAGGAGGTGGATAGTGCTTAATAAATTCTTTATTCTTCAATTTATGACAATCTAATTAGAAGTATTAGTTTTTGTTCTAGATTTATGACAATTAAGTGTATATGTTTATATAAGACTGTTGGCATGAGCTGTGGAATATCCTAATAGTCACATCTTTTTCACATTTTGGATAAAGATTATGGTATTTCCAGAATTATGTGTAAATGGACTATCTGGATTTGAAATTTAAGAATTTGCAAATACTCTCATAGATTTAGGTAATTTAGTGATTTTTCTGGCCCCAATATACTCAACAGTTGTTCAGTGTGATACTGATTGAGGGCCTATTAAGAAATCCTTCCCCCAAAATAGCAGATTATAGGACAGCCTTCTGCAGATTTACTAAGCGGTACTTCTTGTTGCTTTAAAGATTCTCAAGTAAATTGCTAAGATAAAGCTTCCAGAAATAATACTACAGAGCAGCCTCTGAAAAACAAGGAATACCCAGGAATTACGTTAGCCTTGTCTCTAAGCAAATGCACGTCTGCTTAAACAATACTTAACTTTACTAACCTTTAACATATATGGATGCAGTCATAAATAAAATCACTTTCTAAATGTAAAATCGTTGATAGATGACAAACTTACGTATTTCTCTGTTGGATTATAGCTTCAGAAAATAAGAATGTTTATCCTGTTAAGGAAGTTTCAGAATGTGTTTTATAGTTTATATTCGTAAATTAATTTTATAAGTTAAATTGATTTACACATTTACCATTAACTTTCATAGCGAAGATGCAAGAAGCATTTCATTGACAAAAACCTGTTAAAGAATAAAGAATGCAGTAGTACCAAAATAGTAAAGAATACCTAATTCAGCCTACGTACATTAGCTTGGAAGTGGGTAAATCATAGAAAAAAAAAATCACATGGGGCATTAGAATGGATTAATCACTTTGGGTGTTTAGTTCTGTTTTGTTAGAGAAAAGAGAGTAACTTTCTTACCATGTTTGTTGTTTCTCTTTGCCAACTTAGGGCTAGACTTTACGGTT
This sequence comes from Zalophus californianus, assembly GCF_009762305.2. NCBI lineage: Eukaryota > Metazoa > Chordata > Mammalia > Carnivora > Otariidae > Zalophus > Zalophus californianus. The sequence goes on from NC_045599.1 coordinate 114,871,162, forward strand.
TGTTTAGCTGTGAAGGGATGACAGACTTGGGGGCGGAGGAGGGGGCTTAGTTTTGGAATGTAAATACATGTAGAGCTTGCCTCCTTTTGTTTAGCATCTCTTTAAACTAAGACAAAAAAAATCAGTGAATGAATGAATAGCAGCATGGTGAAATACCTAAATGTTTGAGTTAAAATTTTTGGATGTTTGAAATCCTATTTGGATCCTTTTCCCAGATCACGGTGCATTCATATGCACTCAGCAGGAAACTTCATGGAGATGCACATTTGGGCAGAAGGTCTTTGACGGTGCCTTTTTCTTAACTTGTGCCTTTTCTTCTTTAGAAAAAAGTAATGGCTTAAGTCTGACTGAAGAACAATCTTTTTTGTATGTTCCTTATAAGAATTTACTTATGGTTCACAGATCTTACCCACCATCTATGTCTGCAATCCTTGGATTTAAAATAGCACATATCCTACTGCAGACTACAGGAAACACCAAATTAAAGACTTAATGACATACTGCTGAAAAAGACAAAAGATGACAAATTATAAATCAGCCCACTAAACCTCTAAAGTAAAACTCACAGGGGAAAAAAATGTGCATTTGAGATATATATAGATATATAGATATATAGATATATATATGTCTATATATATAAAGGTTTAGTGTTTTGGCACTCAGGCAACAGGTAAACTTAGTGTTACAGTTGAGTTTGAATCCAGATTTTAAAAACACAATGATGAACCTGAGAAATGTGCTTCTTCGGTAGGTAACGAGCCTAGTTATTCTGTGGATATTTGAGCATTTCTAAATTCTGTCCAATTTATAAATATTTGCGTCCTTTTTCTCATTTTGGAATTACTCTGAGCATCATACTCATTTACGGTATCAGTCTGCCTAGGTGATGAGGGAGGTTTATTAATTTTCCTCCTCAGGTTTGCCTCACCATACTCAAGCCCGTTCCAATTTTCTTGACTTGTAAGGAAGTAAGAGAATGTCTTTTGTCTCTTGCTTAAGTTCTGGGGAAGGGAGCGAGAACAGGCGGCTCCGGGGGTTAATGGAAGGGTTAGAGAACAGACGGAATGGGAAGGAAGAGGAGGCCTTTTAAAAACTAGTTTTCAAAAGACCCCAGTTACTGCTTCTGGCTCATTTTTCCAGCCTTCTCTCTGGGAGGGTTTCTTTCACAAAGGCCCTGAGTCCCCCTTAAACTCTGAGAGAACGTGCTCCCTCTGGGTGGTAGTGTGAGAATGTCACCGTGGGCTGGTGACAGTGCAGCTGGTACTGAAGCTATCATCGTAACAGCCGAGGGAGTCCTGGCGCCACTGCCCCCGACGATTCTGAGGAGCTGTGCTTGGTGTCCTGGAGGTGAGCCCTCTCCTTCCTGGTGCTTCTCACCAGAAGGAGAGCCTTGCAGACATGGACCAGGCTGAAAACATTGAGGCACACCCAGATCTCACTTGATTTCAGTTCATTTTAAGTTAATTGGGGGAAAAAAAACACAAAAAACAAACTGGTTGGGGTGCACAAGCTTGCACATGAGTGAGCACTCACACACATTTTGGGAAAATATGTCAAGCCTAAGCTCTCCCTTGTACTCAAGGGTGTGGCTCTAAGGTCAAATGCATTGATAAAAATTCTGTATACGTTACTATCTTCACTGCTGTGATGTTTCAGTTCCAACAGAGAGCTAGAGACAAGACAGGGCAGTGGGGACAAAGACCCTTCAAATCAGATGCCAGAATTTAGGGCAAAAGTAGAGGGATGTACCAGGACTGAAGTGCTGGCAAGTTCACTTTTCTTTGCTGTCATTTTTGTTTTTCTTTGGTCTGTAGTCATTGAAAGGGCTGGTTCTTCCAACCCTAAAACAGAGCTCTTCCTTGTAAAGAATTTGTTTTAAACAGAAGAGGGAGAGGTTGGTGGCAATAAATGCAAAATATTGTGGACTATATTTTGATAAGCTACTTTAAGAGATAATAAAAGGCATTTGACTCATCTGAAAAGTAGGGAGAAAATAATCTATATGAAAAGCATAGGTCACACCAAAAATAATGACATGAGGAAATGAGAGTGCGGTTGAGTGAGGTCTGTAGTGGGCTGTGATAAGCTTCTCAGCAAGCAGCAATCAGTGAAAGAGGCCTGAGCGAAGGACACAGGGCCCTGATTTTATTGTGTTTGCAGCCCTTCTAGAGATTAATTGACGTGGAAACGGGAGCTGGTAGGGGTAGGTTGTGGAACGGCTTCGTAATTTAATCATTAAACCAACACCGGGACCCTTCCGATTGCCAGCCCTATGCAGCTGCGCAGGTGGCACACCTGTGAAGCCGGACAGCTCTGCACTTGTCCCTTGACTTAAACACCTCATCCCATCATCCACTGACTGCTCATCATATACTTGGAAGAAGCTCAACGAAAGCAACATGTCTATGTCATACACATGCATGCACACACACACCAAGCTTTTTTTTTTTTTCCTAATACACGTAATTCTCTAAATTAGTAAAGTGAAGATTTGGGTCCAAGTTGAGGGTAAACTAAATACGTTGTGACTGTCTGCAAACTTGACCATGTCAGCTGTAAAATGACTAATGCAACATTATTAAAAATTCTCCCAACTCTAAAATTCTGTGATTCTAACATACATAATCATGTATATGAAGACATAATTTAAAATCCTAGCTGTTTCATTTTAAGAAAATAATATATAAACAGTAAATAATGTTTTAATAAAAGCAACTCATATGGATGTGAGGGAGATACTTAAACATTTAGTATTAGATAAAACTTTTCAATTTTGTGGCTTGCATATGTGTAATTTAGAAAATGAAGATAAAATGGGTTGGCTTTCTAGAGTCAGTTTGCAGAACTAACAGAAATGTCTTAAAATTGAATAAAAGAAAGTAAGAAAAAGAAACATGTTAGCTTTTATTATTATTATTTCTTTTTTTTAGAACTTATAGCCTGGGGTCAGTGCCACCAGTGAGTATTAATGCAAGTCTTCAACCATTCAGAAGAAAAATGTTAGCTTTTATTATTATTATTTTACTTGTATCCTGGGGGTCAGTGCCACCAAGTGAGTATTATTAATACATGCCCGCAACCGTTTACCGTAAGACTTAATTACTGTCCCGGTGCTATGAGGGAGAGTGACCAAATGAGTCAATGAACTGAAATCAAAGCAAGAGAGACTTCAGCTGGGTGTTTAGAATCGTGGAGCCCACAAAACAATAAAATACCATGACAAGGTATATGGACAAGTTACAGAATCTTTATTTCTGGAAGATTTCAATACTTACTTTTTTTTTTTTAAAAGATTTTATTTATTTGAGAGAGACAGAGAATGAGCAAGGGGGAGGGGCAGAGAGAGAGGAAGAAGCAGGCTCCCCGCTGAGCAAGGAGCCCAATGCTGGGCTCAGTCCCAGGACCCTGGGATCATGACCTGAGCCAAAGGCGGACTCTGAACCGACTGAGCCGCCCAGGTGCCCCTTCAGTATTTACTTATGTAAAGGAATGGACAGTATCTTCCCTTGTATATCTTCCAGAGCGCTGATTTGCACGGAAATATTACAAGGCTGTAAAAGGATTTTGTCATGTATGCATGTCCTGATAGGCACACATATATCATGTATTTATAATAACAGTATCTGGTCTGGTCTGTAGCCGCTCCTTCTGGGCCACAGCAAAGGCAGCTTGCTGCTATCACCCGCACTGCTTTTGGTAGAGTGACCACCCAAGCTTCCCTTCCCTGATGCTCTAACTGGGCAAGTCTGTTACCATCTGCGCCTTAGGTTCTCTTAGGTTAAATGGTTTCTTAGAAATGAAGTTGTAAATGGAGCTCCTGGGATTTCTCACTCCAACTGCCTTTCTAATCACCAGATCCAGTTTCTTCTACTCTTGAAGAAAAATGTTTCTGAAAATTACACTTTTTTTTTTTGGTTCTTTATTTAAAAAGACACACACACAAAAAACCTTTTTCTGGCAACAAGTGTGCTTATTTTTTAAAATGTACTCATTACAGAGATAGGGCACAGAGGAAATGGAAGTTCTCTATGATCTAACTTCCCTGAGGTAATAATGGTGGAGTTTGGTGAATCATTTTATAATCTATAAAGCAGCAATACTCTGGGGGTATTGAATTCACAGTCTATATTTCTATAGATTGAATATCTTACACGACAACTTCTGACAGGACCACACTTCTTCAAGAGCCAGAGACCTGATCTTGTACCGTTCACTCTGCTCACAGAGGGCTTTTTCAACTCTTTGCATAGGTATTTGTCTTGTGATTTGGCCTCTACCACAGAAAAACCCCCAGTTTTTGTTCCAGGTAATTTTTGAAATTATTTTACTGATTCTACGGAGTTGTTTTGGGCATCAATAAAATAGTAGCTGAGAGAACTCTTACAGACGCCAGTGTTGTCTTTTGGTGTCCTTAGTATTGGACAGTCTTGGGCCTCACGTAACAGGTATTGGTTTTTATTAGGCTGAGGCTATTCAGCTCTAACTCTGGGGAAGACATTTAACTATGTTGGACCCCTTCCAGAATGAGTCAAAAATGAGGCCAAATCTATCTGGTATTGAGGCTGATTTTCTTATATGTCTTATCGACTGACCCTGTAGGTATTTACAATAGAAGAATATTTTTTTAAATGGAAAATAAAAATGTTTAGCCATGACAGTATCATTTGGAATATTGGCTTTCTTGAGAATTTTTTAAGGCAGTATTTTTGACGTCTTAAGTTTGTACCTCATTTGTCAAAAAACCAGTCTTGTACTTCAGAAGTATATGTTTTGACACTGAGGGTAATTGTTAAATGCGAGGTGATGATTATGATTCTGCATGGATTGTTTAGCGACAAGTCTCCTCTTCAGGCTAGTTTTTTGTCAGGGTTAGTTAGTCGATCCTTCAGGAAGAAATGAGGTGGGACAGTGTTCTGTGCTTTCCTGGAGGGCTTTCCGTCTACTCCAGGTCCTCGAAAAGGATGCAGATCACTTCAAAACAGTCATCGCCCTCCCTCCCTTTGTGGCTCCGTGTGTTTGTCCTAATCTCCCCCTCCATGTCTTTCTGTTTTTGTTTTTTTCCCCTCTATTAAGGGAGAGTAAAGAGAAGAGCAGTCTGCCCTCCCTTTCTCTCCCCTACACTGGAGGGTGGGCTGAGAAATAAGGAAGAACCTTCAGCCCTGCCCTTTGTTAGGAGTTCTGATGACGAAAACTGTTGGAACATTGCTGAAATGAGTTTTGGATAGCTTCCCCACTCTCCCTGCCTGCCATCTCCACGGATTACTGAGGATTGGCTCTTCTGCCAAACAAGGCTGATATTGAGCCTCAAATTTTGACCCATTTTTCATCGAGTTTGACTTAATATAAAAGTGGCAAGATTTAGTAGTAATGCAATTATTGTTCTTATAGCCAAAGTCAACTTCATGCATGCTGAATTCCATCTCTTGGGCTGAAGACAGAGTGGTCTGTGCTGAAGGTCCACAGCCCATTGAGTTGTAAGCAGTAATGCCGAGAAAGCTCAGGCCTATCTTTTTTGAGTTGAAACCATTACCCAGCAAATGTAATACAAAGCCTTAACTATTACCTGCTTTCAAATGTGGGACATTTTAAAACTAAACAGATCGGTAGTGGGAGAATAGTGTACTTTTTTTTTAAACCTGCAAATCTGTGTTTGAAGTGAATATTAAGAAATTGACAGTTTCTATGGAAAGCCGATGACTGGTAATTTTAGTTTGATTGGTAGAGGAAAATGAGGGCAACCGACTTTTGCAAGTCACTTGGTCTGAACTTCACGCTGGTACTGCTTTCTTCTGACAGGTGTCTGAGACGTTAAGAGCAGCTTTGTGATCAAGTAATTTAACAATGATGGTGAACAGAGAAGTATAAAGAGAACTTGAATTTCAGCAGTCCACGATTTGTGGGATTTGAGATGTGTATATATATGAGTACCTTCTTTGATATTTCACAATTTCTGATACGAGGTTTATTAATAATGAGACACGAGTGCTCTTGTCAGGCTACACTAATAAAAATGACCAGGTCCTTTTCAGAACCTTAAAATAACTTCGGTAGAAACGCTGTCTTCTGTTTCATCCTCTTATGTTAGAAGAGTCCCTCAGACCTCCGACCAGCCACCGTACTGAAAGGACCGTGTCAAAATAAGTCGTGGAGAAATGACTGCTAATTCGCGGCGACATCACTTTATTAATATAAGCTATAACGCTTTCACCTAGAGGAGGAAAGAAGACTTAAAATATTAAAGGAAGAGCTCTCTGGAGCAGGTTACAAACACTTGGGGGAAACAAAACACAAAGATGGAGCACAGGGACTGGTAAAAGGTTTCAGTGTTACTCTTGTTCACATGACAGAGCAAAAGTCAAAATACACCGCTGTGATTTGTCGCATCTGGTAGAAATGCTGCAGTAGCTGAAGGGATCCCTGACGTTGGTGAAGAAAGGAGTAAACAGGACAGTGTAAAGAGAAAACCCTGGTTAGTAATCAGAGGCCACATTCCCCAGCCCCTAAAACAAGTCCTAGCTTTGCACAATGCCAGAAGCAGAGGTCAAAAGTCTGAGAGAACTTTCGTTACGAAGGGTGTTTGTTTTGTATTTTTAAAATTTTGGATGACATAGCCCCGTGCTTGTACAGGGGTACAGAGGTTTGAACCATCAGCAGGGTTTTAAGAACGCACGTACCAGCAGCAGCACGCTAGCTTCTAATTGAATGAATTTAAAAATGTAGTCCATTTACACATTTCACGGCGTACTCAATGTTTTATCCGGACATACCTTCCTTTCCTTAGATACTTTTTCTCACCATTTCTGTCTTAGGTTACTCATTCCTCCTCAGTCTTATAAGAAGTGTTTGGAAATTTTGCATCTTTGTCCAGAAGTTTTTGGCATTTAAACTAGTTTTTCAACATTAAAAAAAAAAATCCGTGTCTGAGTTATGGAAGTTCTTTAGTTCCTCTGACACATAAGGCTACATCAGCGGCAAGACAACCAAATATAGCTGGTTTGGGAGACAGCAGAAGGAAAACAGGAGCTAGTGTGCGCTTTCCTGTGGCTCACTGGGGTGCTGAAAGCTAGGTCTCCTACAGAACTTAACCCTCTCTCTCCTGAGCATGACATAGTTCCATGTAACCTACCTTTCCCCTTTCAAATGGTGAAGGCAGACGAGATCCCCAGCACTGTGAGCTGCTTTTGCTTTGAAGAAATCTGAAGTAATAGAGGCCCCTGGCTCATGTATATTCTTTTAGCTCATATACATTTCTCAGAAGGGATATCCATAAAGAAAGCGTGGTATCTTGTTTCTATGGTAAAACATTTTCCTGATTTCTTTTTTTCATACTTGTAAAGATTAAACATTTAAAAAAAAACTGAGTGTAACACATATAAATGAGAAACTAGTTGTGTTATCACTGTATTTAAAAAGTAAAATTGATAACCAAAAGAATGAAATTTACCTTTTTTTCTTTTAAGTTATAAAGATGAAAAATACTTCCTCTGAGGCCAAGATCAAATTTCATTTTAGAGGGTATGAAAATCTACAATGAAGTAGGGAGAGAGTCTATTGAAAACTATTTGAATAAGATGAATGTATTCCAATCTAGAAGTCCTGTTACTTATATTCCAGGGTAGTAAAGACATTGGCCAAGTTTTTTGAAACACCTTGGTTGTCTAGTTTGAAAACTACAGGAGGGTGACAGAAGTATGGAAGATTGGACCGGAGTCCAAAGTGGACCAATATATCAAAAGGGAGAATTGTGACCTAGAAACAGACCTGAAAAGTTGAGCTTCTCTACCTGGAAAAAAAAAAAACAAAACAAAAAAAAAACTATTTTTAAGAAATCAGCCTTAACAACACTCAGAACAAAAGAAATCAAGCAGAGCAAAAAACAGCCCTAATTAGAAATCTGATTTTCAGGAAGGGTAAAATTTCATTTCATTTAACTTTCAAATGGGCAATGCACTCAGCTGGTACACAATTTAAAAAGCACAAAAGGGCAGACGTAGGAACCTGTCTGCACACCACCTCATACTCAGCGATGACAGTCTCCTTTTAGAGAAGTTTAGGCGACATAAATGATTTCATTTTATGAAATCAATAAATGTTATTCATCATGCCTGAACAAACCTTTTTGATTCAGTTATGCACAAAATATTAATTAAAATTGGAACAGTGTGTTCTCAGGCTCTGTTTTTCAAGCTGTTGGTTGCAACGTGATTAGGGAGACATGTAAAGACTTTTGTGGTTTTTGTGGGGTTTTTTTTGCTTAATGAATTGATAGAAACTATCACAATGTGTTGTGGTAAGAACACGTTCTGTAAAATTTTTTTCTTGTGCAGATATATTCACTCACGTGTACGTGTGTATTGAGTCTCAGTTATCAAAAGTACTTATGGTAAATCATGGTCGAAGTTTGAAATCCATGCTTTTACTTTCATTTCAGTCCTTCTGAAATAGCTCTTCAGTCACTTTTGAGTGTAAAACTATTTAGAGATTCATATCCAGTGGCTTATGTGTGACATGTCACCTCAGTTACAGCACAGAAAGAGTTGCAGCCACAATTATGAAAGAGCATGGACACGAAGCCCATTGATGGCACCAGGCTTCTGGATTCGTTAGCCTCTAAATTTAAAGGGGTTGTGTGTACTTGGGAGATGTGCTCTAAAAAAATCAATGAAATAGTCTTAAAAGTGGTAAAACAAAAGGAAGGTCCATTATATGCAGTACCATGGGAAGTCCTGGACAGAAAACAGTCTGGGGTCATAGTGGACCCCCTAGGACGATTGAGTTCTCTGACTCTTTGGAAACTAAAAAAGATGACAAAAGGGCAACTAGTGCTGGATAACCAAATGCATGACCGGGGCAGCAGTGTCTTGTCTTCTGCCATTCCCTACCTGTGGTCACTAGCCTCACTGAGCCTCAGTTCCCCTACCTGTTTTTAAAACAATCCTACATTAGACATAAAAACTGGAAAGAGAACACCTGTGTCTCAGGGGCGTTGTGAAGATTAGGTTGTAGAAGGCCTTGCAGTCTGACAGGCACATTGTAGGCCTTCAATAAATGGGAATTTCTTTCCCCCTGTATATAAACTCATTGAAGGAAGCTTCTGGTAGAACCTGTCCTACACACACACTCAGATGCACACATACCCACCCACATACAGAATTATCTTAATCACCCAGCAACATTGATTGAATGTCCTCTAAATAAAGTACCACTAAACTCTTCAAAATCATTTATCAATTAGGGCTCCTGCCTGGCTCATCGAGCCCCGTGTTGGGTGTAGAGATTACTTAAATAGAACTTAAAAAAAAAAAAAAGTTTATTGGAGCGCCTGGGTGACTCAGTCGGTGAAGCCTGCGACTCTTGGTTTCAGCTCAAGTCATGAAGCTCATGATCTCAGGGTTGTGAGCTCGAGCCCCTCATTGGACTCCGAGCTCAGCAGGGAGTCTGCTTGAGATTCTCCCCCTCCACATCTCCCCACTTGCTCTCTCTCAAATAAATAAATAAATAAATAATTTTTAAAAAATTTAAAAAAGTTTATCAATAAGTGCAAGTGACTGCAACAGAGAGACAGTGATACATGAATGGTTTACAGCATGGGCCTTGGAGCTCTGCCGACCCAGACCACTAGGCAAGTCACTCAACCTCACTGGTCCTCAGTTTCTTTGTCTGTATAAGGCAGTGATAGTGGAAGAACTACCTTTACGGGTGTTTCTGTGTGTGAGTTTGAAATGAATGAATACATATGGAATTAATACATGTAAATATATAATATACAGAGTTCTTTTGGATCACTTAAGAATGCCAAAGAAGTAGTAGGTAAGAGTGGTCAGTTGGTTACTGAAGGAAGGTTTTCTACACAAGTATAAAAGTGAGGCTTTTTTGGTAAGATTTGAAGTGGGGCTAAAGAGAGACTGTCAGAAAAGGAGAGATTTTTATTCAGACTCGTGTTATATTGTTTATAGATTCATTTTGATAATCCCCTTTTCATTTTTAGGTCCAGAACTCTGTATGTTTCTTGTGTTTAAAGTTATTGACTGACAGCCCTCAGTTTCACAGTGTTTTTATATTTGCTTTTGGTTATGGCTTTTCATGAAATAGTCTCATTAGCTCTTTTTTTCTTTTTCTTTTTTAAGGGAAGGGGGCACAATGAAAATGTCTCTGAATTTTACAGTTCAGGCCAAAGGCAGGATATGTGTCCTGCCTGATGCCCCAGTCTTATCCTCGTCATATGCATATTCTTTTTATAATTCCTGTGTAGAAAAGTGCACACTACTGAGAAATGTCTGGCTTATAAACATAACCAGTTTAAGGATGTGGGCGGCTGTGCATGGAGGTAGCTGTAATGTTCCCACCTCATGGATGGTTCTTGCTAGAATTTGAAGCGGAGAGATCCTGCTCCTTTCACATGTATGTGTAGTTACTCCATTATTCCATTCCACTGTCACCTTTAGGTAAGTTTTCAGTTGTGAATACCGCCTACCCTCCCCGCAGCCTCTTGGTAGCTTTATAACTTCCAAAATAGGTGAGTTCAGGAACTGTGTTCTCAGTTACTCTGGAAGCCCATTTACATGTTCAGAATATGTTTGAACCCCCATACCGGCTGTCCGATGCTTCAGGTGCAAGCCCACGGTGTTGACAGATCGAGTGCATTTCAAACACAGGGCAACTATCCATTGACGACACTTGGTGGCCATCCATTTTCCTCAGTTTACCCTGAATCCGGAAAATGACTATCAGGGCCTGATTTAAGGCCAGTCTTGGGGCTTTTGTACAGACCAGTATCTGGTCAGTAGAAACTGACAAGGACACCCAGAATCATTAGTAATGAACATAGTTAGAAATTCAGAAACCTATATTCCAGGCCAGCAAGAAGAGACCTGTGATGTACTGCTTGTCAACTTTGTTGAAGAAATTTGCAAATATATGCATCTGTTAGCGATCAATGTCCTGACTTAATAGGCAAGTTTAAAATTACTGATTACGCTGATGTGCTTCTGATTTCTTTTTGCAAAACAGATGAGTAGTTTTTATTCCAAAATTTGTTCCAAATCTATTTTTTGGCAGTGTGCTGGGTTTAGTCACAGTGTGAATAAAGTATGCACCCCTTGTCTTGATTACTCTGCCTGAAATATCTCAACACAGTATACATTTAGTCCTTTTTTGATTATTACAACTAACGTTAAACATCAACAACTTCTTTTAGCTAATGAAAATGTCGTAACTGAGGCTCTTGATACACATGACACCCCCCAAACTCAAATTCATCCCGTCACTTCTCCCTTGTTCTTCTGAATACCTAATACCCATGCTGTTGCTCTTCCTGGCTCACTTCCTTTGTCCCTCAATATTGCCTTTCGGTTTTGTGTCCCTCCATTAATATTTGGAGGACAACCGATGTCACCCCTACATCTTTGGATAAAGGACATCATTATTAAATTGGCTTTTGCTTTATTCCATGTGTGTCCTGGATCTCCGTCCCCTCTTAGTAGCCAAGGACACATTTCTGAGCTCTTCATCTCTATGCTTGCCAAGATGGGAAAAAGAAAATTGTTGAACGTGGAGTCTTGTGAGATATATTTAACCAGTTTAATACATATTTTTTCATGCAAATTACTTTTTATCACCTAGTTACTCCAACCACTGACACTGTGAAATATATGAAGAGTTGTTTGCTCCTTGTGGCATTTATCTTGGGCATCACTATCTGTAATGAACTTGAAATGTTCGATATAAATCATATTCTCATAAAGAGCTTTAATTGGGCCAGCATGAGAATCTAGCAGTAGTACAAGGTGTAACGATGCTGGGAATCTGAGATGGAAACTTGACCTCAGTTATTTGCCTCTGGACTGCCAGAGGCTGGTGGTTACATTTGCTCTCTCTGAGAGATAAGCACTGGGGGAAGTTCCCTCAGCCATTTGTTGATTCAAATTAAGCATTGCATGAAGCAGCATTCAACCCTTAGGAAAAGTCATTTGCCATGTTTTGGAATCTTAGATCCTGGAACAGTAAACTTTCAAAAATGCTTTGATGCTCAGATTTAACAAAAAGTTGAAAGGAAATAAAGCCCTTAAAAACAAACCTAATACCCTGCCACTTATCATTGCTTTATTAATATGAAGTATTTTTTCTTGCAAGCAAATAGGGAAGAAGTCATTCTTTTTGCAGTCCTCCATAGAAAGTGGAGGTTGCTACTTTATCGTGTTCTGGGAACCAGATTCTATAATTTAGAAAAGATGCAGTTATGGTCATCGTGGAAAATTGAAGAGTTATCTCACTGGAGTGGTGTATTGACTTTGCAAATACTTGCCAACTGCCTCTGTGTCCTTAGCACTTTATTAGGCCCTTGGATATGCGCAGCTTGTGAGAGAGATGAAAAAGATAGTGACTCTCCCTTCAGATGTGTATATAATCTATTAAGGTCCAAATACAAGGAAGTGAATAATGGGGAGGGTGCAGTAGTGAGTAAAGGACCCAAACACACAAAACCCAAGCGGGGGGGGGGGGGGGGGGCGGGGGGGAGGTGACAGGTAGGGCTGCCCACATGGTCTGCAGGGCCCAGTGGAAACGAAAATCTCTTTGTTCAAAAAGCAAGCCAAAAAGTGCCCTCGAAGCACTAAAATACAAAGCTGTTTCTCTCTTCCATGTATCTCCTCTGCCCCTTTCCAAAGGAAAGAAAAAAGAATGGCATATTTTGTGTCCATACCTCAGTCTACTGTGCAGTTCCTCATTCCCTCAAGTGCCAATTTTCTGGAAGGAGAGCCTCACCAACTCCATGTAGATACGAAATGATGCTGTTCTCCCAAAGGTCTCGATTAACTGATGGCCAAATCCCACAGCTACTTTTCTCTCCCTACCCTGCTCCCAGTCTTTGAGTACTTCATTCCGAGTTCTCTTTGTCCTTACTTCGTCTGGCCATGCTTCTTTTCCTGATTCCGTTCACTGTCCTCTTCACTAAGTTTTCTTTGCCTCTCGACCCCTTGAATGTTGACCTGCGTCAGGTGTTGGCCCTGCTCTCGGCACTTTACTCTCTGCATTTCCCCGGGAACCTGCTTCCCCTCCGTGGGTCCACCCTTGACGACATCTGCATCTCCATGTCACTGACTCTCTTCTGACTCCGGATCCAGATGCTCATAAGAATGGTCCACTAACCCTTTGGTCCCAACGTCCCCTTAACATCATCCTGTTAAATATTCATTATTCCAGTTGGAGTTCAGTTATTCTCGCCACTTCTAACCCGTATCAGCTGTTTCTAACAGAAACCCTCCCCTCGTGCCCTCTGCGGCAGCAACCCACTCACCAAGTCTGTCTCTCCTTTCAGAACATGTGCAGGCTTGAGGTCTTACCACTTCCTACCTGTGGCCTCGAGTACAGTGCCCGGAACACCGGTGACTCAGCGCTCAGGGGCTCAGTTCCTTAATATTGAGCGGCTTCTCTCTCACTTGCCAGCCAGGCCTCCAGCGTAGTTGACTTGAAGTCAAAGAATTTCATGCCTCATCTCTTAACATCAGTGTGCTATCCCGATCCTTGCATCTCTCATCTGTCCTCTGTGTCTATGCCAGAGCCCCCCTCCTAAGAAAGAAGGCCTTGCCATGCAGGGCTGTGGGTCCCACGTCATCACATAAGCTGAGTGCCGACCCACAGTGCCTTGTACACAGTAGCCACTTAAAGGTATGTTCAACCTAACTGGAGCAGAGCTAAGAAGGAAGGAAAGAGATTGGGGGGCGGGGGGGCGGTTAGATTGAAAGGAGGATTAGAAAGATGAAAGGGGAGAAACTGAAGGGCTGAGGCCAGCCAGTCTGTCTGTAAACATTCCATTAGTCTTGGTGTTAGACTGAATGAAAGCTGGTGTTTGGTTGCCCACATCCCAGGACACTTTCCACCCCCCCCCCTTGGAAAAGAAAGCTACATTATTCAAGAAATGGGGAACTTATGGAGAAAGTGGCTCAGCCCTCCACTCGCAAATAGCTTGAGAAGTCTTGTTTATAGAACAGAATTTTGAAGCCAGAAAATGCCTTCATGGAGCAGAGTTGTCATTCTACAGACAAGGAAACTGAGGCACGGGGAAGCGAAGTGGCTAAGCAGCTAGCTGATGGGAAGAACAGCAGTTAAACACCAGTCCCTTTATTCTTCCAGCACATCCATCAATAAATCACATTTCCTCTTTTCCTGGGTAGCCAAGGCCAGTTTTTAAAGTGAAGGATTAGAATTAGTAAGGGACCAGGCATTTAGAGACCCTTGTTAATCACAAATATTTGCAAAGTTCACATCATACTCTGTAAAAGTGATTCAGCATGTTTGGAAATAGATTGATGGTTTTACATTTCCTTTTCTAAGCAGAGATTTATTTCCACACCACCATTTGTGTTCTTCTTTCCTTTTTTTTTTTTTAATTGTACTATGCATAACTAGGAAACAAGGTTGAAGTGGAATTGTAATGGTTAAGTAGGAGGTGAGGAGGATGGGTCGTAGGTCCTGCCTGCCTCTCCCTTCTCCATCAGCCTCCTTCTACCTACAAGGGTGATGGCGGAAGAGTCCGAAGAACTGTTGGAGTCAATGATGTATGGTCCCTTCCACTTCTCACAGGCTGCCATGCTGTGATTGTATAGTCTGGTGCCATTTGGATCTTCACTGAAAATTCTCCAGCAACGAGGGTCAAGAGAGAGAAACAGAAGTGGTGTGGGAAGGCGTGCTAGTTGTCTGGAAGGAAATGGCTCCACCTTCTATTTGGTTCTGAAGAGATTGTCAGGGGAGAGGAGGACTTTTGAAGAGGCAAAGGCAGACTTGGCAGCGTCTGGAGATCTTTGAATGCTGTGGCCAGAGTGTAAGACAACTGTTGACAATGGGTACATATCAAAAAACGAAGACGGAGGTGCCAGTGGTGGGGAACTCTTCTGAGCTTAGGAAATTAAAAAAAAAAAAAAAAGACATTATTTGGAGGAAGGAATTTGTAGGTTGTTTGTGAAAGGGGTTTCCAGTGTAAAAGGCACAATTTTGTACACTTGGCTTCCAAGGTTCAGCAAAAATAATTGTATTACAGCAGAAATTGGCTGAAGAGTAGAGAAGTTTATTGTTCACCACATCAAGGTGGTTATATTGGAAAGAGAGCTTGGTGTACATTCAGGAAAATGAAAATCTAGGTTGATTTAAAAGTTTGGTCTATTTGAGGGCTTTTCAAAGAGCTGAAATTTCTTCCTAATTCGTTTTAATAAGTGTAGGGTCTTTTAGTAAATGTTATTGGTATAAATTTTGTATTTTAAGTAAGTAAAATGTATAGCAAAGTTAATCTGACCCATATATTCAGCCTAGACTCTTTTCAAGTGCCCTTTCCTCACAGGAGGCCTTTCTCAAACCCTGAGATTGGGCTCCCCGAACCCTGGAGATCTCTGGACACACTCTGGTCTATAGCATTTGCAGCACAGTTGTCAAATGATCTGTTGACTTGCCTTTTCCCCCAGCACCTAGCACAGTGTCGGACACATACCAAGTACTTAATAAATGTTGGTTGAACTGCACGGAATATGTGCAAGTCACTCGACATTTCCACCTGCAAAACTGAGAAGATTAAAAGCTGTCTGCCTCTCTCACTGTGTTATAGTTATCCCAAGGGCTGGTCTTGTTATGGATAGGAACCTTGTGTTGTGCACCTGTATATGCCCCTAGCACCCAGAATGGTGCCTGGAATAACATATTTTTTTGATTGTAGCTGAAAGCGATTCGCAGGTGGGAAAGCTGTGCATTCACAAAAGACATGGTTTTTAGGCACAAATGGCAAGCAGTTCATTAGTATCCGTCTTATACAATGAAACTGCATATTTCTAGAGTTGGCCAGGTAGGTTAAGGAAGAGGAATGAGGTAGATCAGTAAGGTTTCTGAAGAAGTTATTTACAAATTCCCAAGCAAGGAAGTTAATTACAAATTCCCAGAGACCTCACTAAATGGAGAGCCGAGTCAAGACTCTAAAAAGGACAACGACACTAATGTGGCCGCATGCTATCCCTACCCTCCATGGGCAAGTGTCCACTTTGCCTCCCCTCCCCCAGCAGTCATTAAAGGGACTCCTCTGCATTAAGTCAAGTGACCCATCCTGCCACCCACCTTTTCGTGTGCAGTGGCGAGAGATGAGATTCTGATTCCAAAAGTCCTTGATAAAAGAAGCTCTTCTATTTCATTGAAGTTTGCCAGCTATTTACTAGTAGTTCAGGCTTTTTGAGTTTTGTTTTCCTCTGCTATGCTCAAGGGATAGTAAAGCTCATTGCTTCACTACTGTAAGGACTACATGAGGTAGGAGTGTGCAGAAAACTCCTTGTAAGAGCCAAACATCATTTGTATATTCTTTGATATTTTTCCTTCACTGTGATTATCTCTAGGACATAGCAATAGGTAGTATAGCTGTTTTGGTGTCCTTGGCTTATATAGCAATTTTCAGAAAGGCTGCAGAAAATTTTTCCTTCCAGTCCAATATATCAGTTGACCCTCAACCTTTTGTTGAAGGTAAATACTGGGTACTACAAATGCTTCTTTATCTTTCTTTTCCCGTGACGTACATTTACATACACCTAACATAGAAAATTCTAAGTGTTTTCCTTCCCTCTCTTCTTTGTGCCCACCCTTCCCTGAAAATATGTGCAGTAGAAATTGTTTTGGGTTAATGAAAAATACCAAAGGGAGGATGGAGGCGGGGGAAGTTTTCAGAATATATGATTTGATTTAATCAGATTGCTTTTCTAACATTTACCAATTGCATCAGAAACACTAGTGGGACAAGATTAGAAATGAGGGGTAACTTTAGAGATGGGGTCTCTCTCGCAGGAGGGGTGACCTGGGTGAGGTACCACAGCAGGGGACTTTGGTAGCCAGTTGGCTACACAAGGCGTCTGAGTCCTGGAGGAGGACTCCATGTGAAGAACTAGTGCAAAAAGATGAACAGTTCAGTATGAAGTTAGCGTGTTAAGTTGGGCCCGTGCTCCCCCAACCTCTTTCCCATAAGGCCAGGCAAGCTGTCGTTGCAGGTCTTGGCAGGTCTCCAGTGTCTGTCTTCTCCCCACTCCTTTCTGCCTACAGATGCTCACTGTTAACCTACCATTATTCTCTTTTTAGCTAGCGACTCTCTGGGTCAGTGGTTTCCAACTAGAGGCAGTACTATTCCTGCCTAGGGGATGTTCAGCTAACCAGCCTCAAAAATCTATTTTTAGGTGACTAAAAAAAACACAACACACACACACAAAAAAACACTTGTCAGGATAGACCTAGATCTTAGCTGCCAATCACAAGCTGATGGGGTGTTGCAGTGTTGGATCTGCTCTGCTCACACATGGATCAGCTCTGTTGGGGTATTCAAGTTTCTTCACCCAGAGGCTCCTCTCGTAGATGGCAGATCAGTCCCAAGAGACACTCTTCTCTAATCCATTTCCCCTGACCACTCCCCCAGCTAGGAGGCAAGGCTGAGGTCAACCAAGAGTGTAAGAGAAGTGGGTTCTTTGCACATTCCTGTAGATATATTATCAGAATGGCACATCGACCTGAAGGTTTTCCTCTGAGGAAGCTTGTGAGAATCATTCATAATGTGTAAGCCCCTGAGAAATAAACTGAAAGATGAGGAAGTAAAGTTACACACAATTAATAAAGAACCACCCCCTCCCTGTTATACTGCATAAAGGAGGTTTAGTAGACTTCTCGGTTACTCTGTTTCTAGTAGGGACTCAGGATCAGTGGTTTCCAACTGGAGGCCGTACTTTTGCTGCCTAGGGGACTTTTGGAAATGTCTGGGAATGTTTTGATGATCACCATGACCAGACAGCATTGCTGGCATTTTTATGGGGAGGGGCCTGGGGTACTGGACAAGGCTAGAGGAAACACAGTAGTCCTTCCGCAGAGGGAAGAATATTCTGTCTGCAATGCCAATAGCACCCCCTTTGAGAAACACTGACCATTTTGATGAAAACATCCTATTCTTTTGCCATCTTTATTTTGTTAGTAAGCTATGATAAACTACTCTCGAAGATGGGGAATCTGTAGCTATTTTGCTAACACGGACATTAACAGCAGAGCCCTTTCTCTGACATTAGATACTCAGGCAATGTGTCTGCCAAAATACTTAAAAGTAGGAGTAATGAAGCATTAAATATTTAAACAAATATTTTTGTTTGTACATAGAGTATCATCATTTTTAAAACCATTTATTGTACACCCCCAATGTACACAGGTGTCTACAAACACCATTTGCATTAAATGCAACTGAACACTCATTTTAAAAATATTTCTGGTTCTTTTTAAAGAATGATGCCTTTTAAGTAGGTAATTCTAAAAATTTGTGCAAGAAGGCAACTGGTGTATGGTCTATGTTTAAATCTGAGTCGGAGTTTTTTTAAATGCATCTTCACTGTTGGTGGTCTCCACCAAGTCACTTCAGACACGGCAGGAGTGGGGGATGGAGGGAAGAGAAGACATTTTCTTTTTCCTCGTGTTAAACGTACATGATGAAGGTTCCAGTTTAAATGTGTCTAAGATAATTGGAGCCCCTAGGAGGCACTTTGCTAAGCAGCTAATTCAGCCCATCTTCCCTAGAGAGGATAATTGTTGTTAAAAAACAAAAAAGTAAAATGTGTTGTTTTCTCATGTAATTATGTAACTGACATCTTTATATAATAATACATTTGGGTGGTCTGTCCCTGAAACCCTTGGTTTGTTAGGAAACATTACAGTTTCCACAAGTAATCACTTATTCCTAAATATTATGAAAGAATTTGGTATTGTTACATTGCATCATTGCCTTAGTCAGAAGCTAAACTTTCTAAATGAGCCTGGCACTGGAAAAGGCTTCTAGGTTTTTTGCTATTTTTTTTTCTTAAATATCATTATATGAGCTTAAGTATTTCTGAGATAGAATACTATATGACGGTACGTTGAAAAGTAACAAAATACAAATCTTGCTGAAGAAAAGAGTAAGGGCCTCTAGGCCGCTGTCTTTTCAGTGATATACTGGGGTATCCTTGACTGTGTGGTTATTCCCATCTTCCTCACACACTTCAGTTACCCCTCTGCACTGGGTTAGGATCTATGAGCTTCCTTGCCTCAGGGAAGCATAGATCTCTCCAAGGTGGACACACTGCCATTAGAATTGAGTTCGTTTTAATCCACGTTGGTAATTAGGTTCTGTGCCTTGCCAATCGAAGAAAGGCCGCACTTAACAAAACTGAATGGGGTTTTCCTTCGAATTGTGCTCTTCAGAGGCTGCAAACTGCTTGGGTCCTGAGGCAGCCATCACTAAATTTCAGATTCAGCCAGGACCTAACTAACTAATCACGGTGGCTGATTATTCCACCCAAGGGCATTCTTTGAAACTGCTATTACCCGGGATTGTGTGGGAGGCTCTTGCAAAGTAGCAGAGAGAGGAAAGGAAGGGCACAGACAGACAAAATTCACAGGAGAGAGGGGAAACTCAGGGCAAAAGCAGTACGAAGTGGCAGTGCTGAAAGTTGAAATAGGCAGGGTAACCATTGAATGTAAGGCCAGAGTTGGGGTGCAAAGGCAGAAAAGGCCATCATGTGATGATCGCAATAGCAGCAGTACCTGATTGTATCAGTGGTTTATCTTCAGCAGCAAATGGAAGTCAGTAGGCTGGGTGCAAAGGAAGGAAGAGGGTCAACGTTTTGGTTCCAGGAGTAAAGACTAGAAATGACCTCATTCTGTCATTAACTTGTACTTGGGTTTACTGAAGAAAAATGCCTATCAGCTGACATGGAAGATTTCCCTTTAACATCATCCTGAATTAGTGTTTTTAACATTGTCTTCCCAAAGCAGGTGACACATTTTGCAACCTTTTCATATAATGTAGCCATGCCATTCAGCCATCATACCCGAATATGTAATCTCTTCCATCTTAGAGGAACATGGGCACCTATAACAGTAGATTCAGTACATTTTTGACACTCAGTATTAGGTTATACTACACCAAACTTTGGTGATGTGAGGAAAATAGCATTTTTTCTCCCCTAGTATAAGCTAAATTCAGTCATTGGCCAGATACAAATTCATGCAAGTAAAGCTGAAATTTAATGGTATATTATCTTGAAATGCATTGGGGTAGGTATTGCCATTAACGTATTGCCTTTAAGATATGTGACCTACCTGGGACAGCAGTGTTTTTAACTAGGGATAAGATGTACATAGAAGCAACTACAGATTTCAGGTCTCGGGTATGTACGTGTGTTGAAAAGATAGTGAAATCTTGTGATGTGGTTCAGTCAATTCAAGAAAATGGAAATAGCCTCTGTCTTGGAGCTGAATTAGTGGTTCCCAAACTGTGTGCCAAGGCACCCCAGAGTGCCACACAGTCAACTCATAGAAGTTATTTTATGGGATATTCTTTATTTTTGAGGAAAACAGTAATATTTGATCTGTCAGACACCCAATGAGCTACTAGCTGAAGTAGGTCAGTTTCAACATTAGATGGCGCTACATTCCTTTTGATGATGTCATATCGTTCTAAAGCTGGGTTTTTGGAGACAGGTGAAGAAAGTAAATGCTGTGTGGCAATTAAAGTGGAACATAAAATGAATGTGGCAGTATACAGTTTAATTCCAGGACTTGAGAAAGTGTGCAGTGCCCAACAGGTGTATATGCCCTTAGGTAAGAAAGTTCAGTTATTAAAGAATGAAATAAAAATAGACCTTGTTTCCTTTCAATTTAGGAGTATCACTGTTTTTCAAGCTGCTACTAAGTTGTTAAGCCATACATACTTTGTAGGTTATTTGAATCTAACTACTTAATAAATGAAGTGGTAGGTATTTCTTTTGGCCAAGTGGCACTATAAAAAAAAATTACTAAGAGACAAAAGGATTCCTGCACCAAAGTTTGGGAACTTCTGCTCAACTGAATCGTTACTGAGTTTCTTGGAGTTGATCAAGGGTGAGCTACAAAGCCAGCCTGTTTCCATCCATCCCTTCACTTCAGGTCCTTTTAAATCCGCTGTCAAACAGCAAGTAGGGACGCCATGCCCTAGATCCCTTTCCTTCTGATAAAATCTAATAGGATCCGTATTTTCTACCAATTTGAACAGATTGAGTTCCTAAAACTTGATATTAAAATAAGTCTCAGTAAATTCAGTTATATTATTCCATTGGCTTTCATTTCAAAAATGGAGTTACGTTCCTGGGATGGGGGTCGGGTTCAGGGGTGGAGGTGAAGGGCATTAGTCCCAGAATATGTTAAAAGTTACACTTCCTAAGAAAAGGAAGTATCTCAAGGTTGAATATTCAAAGAGAAAAGATGGTTTTGTTTTTCAAAAAGTTGTTCAAAATAAGCCACAAAAAGCAAGCATATAATTACAAAACAAAACCAAGAAATCAACGCAGCATATAAATTAGAGGTGCTTTTTCAATTCATAAACTAATTCCTCACTTGCAAAAACATTCATGACAGAGTTCCCTGTGATATGAGCCTCCCCGGGGCATTTGAAATATGATTCAATTTTTAAAAATTCTATTTGTACCCAATTTTTTCAGAAACAAAACATTGGTTTTAAACAAGGTGCATCTGTTTCCAGAAAATGCTTTCCCATGGAGCCGTGTGTAGAAGGCTTGTACTGCATCTGGAGATCACACTCGGCTCAAATCAAGAATCTCTTTGAACACACCAAGCTTAGGAGCTAAACTGTCTTGGCTGCTTGCTTATGTTTGATCCTGTTGGGAATGAGGCTAATTGTTTAAGAATTTATGTCCTGGTAAGGCTGTTAGCACTTTAAATTGATTTGGTATTTTTAAAAGCTTATTTAAAACTTACTTATACTGAGGAGCTTGGCTTTCCTTGAGTTAAAAAATTTATTTCCAGATTTCACCTGGCTTCTCTGTGCAGAAAATGTGCCCTAAAAGCATCCTTTTACATTGTGATTGCAACGGGTCATCTGTATAAGCTTTTTACTAGAGTATGTCTGCATCTGGGCTTTCTTTAAAATCCTTCCTTGCCTCCCGACATACTAATGACTGCCCTGTTCCTAATGTGGTCTTACACAACCAAGAGCCTTTAAAAACGTTTACATTCACAGTGTCCTTTGCACAAGTATATGAAAGTTCTTTATAAACATTAATTAATTTACACACTTCTGTGGAAGGAGTCAATCTCATTTTTCCTTCTCACAATTAACACTTTTGATCCTTTGGCATCGTATACCTGTCTTCCTACAGAGGCAAGTTATTATTGGTTTTTCAGGAGCGGAGAATCTAGCCACATAGAACTTTGGAAACTCCACATGACTTACCATCAAGCTTTGTAAATAACAGGGAATACACACACACACACACACACACACACACACACACACACACACACACACACACACTTCTTCGGTAAGATTTTGTGGAAGATGAAGATGTCCCACTTCATTTTCAATAGTTGGTAGATAGGTCTGAATGTTCTAGAAGTCTAGGATGAACTTTGACTCACATTTTGAGAGAAGCCTGGGAGGAATCTTTTTTGTAAAACAAAAAACGTTTTTGAAATCTGAAGAATTACCTTTTAGTCAGTTGTGGCATAGCTATATGTTAGGTTTGGCAGTAGATATATTTAAGACACAGAGTCAGATAGGAAGGAGTATTCCATTAATTGTCTGTTATGTGCCAGATCATTTAGAAACATTATCTTTCATCCTTCAGTAGTTCTGCAGTGTATGTTTTATATTCCCCATTTTACAGGGGAGAATGAGAACCAAGGAGGTTAAGTGCTTTGCCCGGTGGATGGTAGAACCAGAGTTACAGTCCAGGTCTGACTGATTGTATAGCCTGGGTGCTCTTTCAATTATCCCTTCCCCTTCCCAGATCTTGTTAGAGCTGTAAGGGCCATTTAAAGGTTATCTAGCCCATCAACTTTGCGGACAAGCAAACTAAAATTCAGAGAGACAAGTAACTTGTACAAGGTCACCTTGTGTTCAGTTCTTGTTGATACTTCCAAATAACCTTGAAATGTGCTCAGTAAACATTCCATATTTATCTCAGCTGATTGGAGCCTTTCAGAAATCTACCAGTCCTCCCAAAGGTTGAGATGCCAACCATTATACTTGGTAGTATTTCTGGAATTCTAGGAAATTCATCTATCAAGTAGTACCTCAGGGTTGGTTGGCATTGAGATTCTCCCGCAACCTCTTTATCCTTACTGGCTTCTTTTCTTCAACTTTGACTTCATGTCCCTGCTACAGTCTACCATTAAAATCCAAATCCACAGAGACACAGTATTAGCACCATAAAACTGTCTTTGGGAGATTATCCTGTTCGTTTTAGGCATGCAAAATACATCCATTAACAAACTTAAAATCTTGGTTCAATGCTAAGTATAAGTTACCACCAAGTAAATATTAAATGATTTGCTCATTCTTTTTTTCCTAGTTGTGATGATGTGTATTCCCAGTCCTTTAGGAGCTAACATTAATATCATGCATCAGGCACTACAGCAAAGCAACTTAATACTCATGTCGATATTCTGAGAACATTAAGTGGTAGCTTTTAGGTCTTTAGTTTTATATTTGAAAAAAACTTAGGCTCAGAGAAGTTAAATAATTTGTGAAAGGATACAAAGCTCTCCTCTAAATGGAGGGAAACCTGACTTTTACCAGCTGTAAGCAACCTTTCTTCTTTAAAGATTCATTAGCCACAACATCTTTAATCTCTTACTCTTATTCTGCTCAAAAAGATCCAGAGGTTAGCAGTGGGTTCTCAAAAGACAAGTGAAAAAAGTCTGGATCTAGGAGCCCAATTAAAAGCTCAGAAGCACTAGCTCTGAAAGGAATATGGTGTGTGTGTGTGTGTGTGTGTGTGTGTGTGTATACACACCTTTTCCTCAAATTGGATGTCAGGAAGAGGCTAGATCTAAATGAAGGGAAGACAGGGATACAAGTAGCTCACACCAGATGGACTTAATTAAAAAATTGTCAGCCTGGCAACATAGTTCTGGAAACAGTTCAGCGTCCATTTCTACATTTACAGTTTTACACATAATCTCTAGTAGAGCTCACTTTTAACCTACCTTCCAATCCATATTTTGGATCACATCTCGGAATTGTGGCCTATTCCTGCTTGAAAACTTCAGAAGGCTTCCCTTGGGGTAACTGCTGACTTCTTTCTAGTCCTCTCCAATGCTGATTCTTAGTTGCCTTCCTCGGTGTCTCAGTCACTGAAGACTTGGCCACTCCACCTTTCACTAATTTCTATTATAGTCTCCACCCCTTTTGATCTTTTTGTTGTCTAATCTGGTTCTTCTTTCTCCTCCTTACTGTTGGGTGAGCACTGCCCTTACTATGAGAGTACAATTTCTTTTTTCTTTATGCTCCATAAGGTCTTCCACTTTTGTGGTAGAGGTTATTGTTCGCTGTGTCCTTAACTCACAGCCACATCACCAGCCTCTCCACTGTACCCCAAAACTCTATTCTTTACTATGTGTAGCCCATCTCAGTTTGGATCTTTTATAGCACGGTGTTTGCCAAGTGTTAATGTACATGGGAATCATCTGGTGATCGTGTTAGAATAGAGGTTCTCATTCAGGAGATCTGAGTAGGACCTGAGATCTTGCCCCATGGGATTGCCACATGCTGCCCCTGCTGTTGATCCAAGGACCGTATCTGGAGTAGCAAGGCAGCGTTTACGTGTCTGAAAATGACCACAGGACTGGTTCCTTTCTCAGCTTCTCTTTTAGCATCCCAGAATGCCAAGGTCTACCTTTTTCATGAAGCTCTTTTAAGTTGTACTAACCTGAAGATAAAATTCACCTGGATGGGCCTTTTAGTCTAAAGCCCCCAATCAAGATTTTATACACTTGATAATTCATTATTTGTTCTCATGTGTTGTCTTCCTATTAATGTGGGAGTTTAGGCAGTGACACAAGTCTACCTAAAGAAAATCTGCAGGTAATCATGGAAGTAGTTCTTTGGATAAGATGCCGTGAACTTATTTTGTGTTCTCCACAGTGCCCAGCACTGAACTGGACATTGAACTGGATTCCTTAATATCATCCCTCCAGTGTATGGTGGTCCCTCCTTTTGCTCTTGAAATCCTGCCCATGTAGACTCTCTGCCCCAGTGAGGCAGGCCTTTGTCAGACTTGGTCACCACTACAGCTCCAGGACCCGAAGCAGAACTTGGTACATAGCAAATGCCTAATCATTGTTTTATAGTCATCAAACAGTTGAATGAAAATTACAAAGTAAAGGTCAAATTCCAGCTCTGTGAAGCTGTCCCCTCCTTACCCTCAAGTACAAACAGCACACTCTCTTCAGAACTCCCATAAGAACTTTGTGTTCCTCATGTAAGCCTTCAGTGTTTCTCGAAGTGCAGAGACCACCTGCATCAGAGCCCTCTGGCGTGCTTGACAAAATGCAGGTTCCTAGGCTTCACTCCAGACCTGTGAAATCAAAATCTCTGGAGTGGAGCCTGGCAAGCCACAATTTTAGCACTCATTGTAGTGGACATTAAAATTTGGAGACCTCTGAACTGAGCTCTTAGCTCTGTTAGAAGTGCTGACGAAAACACAAAATAGCAAAAGATTGTCAAAATAGAAAGAAAAACGTTCTCTACCCAAATAATTATCAATTACCTTTTTTGTTTATTTTTGCTGGTTTTCATTTTCTCCCCAGCAGTATCTTGTTTGTTTGTTTGTTCCAAAATCTTGCCTCAAGCCATTTGGAAGTTGAAGTCATGGACCACTTTAAGAATTCCAGAACATAGGCCAAAAAAAAAAAAAAAAAAAATCATTCAAGGTAAAAATAACTGTTTTAGAGTTGAGCTTGAAAGAAGGTAGGTATTCTAATCTTTTTATTTGGGACTTCTGGCAGAATTTTAAATGAGGGAAGAGGAAAAAGAAAACACAGGCAAATTGAATGAGGACATGTGTTCTCTTAGTTCTGCGGTTACAGGGGATTAGTGGTGACGAGATCCAAAGACTCGTCATGCTGGGGGTCATCCCCAAGGCACACTGGAAAATTCCTATGACAGACACCAGGGACTGCCTTTGAATCTCTGAAGAAGAGAAATTGAAATCTGGGGTTCTTTGGATCAGGGGATGACACGTAAAAGATTGATCCTGTGGAGTATATGGGGGGTCAGTTGTACCAATTAACTCTACTTTTGTACATGTTTGGAAATACCATAAAAAAGAATGATCTGAGCCCAGCCTAATTAGAGATTGGGGCTTGGAGGTGGATGTAGGAGTGAGGATGTGGGGAAGACCTGCTGTTCTTGGAGGAGGGGAGGGGTGGAGAGGGTTGATTCAGGCAGCACTGGGAGCACCCTTGGTATTGTGAGGGCGATATTTGTGTGTCACCCACACCCTGTGTCAACAGATGGGCTAAAATCTGGCTACATAGTTAGTCCAGTCTTGCCAGTAACTTAGATAGGGAGCTTTTCACGTAATAAGTAGAAAGTATTATACTTAAAAGGAGGTTTCCTTATCCAGGTCCTGCTGTAAAGGAAGCTGGATTTCCATGTGTGAGGGAAAATTGGCAGAACGAGTAGCCATAATTAAAGGTCAAAGGAAGTGGCCTAGCTTTGAATTCAGTCCTTTCCAATTCTGGATTTTGACAATGAAGAAATATGTGTTTAGGGAGGGTAGGCTGAAGGTCTAAATAAGCTTTCTCAGTAAATCGAAGGAAGAATAATCCAACTTTAGCAAAGGGAAAGAAATATGTTAATACATAGGCAAATAATCATAGCTGAAAGGTAGGTAAAATAATGCCTTTGGCTGGAGATGGAAAAAGGCCAATTAACCCATGGTAGCTATGTGGACTAATTACAAAGAAGGTAGTATCTTGACCTTAAAAAAAAAAAAAAAAAAAAAAGGTGGAGTTGGTGTTTGTTGATAATGATAATGTTAATTGTAGAGAATTGGGAAACAGAAATCCTAAAAGGCATCACTATATGAACTAAAATAGGCTTTGGGCTCTCATAAGAGCTTTTTGTCGTTGCCATTATTCCTGAGACCACTAACCTGAATGACAACTCTCCAGAACATAATGTCCAAAGATGAATTTACAGAATGAGCGAGAAAGAGAAGGAAAAGGAAAGGGGAGGGTAAGGAGAATGGAGGAAAATAAGACCCAGAGTTGATCTTCCTCAAGTAAGACCACACCAAAGATAGTTTGTTCAGTATGAGCAGTTCAATTCCAGATGTGGAACAGCTGGAGACAGTTCAGAGGAAAGCAGCGAGAAGAGACTTAGATGGAACAAAGAACTGGAAAGCATATAAAAGGCAGCCTTTGAGAATGAAGTCCTTGGTAGGAGTCTGTTTTCTAATTTTTATGGCAAGGGTTAAGAAGTATCAGAAGTTCTTTTCTGTATAGTTCAATTTCCCCTTGATATGCAAGGCAGTCATTCTCCAAGTATGTGAGTGCTTGCAAACAGACAGGAAGGAAAGTTTGTGCACATAAGAGGCATTCAGTAGTTGGGGTGGACCCAGAGTTTTCTAGTGAGGTAGAGAGCAGTGAGGGTGAGGGGCTGTAAGTGCAACAGCAGGGGGACGACTGTTGGAGTGCCGGGCTGTCTGAATTCTAGAACAGCCGATAGTGCAAGTGTTAGCAATTCCATCCTTGGAGACAAATAAAGAGTGTGCTGAACTGGTCCTAGAAGTTTAATTGTTGGGAATCACCCTGAGTCTGGCAGGGAGCTGCGTGAGGTTACCTAATGGGTCTCTTCCGTCTATTTTCTGTGATTTACCCCCCTTAGCCTGCAGCGGTACATGGTTGAGTCATTGCTAAATGCAGATATCTCATTAAAAGGGGGAATT
This sequence comes from Zalophus californianus, assembly GCF_009762305.2. NCBI lineage: Eukaryota > Metazoa > Chordata > Mammalia > Carnivora > Otariidae > Zalophus > Zalophus californianus. The sequence continues at coordinate 114,898,917 of NC_045599.1, forward strand.
AAAGGCTATTAAAAATGATTTGCTGCTAGTCCCAGATGAAAGAAGGACCAATTTACAGTTACAGTTGCCCTGGTCCAAAATAAAATGCAAATTGTCAAAATTGGGCCATTGTAGGAGAACAGGAGTGAACCAGAGCACACATCCTGGCATTCTTTTGAAAGAAAGACACACCCGCAAAAGGGAAATTTCTGAGAGGCTGATTTAAGCAGTTTTCCTTCATCTGCTATAGAGACTAAAGTCATCAGACTGAAAATTCAGAAGTTCTTTGTAAATCTGAGACATAAATTTGGAGTGTGGATCTAAGCAACAAGTTATCTGTATTCCTGGAAGGTGCAAAAGGTTGAGTTGATAAATGATCTTTTTTAAAATAATTTATTTTTAAAATATACTTAAATACAATAAGACACCCTGATAACTCAAGGCTGGTTTAGAAGTTTCTCTTGTAAGAACATTAAAAATTGCATAATCAACCCTGAATTACCAAATGTTTACAGAAGTCTCTATCTTAAGAAATACTGTCCACAACATGGTGTACCATCCTGAAAAGAGTAAGAGCCATCCAATTTTAAAACTGGCAGTTTATAGAAGATGAAGCTGAGAACTGAGGGAGATGCATTTTTATCTGCAGATACCAATTAGAAGTTATTAAGTCCTTCATTTGTAATAGCTTGGCCATACTTGACAGCAATCCTACAAAATGTGGTCCTCTTTTCAGAGGATCCTACTCATGCTCCTACCCTGCTCATATACCTCAGATATCCCCCCAACATAGCTCTTATGCACTCTATGTGAAATAGCCCCAACCCATTAAAACTTTTTCGCCCACTGACCATCTGGTCCCATGAAAATAAAAAAAGGAGTGATTAAAAACCTGGGGACATGAAGCAGTTGGTAAAACCTAAGAGCATCCAGTGTAGAGCTAACTCTCATTCCATTTTTGCTGCCTCCAGCATATCATCACCGCCTCTCAGCTCCCCTGGTTCCAAGATTCCCCTTCAGAACTCCATCTAACTCATGAACCTCAAGTAGTTTCTTCTTTCCTACAGGCTAAGTCCACGCTCCTAGCCTAGTTTTGAAAATACTCTATTTTTCTTCCAAGAGTTCTTATACATAGGACGAATTAATGTTATTTGAGTTTTCAAACTAGGAAGGAGTCCTGAGTACAGAGTGATGATTGTCATCAGGATTGTACTGAAATAGATGGACCACTTCTCACAGAGCATCCGTTGCTTAGAAACAGTGTTATCAGAGTCCTGATGTGTGTGTGCCCCAGAAAGATTCAGGCAGTAGAATTTCCACTCGTTCTCAGCTCATGCAATGACCAGCCATAGGGGTACATTTTTTTCCCCCTGTGGATACAGCCATTACATCTACAGGTTCTTGGTCTACGAGATTCTCCTCTGCCACTGTCACTCAGCAAGGGTCACCTCTGGGCTGTGAGCTGAGGTCCATTGGAGTCTAGACCACCCCTCCAAGTGGCTCATTGCTTTCATTCATTCCTTCCGGCCAAGGATGCAGGTGCTTTTAGGGAAGCCTTTCAGTGTGTTAGCAGAGGAAGTGATTTTAATGCCCATACAGTGCCTTGATTTGGAGTTTTCTTTTCCTTAAACACTGGAAGCAAGCATACCTTTGTTTTAGGAAAGGAGATCCACTGCTGTTGTCTTAGTTCATTCTTACTGCTTCTCCCTTAAGTCTGAAGGCTTTATGAATAACTCCCAATCCTTAATTCCTCATTCTGTGGAATTGAAAGTGAATTCAAGTGAAGACACCTGGAGTTGAGCAGGTGTAGAGCAGTAAAATCTGATAAATTCTTTTATCTCTGCATCTAGCTCCTTTATCTTAATCATTAATCTCTTCTTACAAGAAAAAATTGTGTTCCAGGAAAGCATGGCATAGTGCTTAAAACTAGGGCTTAAAACCAGGGTTTAAGCATCCAACGAACCTCCATTTGAACCCCACCTTAGAACTCTCTCCTCATCTAGGAAATGGAGACCTAGCAATAACTTAGTAGCTTTGTCATAAGAAATAAAAAAGGTAATATTAATTAAATGCTTAGCACATGGCTGGCAGTGCTTCGATGCCAGTTGAAAAAGTGACTGCAAGAGAGTATAGTCCAAGATGGCAGAGGAGTAGGAGACCTTGGTTTTGTCTGGTCCCAAGAATGCAGCTAGATCGCTATCAGATCATTCTAAACACCTGTGAACTCAGCCAGAGCTCTAAGAAAAGAATAGCTGCAACTCTACAAATAGAAAAGCGACCACTTTCTGCAAGAATGACAAGACAGAAAAACTGACTTCAGAAAAGAGAAAAGAGGCAGTACTTACTGCCAGGGGCCTAATCAGTATGGACATAAGTAAGATATCAGAACTAGAGTTCAGAATAATGATTATGAAGATACTAGCTCAGCTTGAAAAAAGCATAGAAGACACTAGAGAATCCCTTTCTGGGAAATAAAAGAACTAAAATCTAACCAAGTTGAAATCAAAAAGGCTATTAATGAGGTGCAATTAAAAATGGAGGCTCTAACTGCTAGGATAAATGAGGTAGAAGAGAGAATTAATGATACAAAAGACAAAATGTTGGAGAATAAAGAAGCTGAGAAAAAGATAAACAACTACTGGACCACGAGGGGAGAATTCGAGAGATAAGTGATACCATAAAGAGGAACAATATTAGAATAATTGGGATCCCAGAAGAGGAGGAAAGAGAGAGGGGCAGAAGGTATATTGGAACAAATTATAGCAGAGAACTTCCCTAATTGGGGAAGGAAACAGGCATCAAAATCCAGGAGGCACAGAGAACCCTCCTCAAAATCAATAAAAATAGGTCAACACCCCGACATCTAATAGTAAAACTCACAAGTCTCAGAGACAAAGAGGAAATCCTGAAAGCAGCTCGGGACAAGAGATCTGTAACCTACAATGGTAGAAACATTAGATTGGCAACAGACCTATCCACAGACACCTGGCAGGCCAGAAAGGACTGGCATGATATATTCAGAGCACTAAATGAGAAAAATACGCAGCCAAGAATACTATAACCAGCTAGGCTGTCATTGAAAATAGAAGGAGAGATAAAAAGCTTCCAGGACAAACAAAAACTGAAAGAATTCACGAACACCAAACCAACCTTACAAGAAATACTGAAAGGTGTCCTCTAAGCAAAGAAAGAGCCTACAAGTAACGTAGACCAGAAAGTAACAGAGACAGTATACAGTAACAGTCATCTTACAGGCAATACAATGGCACTAAATTCATATCTTTCAATAGTTACCCTGAATGTAAATGGGCTAAATGCCCCAATCAAAAGACACGGGGTATCAGATTGGATACAAAACAAGACCCATCGATATGCTGTCCTCAAGAGACTCATTTTAGACCCAAAGACGCCTCCAGATTGAAAGTGAGGGGGTGGAACACCATTTACCATGCTAATGGACATCAAAAGAAGGCTGGGGTAGCAATCCTTATATCAGACAAATTAGATTTAAACCAAAGACTATAATAAGAGATGAGGAAGGACACTACATCCTACTTAAGGCCTATCCTACAAAAAGATCTAACAATTGTAAATATCTATGCCCCTAACATGGGAGCAGTCAATTAAGTAAGCCAATTAATAACAAAATCAAAGAAACACATCGACAATAATACAATAATAGTGGGGGACTTTAACACACCCATCACTGAAATGGACAGATCATCTAAGCAAAAGATCAACAAGGAAATAAAGGCTTTAAATGACACACTGCACCAGATGGACTTCACAGATATATTCAGAACATTCCATCCCAAAGCAACAGAATACACATTCTTCTCTAGTGCCCATGGAACATTCTCCAGAATAGATCACATCCTGGGTCACAAATCAGGTCTCAACCAGTGCCAAAAGATTGGGATCATTCCCTGCATATTTTCGGACCACAATGCTTTGAAACTAGAACTCAATCACAAGAGGAAAGTCGGAAAGAACTCAAATACATGGAGGCTAAAGAGCATCCTACTAAAGAATGAATGGGTCAACCAAGAAATTAAAGAAGAATTAAAATTCATGGAAACAAATGAAAATGAAAACAAAACTAATCAAAATCTTTGGGATGCAGCAAAGGCGGTCCTAAGAGGAAAGTATATAGCAATACAAGCCTTTCTCAAGAAACAAGAGAGGTCTCAAATATGCAGCCTAACCCTACAACTAAAGGAGCTGGAGAAAGAATAGCAACTAAAGCCTAAACCCAGCAGGAGAAGAGAAATTTAAAGATCAGAGCAGAAATCAATGAAATAGAAACCAAAAGAAGAGCAGAACAGATCAACGAAACTAGGAGCTGGTTCTTTGAAAGAATTAATAACGTTGATAAACCCCCAGCCAGACTTATCAAAAAGAAAAGAGAAAGGACCCAAATAAATAAAATCATGAATGAAAGAGGAAAGATCACAACCAACACCAGTGAAATACAAACAATTATAAGAACATATTATGAGCAACTATATGCCAGCAAATTAGATAATCTGGAAGAAATAGATGCATTCCTAGAGATGTATAAACTACCGAAAAAGAACCAGGAGGAAATAGAAAACCTGAACAGACCTATAACCACTAAGGAAATTGAAGCAGTAATCAAAAAATCTCCCAACAAGAGCCCAGGGCCAGATGGCTTCCCAGGGTAATTCTACCAAACATTTAAAGAAAAATTAATTCCTATTCTTCTGAAGCTGTTTCAAAGAATAGAAATGGAAGGAAAACTTCCAGACTCATTTTATGAGGCATTACCTTGATCACAAAACCAAAGACCCATCAGAAAGGAGAACTATAGACCAATACCCTGATGAACATGGATGCAAAAATTCTCACCAGAATAGTAGCCAATAGGATCCAACAGTACATTAAAAGGATTATTCACCATGACCAAGTAGGATTTATTGCTGAGCTGCAAGGGTGGTTCAACATCCGCAAATCAATCAGTGTGATGCATTAATAAAAGAAAGGACAAGAACCATCCGATCCTCTCAGTAGATGCAGAAAAAGCAAAGTACAGCATCCTTTCTTGATACAGACTCTTGACAGTGTAGGGATAGAGGGATAACATACCTCAATATCATACAAGCCATCTTTGGGAAACCCACAGTGAATAACATTCTCAATGGGGAAAAACTGAGAGCTTTCCGCCTAAGGTCAGGAACACGGCAGGGATGTCAACTCTCAACACTGCTATTCAACACAGTACTAGAAGTCCTAGCCTCAGCATTCAGACAACAAAAAGAAAGAGGCATCCAAATCGGCAAAAAAGAAGTCAAATTCTCACTCTTCACAGATGACATGATACTCTGTGTGGAAAACCCAAAAGACTCCACCCCAAAATTGCTTGAATTCATACAGGAATTCAGCAAAATGGCAGGATATATAAAAATCAAGGCACATAATTCAGTTGCATTTCTGTACACTAACAATGAAACAGAAGAAAGAGAAATTAAGGAGTCAATCTCATTTACAATTGCCCCTAAAACCATAAGATACCTAGGAATATAGTTAATCGAAGAGGCAAAGGATATGTACTCAGAAAACAATAGAATACTCATGAAAGAAACTGAGGAAGCCACAGAGAAACGGAAAACATTCCATGCCTCATGGATTTAACAAATATTGTTAAAATGTCTGTGCTATTTAGAGCAATCTATACATTCAGTGCAATTCCTATCAAAATACCAGCAACTTTTTTCACAGATCTGTATCAAATAATCCTAAAATTTGTATGGAACCAGAAAAGACCCCAAATAGCCAAAGGAATGTTGAAAAAGAAAAGCAAAGCTGGTGCCAACACAATTCCAGACTTCAAGCTCTATTACAAAGCTGTCATCATCAAGACAGTGTGGTACTGGCACAAAAACAGACCCATAGATCAGTGGAACAGAAGAGAGAATCCAGAAATGGACCCTCAACTCTGTGGTCAACTAATCTTCATTAAAGCATGAAAAAAATATCCAATGGAGAAAAGACAGTCTCTTCCACAAATGGTGTTGGGAAACTTGGACAGCCACATGCAGAAGAATGAAACTGGACCATTTCCTTACACCACACACAAAAATAGACTCAAGATGGATGAAAGACGTATATGTGAGACAGGAATCCATCAAAATCCCAGACAAAACACAGGCAGCAACCTCTTTGACCTCGGCTGCAGCAGCTTCTTGCTATATACTTCTCCTAAGGCAAGGGAAACAAAGGCACAAATGAACTTGATGAACTTGGGACTTCATCAAGATAAAAAACTTCTGCACAGCAAAGGAAACAGTCGACAAAACCAAAAGACAACCAACAGAATGGGAGAAGGTATTTACATATGTCTTACCAGATAAAGGGGTAGTATCCAAAATCTCTAAAGAACTTGTCAAACTCAACACTCAAAGAAGAAATAATACAATCAAGAAATGGGCAGAAGATATAAACAGACATTTCTCCAAAGAAGACATCCAAATGCCGAAAGAAGCATGAAAAATGCTCAACATCACTCAGGATCAGGGAAATACAAATCAAGACCACAGAGAGATAACCCCTCACACCCGTCAGAATGGCTAAAATGAACAAGTCAGGAAACGACAGATGTTGGCAGGGATGCGGAGAAAGGGGAACCCTCCTACACTGTTGGTGGGAATGCAAGCTGGTGCAGCCACTCTGGAAAACAGTATGGAAGCTCCTCACAAAGTTGAAAATAGAGCTGCCCTGTGACCCAGCAATTGCACTACTGGGTATTTACCCCCAAGACACAAATGTAGTGATCCAAAGGGGCCCCTGCACCCCAATGTTTATAGCAGTAATGTCTGCAATAGGCAAACTATGGAAAGATGAATGACAGATGAATGGATAAAGAAGATGTGGTATATATATATATATATACACAATGGGATACTACTCAGCCATCAAAAAATTGAAATCTTACCATTTGCAACGACATGGTTGGAACTAGAGGGTATTATGCTAAGTGAAATAAGTCAATCAGAGAAAGACAGTTACCATACGATCTCACCCATATGTGGAATTTAAGAAACAAAACAGAGGCTCATAGGGGAAGAGAGGAAAAAAATAAAACAAGATGAAGCCAGAGAGGGAGACAAACCATAAGGGACTCTTAATCATAGGAAACAAACTGAGGGTTGCTGGAGGGGAATGGGATGGGGGGATGAGGTAACTGGGTGATGGTCATTATTGAGGGCTTGTGATGTAGTGCACACTGGGTATTATAAAAGACTGATGAACCACTGACCTCTACCTCTGAAACTAATAATACATTATATGTCAATTAATTGCATTTAAATAAAAATTTTTAAAAATAATTTTAAAAATGTGCATATTGCTTTCAAACTGCTAGAAAATGGGGAGAAACAGAAGACAGCATAGCTTGTGTTTAAGTGGCTTATTTAGGGTTTTTTTGTTTTGGTTTGGTTTTTTTGCAAAATGGGTGTTAGAGAAGATAAACAAGGAAAGGCAGTAGGTAGGAAAATTTAAGAATTGTGTATTTATTAGCCAGTGAAATCAGTAGTGCCCAAAGGGGTGGCTTGTAGGTTCTAAACAGCAGTAGAATTAGAATCAAGCCTTAAAACTATCATGCAGAGGTGGACTTGCCAGGTGGGTACTGAACAGATTATTTTAGCATCTCGCTGGGGAAAATTCTCCAGTTTTATGTATATATCACTTCCTAGGTATAGTGAGGGAGGGGGCTTTCGAGTCAGGCCAACCAGAATTCTCCCCAGTTCTCTGTGCTCTCAGAGGCTCCCCTGCTAAAAATAGAGATGAAAAGAAGTGTGTTGCACTGTGAGGCTTGGCGGTAATACATACTAAGGTCTGGAACAATGCCATGCTCCTTGGAAGTGATCAATAAATGGTGACTGTTGTTATCTGTAATCATCTATGTTCTCTTCCTCTGTCGACAGGGCAGGTCTACCTAGATGTAGATTTTCTGAACATCTGGACTCAGAATGACACATAGTGTCAAGGAGTGACATGACCCCACAGGAAAGTGAGATTCCTGATTCCCTTAGTAGGGAGGCGAAACCTCTTACCACAACCATGCCTCTGTGATCCTGGAAATTAATATTCTCCCCCTACAAAGGTTAACAACTTACTTTATAAAGTAAGTACTTTAGTGCTTTAAAGAAATTTTTGATACATAAACACACTTTTATTCCCTTCAGGGGAAGTATAGATAGAAACTTCACCTCAATTCATTGTGCTTCTGCCTCAGTCCACTTTCTGCATGATTTGTATCTTGAGGTACTTTGTTCCTTTCTCTCTATAGGATCTATTTTCTTGCATGGAGACTTGTGTCCAAATACTGGACTTCTAACATTCCTCTTGCCTGAGATTTTTCTTTTTTTTTTTTTTGAAAGATTTTATTTATTTATTTGACGGAGAGAGACACAGCGAGAGAGGGAACACAAGCAGGGGGAGAAGGAGATGGAGAAGCAGGCTTCCCGCGGAGCAGGGAGCCCAATGTGGGGCTCGATCCCAGACCCTGGGATCATGACCTGAGCCGAAGGCAGACGCTTAACGACTGAGCCACCCAGGCGCCCTCTGAGATTTTTCTTTTAATTGCTGCAGTGCATGGATAAAATAGGAAATCATAAAGCCCAAGTTTTTGTGATGCTGAGGAGGTATTTCCAGTCTTCAGTCTACAGAACACCAGGGTAGGGTGTTAAGAACAAGAACCAAGTGGTTGCTTGTCACTGAGAAAAATTAGGTTTCCCAGGTTACACCACTATTTTTCAAATATATGTAAATACCACGTGATTATTAAAATACAAATTCATGGAAGAAAATATTTGCGAAAGACATATTTGGTACAAGACTGTTACCCAAATTATACGAAGAGCTCTTAAAACTTAACAGTAAGAAAACAATCCAATAAAAAATGGGCCGAATATCTTAATAGACACCTCACCAAGGAAGATATACAAATGGCAAATAGCGTATGAGAAGATGCTCCACATCATATGTCATCAGGGAAATGCAAATTAAAACATACAAAATGCCGTTACATACTTATTAGAATGGCCAGAGTCCAGAACACTAACAACACCTAATGAAGGCAAGGCATGGAACAACAGAAATTCTCGTAAAGTGGTATGGCCATTCTGGAGGACAGTTTGGTGATTTCTTACAAGACTAAACATACTTGTAACATATGATCTAACAGTTGTGTAGTATGAATACAGAATACAAAATTTCTTTGGTATTTACCCAAAAAAGTTGAAAACTTATGTGCACACAGAAACCTGCACAGGGATGTTTATAGCCACTTAATTCATAATTTCCAAAATCCAGAAGCAACCAGGATGTCCTTCAGTAGGTGAATGGGTAAACTGGTACATCCAGATAACGGAAATATTATTCAGGGCTAAAAAGAAATGAGCTATCAAACCATGAAAAGACAGGAGGAATCTTAAATGCCTGTTACTCAGTGAAAGAAGCCAATCTGAAAGGGCTACCTACTATTTGTTTCTAACTATATGACATTCTGGAAAGGGAAAATTATGGAGACAGTAAAAAGATCAAGGGTTGAGAGTAGAGAGGAGGGATGAATAGGATTTTTAGGGCATTGAAAATACTCTGAACGATACCATTGTGATGAATACGCATTATTATACATTTATCTAAATAGAATATACAAGACCAAGAGTGAGTCTAATGTAAATTCTGAACTTTGGTTATGAAGTGTTGATGTAGGTTCACCAACTGTAACCAGTATACCACTCTGGTGGGGGATGTTGATAATGGAAGAGACTATATGTGTGTGGGGACAGTGGGTATATGGGAAAGCTCTGTTCCTTACCCTCTTTGTTGTGAACCTAAAACTGCTCTGAAAAAGTAACATCTTACTTTTTTTCTAAGTGAATAGTATGCACAAAAAAAATATAAATTCATTTGGAAGCATTCCTGAATTGGAATGGCAATAACTTTTGAGCATTCTGTATTTTTCAGGTCATAGATACTAAACAGCTTATCACTCATAAGTTTGGGTAGTTCACTAGGTTTCTTTACCACCTCCCCCTTTTTCACATTGAAACGTTTGGGAACTCTTGACCTAGGCTTTGTTGATTTAAGGGTTAGTTGGAGATAAAACCACTAGATAAAGTTTTTGTCTCTGGGATCGTCATGTACTAGTGAGTCTTTCCACCTATTCTGAGTAAAAAGTCCCAGACTTTCCACTTAAGTGGTACCTTGTATCTTTCATCTCAAAAACATAAAATACGTTTTAAAATTCCACATTGGGATAGGAGAAAGAAAATGAGAGGGAAGGGTGTGGGAGAGCCTTGCCCAAAGTTACACAGGGCACCAGTGGAAGCCCTGGATAGAGAGAACCAGATTCTCCTTAGATTCATTGTTCTCAGACCCTGTTTCCAGAGACTTGATAAGACTTTTCTGCTCTAATTTCGTCAACAAACTTGAGTATGAAATACTTCTATTTTGTGCCAGTATCTCTCAAAATATGATATCTTCTATGAGTGGGGTCAATCATTTGGGTTAGTTTATTTTGGCAAAATTGTGTGGACTGAAGAATATCTGAGGTTATATTGATCTATATTCCATAAAAACTCAGACCAGGTATTCATGACACAGATTTGATGGAGAAACTTTCAGATTAAATAGGAATCAACCTTAAAAGTGAAGTTATTACTGATAGCCTTTTAGGTTCCAAAGTGGGAAAAAAATCACTATGCAAAAGAATCCTATGCCAAATTAACAACAGCTACTATTAGTTGGATATTTCCCTTGCCTATATCTCAAATTTCCCAATATTCATGTTGTAATATGGAGATAAAAATATGCCAAAACTCTTTTGTAAATATCTTGGTAATTAGTTTGTGTTTGTTATAAACATAAGAACAAATGAGGAGAACCTGGCTGGTTCAGTTGGTAGAGCGTGAGACTTGATCTTGGGGTCATGAGTTCAAGCCCCACGTTGGGCATAGAGCTTACTTGAAAAATTAAAAACTTAATAAATAAAAATAAATGAAATACTATAGTCCAGAGATAATCAAATCACTGTGGTGTGTAAATACTCCCAGAGGAAAAAATCCACAAAATTTATCATTATTGAAATCCATCATCTACACAGGGATGTCAGTCTTTGTTCTAACTGAGCAACACCCACATGCTGATGATTCCCACATGCATCTCCCTTCAGCTCTATGCCTACATATATAACTTTCTTTCTAGATGCCGACACTTCTAAAGTGCCATCACTGCCTCAAGCTTAACATGCCAAAAATTGACTTCATCTGCTCTTAGGTGCCTTTCCTTTCCTATTTGTCCCATTTCAGCTTAATGACACTTCAGCCTACCAGCTGGTCACTTGCAGCAGTCACCTAGTTTATTCTTTGGGGTTGCCCAAGTCATTTTTCTCAATATGGAAATGTGATCAGATCAGTCCCCTGCTTAAAACGGTTAGATGGCATCTCCTGTCTGTAAGTATCAAAGTTCAAACTCTTTGGCACAGCACATAGGGCCCGCAGTCCTCTTCTCACTTGTTTCTGGCCAGTCTGTCTGATAATGTGGGACAGCCCTATAATGTATAGTTTCCTAAATGGGTCATGTCATCCCTCTGCTCTTGGAGTATTTGCAAATAAATGCTCCCTTATACACTAGATTCAACTCAGGGGTACCTTTAACATGCACTCTCCAGTTTCTTTGTTACTCTTGGCTTTGTCTCTTCTGCCATTCTACCCCAGTAGACCCTCAGCGCAGGCAGTATGTCTTATTTGTATTTCTGCTGCCTATATATGGCCCCAGTACCTGAGATGTGGAAGGTGTTCAAATAATGTTTATTAATGGATGAGTGAACAAAGGAATCAGGAAATTAATTCCTTTCTTTCTAATAAACAGAACATTGATGGTACCCCAGCTAGGTCCAGGACGTCTGAATCTTTAATGCCAAAGGGAATCATGTGTCTGTGATGGTGGGTAGCTTTCCTTGATAGAAAGGTATAACCTCTTAATTTCCCTTTTGCCATCTTTATTGTTACAGCTACACAGCCAGACGACCTTTGCAGAGCCAGGGATTCTGGCCAAACAGCTGTACTGATGTTCCTAGACCTATCAGCAGCCTTAGACAGGCCAGGTCAGCATGTTCTACTCACCCACCCACCTGCAAGCCCTGTGGGTGGTTTTGTCTCATCTGGCTTTGGTCCTTCCCCAGAGAAGTTACGTGGACACTTTTCCTTTAATTCCTTCCGTTTTTATACTCTGTGTTAATAAGACCCTTTGCCATGCCTCTTGAGCCTGGTTGCCCCTGATGTCCTTCTGTTTGGTATTAATTATAAGGTCACTAAATATTGCCATGGGAGGGAACAGAACTAGGTAGTGAGCATTTCACAGTCCTTAGCATACTTATTCTTACAGCCCTGTGTCATGACCATGTCAGACACTAACCAGTGATTTAGAGTGCCCCTAAAGGACAAGATCCTTGAGAACTTCTGCAGGAACCTTCGTAGGTGTTCTGTAGGTGAGCTTTCTTTAAGAGCTTCTAGCAATGGGCAGTCATCCGATCAAACCCTAGCTGGCTGAGGTTGGAGGTGTTCTTAGTGACTAGGCAAATTGGAAGCTACCTGGGCAGCATTTCTATTCCTTGTTTGTTGTTCTTCTCTGATGAATTCATATGGGCGAAAAGTTAGAGAAGAAGGAAATACTTAGAGTGGGAAGGAGGAAAGGCTGACATTGTAGGAGTAAGAAAGAAAAAAAAGTTACATTTTCAGGTTGGAGTAGCGGGTGTTGCCTCTCTGGGCATCAAGCCCATACAATTCCCTTTCCCAAGCCAGGCAACACCCCAGGGCTCCCCTGAGCCTGTCACAGCTCCTTTGCCTCTGTCCTCTCTGAGATACGCAGAACCAGATGACTGTCTTCACAGTTGCCACTCGTCTTCTTATGGCTCATTACCATCACGTAGATGGAAGGAAAATAGAGGAGGGCTTCATTTCAATGAAGAGGCCAGAAGAGCATTTTTTCTCCTAGATCTAGGATGCATGCCCAGTGATCATGAAGAACTCTCTCAGGCCCAATCAGACTTTCACCAATTGTAGAATTACAGTTGCCTCAAATTCTGTGTACAAAGGCAGAGACTAAGTCGTTAAATCCATTACTAAACTGGACACTTAAGGTTCATAAAGACAGAGCATTTTGTTCGTTATTTTGTTCATGAACAGAACAATATCTGTCATGCTTATTCACTTAAGTATTTGGTGGGTGATTAAATTTATAAGTGAATAAGCAAATCCACAAAAAGTGTTACATTGTAACTTATTCTGTTAGGGCAAGTCTAAGCAAGAGGATAGGCTTGATATGTCTGGTACCTGATATAGTGCCCTTCATCATGCTTCTGTTTTCTCTACTGTCTCTTCTTTGACATCTGCTCACAGATACCTTGTTTCCAAGCAAAAAACATGAACTTTTGTTTGCTTTAAAGATTACTTATGTCTAGGGGCACCTGGGTGGCTCAGCCAGTTAAGCGTCTGACTCCATCTCAGTTCAGGTCCTGATCTCAGGGTCATGAGTTCAAGCCCCATGCTGGGGTCCACCTACTTTAATAATAATAATTATTATTATTATATCTAATATATGGGAGAAATTTCTCAAAGGATCAGGGCATGTTTTATGTGTTACACCTCAGGGCTGATTATTGAAGAGAATATTATCTAGTAACATCCTAAAATATCATTTTTCTTGCCAAGTCAGAAGAAAAGGAGACTTAATTGATAATCCCAGGCATGTACCACCATGTAGCTGCTAATCCACTGATTTTGCTTCTTCTTATCTTGACCAGACCAGCGTGACAACATGACAGTGTCTAAGGTAACTTGTCAAGAGATGGGCACCTGACAGCACTTTGCTGAAGGGTAGGCTTTACCCAATTTACAAATAAGTTGAAAAGTTAATATGTAATTTGTTTCCTTGGGAAATGAGTCTAGCCACTACTCAGTGTTGTTTACATTCAGTCCGTTTCCCAGACTGACCCCACAGGCCAGTCCCATGGATAGCAGAGCCAAAGGTGTACTAATTAGTTCCTGGCTTCTAGATTCCTCCAAGATCTCTAAGCTCTGTTCTTGTGCTTTCTGAGGAAGTTTCCTCTGGGACAGAGGCATGTTTCCGAGACTGGGAGTAGTAGGTAAAGAAGGAGTTCAAAGGAACAGGAACTCTAGTGTTACTTGGGTACAAGGCCTTGACTACTTGTTACCAACTTCTCTTATGCCAGTAAAGTATCATTTGATCATTTATTCAACAGATTTATTGAGTGGCCCCTACACTTTTGGAGTCTGTGAACAATACACAAAACCAACAAAACTCCATGCCCTCATGGAGCTGGTATTCTAGTTCAGGGGGTGAGTTCATAAACAAATGAATTACCTATATCAAATGAGATATCACAGGCGCCTGGGTGGCTCAGTCAGTTAAGTGTCCACCTTCGGCTCAGGTCATGATCCCAGCGTCCTGTGATCAAGTGCCATAACGGGTTCCCTGCTTCTCAGGGAGTCTGCTTCTCCCTCTGCCCCTCCTCCTCCTCATTCTCTCAAGTTCTCTCTCTCTCAAATAAATAAAATCTAAAAAAAAAAAAAAATAACAAATGACATACCACATAAGTCAGAAGGAGGTGGTTCAAGCAAGGAAGGGTTATAGGACAGGAATCTCAGTGATGGAGGGCTGAGAGGGCGCTTGTACAAAGACAGGAAGGATGAGAGTCAGTTGCCAAACTGTGAGGTGCTAGGGTGCCTGGAGTGTTTGAAGACTGACAAGGCCACCGTGGCCGGGAAGAGTGGGCAGGGGAGAGTAATAGCATGTCTGGGAGGTAAAGAGAGCAAGAGCAGGGCTTCACAGAAGATGTGAGGGCTTTAGCCTCTGTTCTCGTTGATACGGGAAAGCTCTGGAGGACTAGCAGCAGTGAGAGTGATGTGAGCTGACTACACACACAGACACACACACACACACTAACAATCTGGCTTTTTTGGCTGCTGTAGGCTGTAGAGGGACAAGGCTAGAAGCAGGGAGACCGGTCCAGAGGCTACTGCAGTAATCCAGACTGGAGGAATTGTGTTGGTGTAGACCAGGGTGGTAGCCATCAAGGTACTTTGAAGGTAGAAGAGCCAACAGAATTTCCTCATGGATTAGACGGGTGCTTTGAGAGAAGGAAGAATGGAGATGGCTTCGAGACTTTGAGGACCTGAACATCTAGAAACTGAAGTCGTCATTTGCTGAAGCAGAAGTGCCTTAGGAAATGCAAGTCTAGGCTACCCCTGTGAGCCGTCCGTGGGGAGGCCAGGTGGGAGCAAGTGAAGGTGGACAGAAGGGGCCCCAAGACTGAGCCCTGGGGCATCACAGCAGAAGAGGTGAGAGGAGGGAAGCCCAGGAGAGTGTGGAAGCTGGAAGCAGCAGCATGTAGAAGGCAGAGAGCAAGTAAACCAAAGGCTGCCCACGGTGTTCCTGAGACTCTGCTGTGGAGGCAGCCCTGAGCCAGTGAGGCAGGGAGGGGGATACAAACAACAAAATGACGCAAATCCTGTGACTCCAAATACGTTGTATATATTTGAATGCATATTTGGACAAAGCTGAGTTACAATATGTAAATAATTATGACTCAGTTTTATGTTAAGATATTAGATGACTTTGCTGATTGATCTGAAAAATGCCTTATAACAATCTCATCATTAACGGAATAAGTGACCAGCTATTTTAGAGCCTAAATTCTTTCTGTTAGTGTCATGTCTGTCAGGAAGACAGCTAAAATAACTTGTGTTGGATTGCGAGTTGTTAACTTCAATATGTAAACCAAACAGTTCTGTATTACCTGATGAGTCTGGCTTCTGAACTAATTCTGTTAATTCTGGAAAATAATGAACTTTCTAAGGAGTGAGGATATAATTCATTCCTTAAACACAGGGCATTTTCCCTACATATTTGCATTTCATATTGAAAATGGGGCTCTAAAATGCAGCCCCAGCTCATAGCGTAAAGAGGAATGCGTGATTTTAATTTAGAAATTGAATAGTTTAGGAAATTTACAAAGAGAAGGATTTATACTTAAAAATCGAGTCTTTACAGCTTTATCAGTGTCAAGGCTGTGATTGTTTTTGAGAATTGTCTCAGTAGCTTTGGAATTATCAGAATATGTTTTTTGCTGTTAAAATTTGGACAGTGAGATGCATTTTGAGCTTTTATTGCCAGCCGTATCTTTTAAACTATGCTTCTTTTCCATTAATAATCCCCTAAGGGGATGCTTTTTGGAGGAATGGAAGTGTTTTCTGTTTAACCTTAGAATTCTATCGCTTGTTTCAAAGTAAGCAGATTGTGACACTGGGAAAGTAACTATGGCTTATTCAGAAAACTTGAAGCTTAACTTAAAATTTCAAAATCAGCATAAAATGTCAAGGATTTGTCATTTGCCCATAAACACAGAAGGGAGAAATCATTAGAAATACCTTAGTTATTTATTCCTATTATAAATGACTGTGTTCTTTCAATTTATAATGCCTTTTTTAAAAATGCCCCCTCATAGAAACTAAAACATTATTTAACATCAGTTAACTTTAAGTCCATGAGTACTTTTTGATACTAACATTATTAAAAGCAAGTTTATATTCACTGTAAATTTTCATATTCTGTTTATCTCTTGGACCTTTGTGCTTCGTTTTTTTGCACTTGGCTATGCTTGTAAATTTCAGTTCCTTAGCCATCACTGTCATTTTCATCACTAGTAAATAATATTTATTAAGTGCACACATGCTTTTTCTACAGCTGTTCTCCAAGTAACATCACAGTTGCACAAACAAGCTGAATGTGATAAAGTAAAAAGCAATTAATATTTCTAAATATTTTACTGCAGCTATTTTCGGGCCGTCGCAAAGTAAAAATAACAAGGAAAACTGGTAACGTGGAATGGTCATTGAAATTAGTTCCAGTAGGTCCCAGCTCAGAAGGAGACATACACCTTCGCATAGCTTTCCTTCCTACGTACCCCCCTTGCCATTGAAATACCAGTCTAATCCCAATATTAGAGGACACGACCAATTCTCATTTATAGTAAGTTACCTGGCATTGATCCTTGGTTCTAATGTCTCTAGAAGAAATAAATTATAATTTTGATGGCTGATAACAGATTGGACCCGAATGGGATTGCCACAATTCAACTGTTTTTGACATTATAGAAGATGAAATGTGATCTGGTTCAACCTAATATTTGCATAACACTCTGTGAAACAAGCATAGGAGGTACTGGTGCTTAGTCTCAGAAATGACTTGTTCTGGGTAATGTGTCTGGAAAGAAGTACAGCAGGGATTTCAGAATTTGAGTTTTCTGACTCCCAGTTCAGTATACTTTCTAATATTCTATACTGTGCATCTGGGGAACGGGTTAAAATGACCACAACCATTGTGATATTGAAAGTATGATCCAAAATAAGTGAGCTATGTTTCTTTAGGGGAAAAAAAAAAGAGTGTCAATATGCTCAGGTAATTAATCACTGGGAAATTGGTATGGGTGAAGTGTGCTTCATCTAATTATTTACATTTGTGAGCCAAGAGGTAATTATTTTTTTTAATGTTTCCACTTTTTTCTTTTAACTTTAGTACATGTAGAAGACTTTGGGCATTGACAAAAGTAGAGAGAACAGTATAATGAAGCCCATGTGCCCAGTACCCAGGCTCGACAGTCAGCACTCCCCGCCTCCTTTCCTCTGTCCTCCCACATACTTCCCTACCCCACACGGGATTTTTTTGAAGCCAGTCCCAAACATCATGCTATTTCTTCTATAAATATTTCAGTATTGTATAATAAATAAATCACAGTCCATCTTGGAGGCTGATTTGGGGAAATGAGTATCATAATTGTTGATAAGCAAACAATTAAAAACCTTTAAGAAATTGAGCAGAGCCTATGCAAGGGTTGTTTAGAACTAAAAATTGCATCACATCAGCAAGAATTCAGTTACCAAATTTTCCCATTCTGGCCTCTCTGCCTCAGATACTAGCTGTAGGTATGCCAAGGCATGCATAAGGAGACTTGTCATTGAACACGTTGTTTAGAAAGTGTGTGTGTACCGAACATGAAATCGGACATATCATCCAACTCAAGTAATGAAAGGCTCTCATTTTTTTTTTTTATCACTTCATGTTGTGTTTGCGTGTGAATGCGTTTGAAAGAAAAAAATACGTAAATGAATTAGTTTCCTCAGTGGCTTTTGGATATATTACCAAAATGGTATTGCTATGGTGATAGCATTCATCAGTTATGAATATTTGTTATTGTTCTTTAAATTCTTTTGTTGTCTAATTGGAAAACTGGTAAAATACTATCATTTTCCAGATAAAGTTCTTGGCAAGTTTTCTCTCTTTCAAACCCCCTAGGACAGTCCACAGCTCCATGAAAACATGAGTCAAATACATTACAAATTTCCCAAGGAGAATCAACATCTTTTCCAGCTGTTTGGATAGTCTGTCTAACATCTGACCAAAACCCTCATCCTCCCAGCCTTGTTCTGGGTTTTTACACTTTGATTTGTTCAATGTTATAATTTTAAAACTGAGCCAATAGTGTGAGTCTTCACTTTTTTTCTTTAAGATTTTTAACTCTTATCACTTACAAAAATAACAATAAAATGTTTAAAAAAAAAAAAGACAGCCACAGAAGATCTTGTCTCCCTAGGTATTTCTCCTTGACAATGCAAAATTCCTTCTTACTACTACTATCAAACCTCTTTTTTTTTTCTCCCTGGGTAATTTTCCTATTATTTACAGCATAAAATATCTCCCAACTATAACATCAAAAAGAACTAAACTTGGTTTGATTGATTAGTTTCAGGTTTTCTATTTTAAATGTCTTTTGGCACTGACCAGCGTGATTCAATTTATTCAGAAGGAATGCATTTGTGATCATTCCAATTAATCCCCTGTTTTGTCTGGCATTTGTGTGAAACTAGTTATAATAACTTTAAGGTTTGGCAAGCTGTGCAATAAACTGCCCAGGGTGGGATGGAAAACTTTCAGGGCCTAATTAACAAAAGTCAACTTGTCCTCCAGCCTATCTACACGAAATCGTCTGTTGCTTTGAGTTGTCTTTATAACCGTTAATAACATTTGATGAGTAGGTCAGGGCAAGAAGGTGAAACAGAGCAACTGTGTCAATAAGAATGGATTCCAGAGTCGAAGACCAAATTTCAGCAAATGTGCATACACACACACACCATTGTAAAGTTTAAAACATATAGAAAATTTCAAGCATTTGCAAAAGGAGAGAGAACAGTATGAACCCCATGTACCAAACACCCAAGGCTCAACGGTCAACAACCCACGGTCTCCTTCCATCTGTCCTCCCACATACTTCCCTACCCCTCACTGGCGTATTCTGAAGCCAGTCCCAAACATCACGCTATTTCATCCCTAAGGAGTGGGGGAACAAAAGTTAGCTATAGAAAACCTGGAATATTGTTCAAGCTGCTCTTCAAAGAGAAAGTGATTTCCATTTTAAATGTATCCTAGCAGCTGAGTTATATGGACCTTTACACCCACCTGTGTACCCACCTGAAATTGGCACAAAGATCATGGTGCCAGTATACCATTCAACATATAATGAAACAATTCAGTGGTTGTTATAGTCAAACCTCAGTGAATTGTGTTTAACCGTTTTTTTATTTTCTGTTGTCATTGTCTTTTGTCTTTTTCCTTTTGAACTTAAAAATGGAAATGTATTTCAGAATTCTTGACACACTTGAGAACATTTGGAGGGAGTTTCCCCTCAAGCTTCCTCTGTGGCCTGTGAGATGGCACACTAGATGCACCCTTGGTCATGCACCACACTTGGACCGCCCTCTTCCAGGGTCCTCCTCGTCTGTAGCGTGCAGCCACCTGGAATTATGCCAAGAGATGCACCATGAGTTTGGGACAGCAAACCACATTTTCATTTCAACATTGCTAGTGTAATACATGCAAGGTTTATCTTAGGGTGTTTTAAATGTCTCAGCCCACATTACCATCACAACTTGGTGAAATAAAATATGAATCATTTTTAACAATCATGTTTAAACTTTCATATTTTTTATTACCGGAACAAAGGAAAGTTCTCATGTCTTCTTATTCTAGAATATTTTCGGCACTTGAGGAAAAGTGTCAACTAAAATTCAAAGATATCCTCCCATTTCTTGTTTCATTGTGAGTTTTAAGATGATTACCGTCAAAGCAGAAGTCATTATTTTAAAATTAGATTAAGTATAAAAGAGATGACTGGGAATAGGAACCGGCCTGCTCTTATCTGCTTGATAATTCTACCTGATCCACCAGAGCATGTACCTAAATTAATTAATCTTTCTCTTTGTTCACGCTGTATTTGCTCCTGGCAAAACGTGCTGAAATCACTGTTGTCACATGGTTTTAATTTTTGAAAGTCCATCTTTCTAAGATGGACGTGGAAAGAAAAGCTAACTGCACAGAACACCATATTAAGAGGAAAGTAGTTGAAGTTCTGCCATGAATAGTTACCAAAAAAAAAAAAAAAAGCAAGCAAGAAAAAAAAAAAGTATGATACTATTTGGCCTCATCTCCCTAGCTAGGGAATTCAAATTGTTGAATACCTAATAGTGCTTTTGTAAGGATTTCAGTTTTCAAAAAATGTGCTGTGGTGGACAAAGCATGACTGTTATGTAAACATATAGTTACTACAGACACTAGAACATATGTGAGTATTTTAAAAAAGATATAACATGTACTCAGATAACAAAATTGAAGCGTGTTTAAATGTTCCATATCAGGTTAGCCCCTTTGAAAACTGCGGGCTCCTTCAGGTCAGTGCGATGCTGTAAGTGGAGTAAGACACAGCAGCATGCCTTAATTACTGACTTCTGGCTACTTTCTTACTACAATTAAATTATATCTAATTTGTCAAGATAATAAGTGTGTATTTGATTTGGCTATGAAATTATATTGTTGCATTTTAGGGTGTATAATGGAACTAGTCTCAGCAAGGATGTTTCTGTATTTTGGGTTGGTTTTTTGCCCCTATCATCCCCAAAATGTTCAAAATTGGCCTGCTATTTTAAACTTCTGTGTTTTAATACGTGAGATTTTAGATCATCATAAGATAGACAAAAATTAAGAGCAGAAGATCAGAAATGCCAAGTTTTGCTGCTATTTTGTTGCGATGTTAAGTAATTACTTGAAAGCTGTATTGATTTCTTCAGACAACTAGATTTCTTTTTGTAGAGTCACTGTTCATCTCCTGCTACATGTCATCCCGCCATGTGCTTAACTCTGTCCCCTATCAAAGAGACAAAACTGGAATCCTAACCTCGGTCCAGTGTCCTCAGCTAGCCACTCACATCTCTCATTTCTCTGCTCACAGCCAAACTTGGTCTACACCGGCTGCCCGTAACCCATCTTCTTAACTCCTCTACCCCATTCTCACTTCTCCACTCCCATCCCAGCCACCGTGCAATAGGTGCTTCTTACAGG
Organism: Zalophus californianus; assembly: GCF_009762305.2. Taxonomy (NCBI): domain Eukaryota; kingdom Metazoa; phylum Chordata; class Mammalia; order Carnivora; family Otariidae; genus Zalophus; species Zalophus californianus. Next base: position 114,920,391 of record NC_045599.1, read on the forward strand.
ATCACCTCTCGTTACCAAATTCAGTGGCACGTTCCAGTGCTTATCTTTTTTAATGTTTTTAATCTTTTGTACCTTTTTTGTCATTGTTCAGTGCCCACTTCCCTATTCTCCATTCCTGGCTTCTATGGGACACCATGTTCCGCTTGCCTCCCTGGTTACTTGCTTTGGGACTCCTCCAAGGCTTGCTCCTCTTCAATGTTAATTACATATTGATGTTCCCCAGGATTCCATCCCCTGGCTTCTTATCACTAGGCCAGTCTCACTACATGACCATGGCCTACCCTGGCATCAGTTGTTACTCATGCAGGGGATCCCCAGATCTGTCTACGGCTTGGTGGGTGTGTGTATCCAGTGCCCTGTGGATCTCACAGGTTTCTCAAAGGTAGATAGACAGGACTGAATCTTTTTTCTACCTAATTCTCTTTCCCAGATTCAGTGAACAGCACCAGCAACCCACCAACCCAGACTCTGTTTGATTCCTGATACCTTTGTCTCCCTCCATATTCAGCCACTAAATCTTACAAGTCCCCTGTAGCCTTAATATCCTCAAACTAACCACTTTTCTCTCCATCTTCATTTCTGAAATCTCTCTGCTTTTGGGTTCTTCCCACTTGGTTTGACCTTATCATTCTATCTTCCAACATTTTTTTTTTGGAGGTGTGCAGGCTTTATTGTATATATACAGTTATCTGACAATCATTCAGAAAGGGGAGTATTTTTTATTTTCTTTTTATTAAGTGTTCTAATTCCAGTACAGTTAACATACAGTTTTATATTAGTTTCAGGTATACAGTATGATGGTTCAACAATTCTGTACTCTGCTCATCATCACAAGTGCACTCCTTAATCCCCACGATCTATTTCACCCATCCCCTTACCTTCCTTCTCTCTGATAACCACCAATTTATTTTCTATAGTTAAGAGTCTGTTTCTGGGTTTCTTTTTTTCCTTTGCTCATTTGTTTTGTTTCTTAAATTCCACATATGAGTGAAATCATATGGTATTTGTTTTTCTCTGACTTGTTTTGCTTAGCATTATACTCTCTAGCTCCATCCATGTTGTTGCAAATGGCAAGATTTCATTCTTTTTTATGACTGAATAATATTCCGTTGTCTATGTATACTACATCTTCTTCATCTATAGTGGCTACTTGGGCTGCTTCCAAAATTTGGTTATGGTAAATAATGCTGCAATGAACATAGGGGTACATGTATCCTTTTGCATTAGTATTTCTGTATTTTTTGGGTAAATACTCATATGGTTATTGGATCATAGTGTCGTTCTATTTTTAATTTTTTGAGGAACCTCCAATGTGGTTTTCCACAGTGGCTGCACTGGTTTGCATTCCCACCAGTAGTACACAGGGGCTCCTTTTTCGCCACATCGTCACCAGCACTTGTTGTTTCTTGCATTTTTAATAAGTGTGAAGTGATATCTCATTGGAGTTTTGATTTACATTTCCCTGTTGATGAGTGAGGTTGAGTATCTTTTCATGTGTCTCTTGGCCATCTGGATGTCTTCTTTGGAGAAATGTTTTTTTTTGGTGATGAGTTGTAGGGGTTCTTTATATTTTTTGGATACTAACTCTCCTGCTTCATTATTAGTGTATAGAAATCCAGCAGATTTCTTTATGTTGATTTTGATTCCTACGAGTTTACCGAATTCCTTTATCAGTTCTAGCAATTTTGTGGTGGAGTCTTTAGGGTTTTCTGTATATAGCGTCATATCATCTGGAGGTAGTGAAAGTTTTATTTCTTCCTTATCAATGTGGATGCCTTTGATTTCTTTCTGTTCTCTGATTACTGTGGCTAAGACTTCCAATACTATGTTGAATAAAAGTGGTGAGAGTGTTCATCTCTGTCTTATTTCTGGCATTAGGGGAAAGGCTCTAATTTTTTTCTCCTTGAGTATGTTAGCTGTGGGTTTTTTATATGAGGCCTTTATTATGTTGAGGTATGTTCCCTCTAAACCTACTTTCTTGAGGGTTTTTATCATGACTAGATGTTATGCTTTGTCAAATGCCTTTTCTGCTGTATTGAAATGATCATACGATTTTATCCTCTCTTACTGATGTGATATATCACGTTGATTGATTTGTCAACACAGAAGCATGTCATTATAACCCTTTTAAGCGTAATATTTAGCATAAAGCTTGCATGGTGAATCATATTTAAGCAGCAGTCCAGACCAACTTGTAAATGATTAATCTTTTGAAAAAGAAGTATAAATACATAAAAATTTTAAAACCAAATAAACTGAAATTACATACTGAAGACAGGTTGTTAATATTTTATCTATAACATTGCAGACCCTTCCATTTAAATATATATAACAATCTTTTTTTAAAGGAGATGATAACATACAAATTGATTTATATTATCCCAAGATGGTATCGCATACTTCTCTCTTGGCAGTTTCAGATCTGTAACATGGCATTATTGTATGACAGTTGCATGGCTTATTGAACCAACACTCTATTGGATGGATGTATAGAGTATTTCCAGCTTTATTCATACATCCTTCTATACTTGTCCATCTATTTTCTGAGGACAGATTCCTACTAGTGAGATTTGTGAAATTCCGGGAATGCATTGTTTTAGGTCTTTTAAAACAGATTGTGAGATAACTGTACAGTACATTTATACTAGGGTATATACTGTCCTTAGCAGAGTATGAGTTTGTCTATATTCCCCACACCTACAATAGTCATTCTTTTATATTTTTAACTGATTGGATAAATGAAAAATGATACTTCAGGCCATTTACGCTAATTTTAGACAAATATCTACAACGTTTGGTTATCTGGTTGCCAAACCCACAATAGATCAGAAGCAGGAAATTGGAAGAAGAATGATGAGTTGCTATAGTCAGATGCATTGGCAGCAGTGTGAAATAATAGCAGACAGACTAACAGTGAGGAAGGATACAAGAAAACTGGGAAAAAAAAAAAAACAGAAATAGATTCCCAAACTGCACAGTGCATGGCCCATTTACTTCAAGACCCAACAGCCCAACGCCCCTCTGTGGTCTCTAAGGCTTTCACCATATTTCAACACAATGTCCCCCATCTCAGCATTTTGAAATCCTACAAAGACAGTAAAACCTTGGCTCGTAGCAACAGTAATTAATTAAATGTCAACTGTTGTCAATCAGTTGCAGATTGCTAAAATAATATTCTGTATTTAACCTCCTACAAAAATAAAGCTTTTAAAACACTTATACTATCAGTTGCAGAATTGCAACCCTCCACTTAACCTCTTCCACTAAAATATGCTAGCTAAGTTTTATTTTTTTAAGCATTAGGTCACTTGCTAAAACATTGAAGGATATGCTAATAATATGTAAACAAGGAATATATTCTGAGGACTCTTCTCAGCCTGGAAAAAGAATGCTTCTGGCAGACATGATGCTCTGCTTTCAATTTTAAGGAACTACCATGGGCAAATATACTTAGTTGTATCTCTCTAGACTAGAGAATAGATGGCATTGGCAGAAGTTAAAAGGAAGGCAGATTTCTAACAATTAGGGTTTTTTAATTCTGTCAAAGGTTTTCTTAGGTTTGACAGACTGTTAGACCTCAAAGGAATATTAGTGATCCATAAATAACAACTCCCATGTTTTACAGATAAAAAAGAAAACCAAAACTCAAAATAAGTGGCTCACTGCAAGGAGTGGAATACATGCCCCACTCTCCCACCTTTGCATGCAGTGTTTTGTTTTCTTAAGAGAACAGGGTGCCCCTCACAGCAAGTTGTACGTTGCTGGAGTATTCAGTCTAGTTGTCAAAGATGTTGTAGAAAGGATCTCTGCATTGGGAGGAAGTAAAATTAGAGGACCATGGAAATCCCTACCAGTTCAGAAAACCTGTTAGTTTCGTTTTAAGTGACTGTTTAAAACCAGTATAGAAATACCTTTAGGCATCTATCTCAAGGAGGAAAATACAAAATATATATACATTTTTTGGAATATATATATATTTTTTTTAAAGGAAAAACACAAAGAAAATGACTTTACAATAGAATGTTATATTAATTGATTTGGTAGGGGCCTTGAACATCTATAAAATGAACATCTATAAAAGACACAAGTAAGTTTCAGCTCCTGTCCAAATGGTGGGATTCTAAGGGCACAGGTAGGCTTGTTGGGGAAGAAGGCCTCTGCAGAGTTTGCTCTAGCTGTTGTAATATGCAGCCCCTGCACTCATCCACCCTCATCTGCAATCTTCAGATGATAAGAGAAATTACACGATCAAATCTAGAGTTGTTAGAAACTTTAAAAATAAGGCAACTTTCTTGCTTAGAAGAAATAACCATCTATGTCTAGAATTTACCTGGCAATCAGTTATCAAAGATGTGAAAAATTCCAGTTACATTTTAGAGTCAATTTTATGTCCTTGAATTTTCAATTTTTTTGAAATTTTTTTTCCTGTGAAATTTACAGAACTGGAGGAAGAAATAAAGCCGAATCTTGTCTCTCATGTCCGTAGACCCTATGAGTTTCTGTGCTGGCTCCTATGGGAAAATACAATTTTTCACCCAAAGCAAAAAGGTTAACTTCAATACTTCAGTTCTAGAATAAGGGTTTCAAGATGTATTTTTACCATGCCAAAGTCTGCAAAAGTCTTGGAAAACCAAAACCATAATGTGGAAATCTGACAAGCTTGCACTGTGATCTGCTTCTTTGGAGATAACATGTTCATTTTTCATTCAAGGGAGGGGATAAATGTGCTAATTAGGTCACGAATTTCCATTGTTAGATTCTTACTGTCATTTTATTACCTTTTTTCCCTCTAAACCCTAAGAGAAATGTTGCTCCTTCCTATTTTTCAGACCTACTTTTAATACTCGGGTAATAGTGGCTGTAGATTACTAGCAGCCCGCATGTATGGAGCACTCTCTAAGCACCAGACACTGGGCTGAAGCTTTATTTATATTACGCCTTTAAAACAGACAGAGTTAAGTAATTTCTCTAAAGTCACACGACTTGCAAAAAAAAGAAACTGAAATGCAGCCTCACAGGCCTCTCCAGGCCTCTCTTTGTCTTTTAACTTCGAGAATTCTCTCTCAACCACTCATCACCTTCTATTGTGTTCTCTTCTGTGATAAACCTAGGACAATTATTTAATTCATAACTTATTTACCCTTAAAACTTTAATCTATCATTTTGACCTTTGATCCAATTAAAATGAACCAAAGGTAAATGATGAAATCTTTTCACATTACTTGAACACGTCTGTGAATTCTTTCTCATTACTTTTGAGGAAAACAATGTATATTTAAGATCCATTTCTGATCAACCCTTGCATGGAGACAATTAATGGATGTTTTGGTTTTGAGATTTGTACAAGCTGATCCAGACAGATTTCAAAATGAAACTTACTGTTTAAAAACTGACACACACAACACACTCTTGTATGGTTCCAATTATGGATACTGGGCTGGTCTCCAACCCCCAGGATCATTCTTATGGAGGGTTCTATAGTAAAGAGTATGACTTGCTTTCTCAGTGAATTAATGTTTTGTAACACGGAATTCCAAATTTATTCTGTTGTAGTTAATGGTGATTATGTAGATCATAGTAGTCCGTCCAAAGACTAGGTACATGGACTAGAATACACAGTAGGTATAGTTTGTGTATATCATGACTTTTCATATATCTTTTCATGAAAAATATTATGGATGTCATAGCCCCCAGGTTATTTGCTAGAATACAAATTACGCAAGCATTTTAGGAGGCAATTTGGTGATACCTATCAAAATTATACATGCATATTCCCTTTGGCCTGATACCCTTACTTCACTGAAGTATTGCTGATAATAGTAACAAACTGTGAACAACCTAAATATCCATTAGGAGGGAATTGCTTAAATGAATCCCATTTCTTCTCTGCAATTGAACACCATATGATCCCTAAAAAAAATATGGTGGATATCTGTATGCTGCTGTTGAAGGACCTTCAGGATAAATTAAATGAGAAAAGCAAGTTTGAGAAGCCTGAAACAGTTATATGCTGGTCTTTGTATGGTTTTCTGAAAATATGCACACATTAAATTAACACACACACATAGACTCCTAAAAAAAAAATTGTTTTTTTTTTTCCTGGAAGGATACACGGAAATAAATTCAGTTAAGAGTAATTGATTTGGCAGAGTGGGATGAGGATGGTAGATGATCATGAGGCTTTTACTTTCTGTTTCATGCCTTTCTGTGCTGTTGGAGTTTTCTGAACTTGTACATGTATTCCCTTTCAGTCATTTAGATAGTGGAGCTGGGCATAATATTTTTCTCTTCTAATCTTTTGTGCATTACATAGTATTAGTAAATGTTATTTAACATATGATAAAACCAATGAAAGGATTTTTTGTTGTTTTGAAGATCATACTTGATCCTCGAGGATATAATGTTTTCTGAAGTCTGATTCTACTCATTACTGTTTTTCCCTAGTCCAAACATTAACTGAAAAAATTTCAAGCCTGTCCAAAATGTTATTTTATATAGAAGCAATTATCTTATTGCCTGTCTTTGATAATCCACAGTCCTTGACTTGATGGAGATAGAGAATGAGCATAGGGCAGATGCCTAAAGCCCTAACATTTGGGCCATATGGTACATGACAAGATACAAGGGACCCTAACAAGAACAAGCCTCCTCTAATTCCTGCAATCATGTGTGTTTTCAGGAAGGTTAAAAAGACAGCCCCAGGATCCTACCCACAGCATTCTAGAAATGTAACCTGACGTCTTTTATTATGTGTGTATAAAAAGCACTAAGGATTGAAAATAGTGGAATACTCTCTGAGCTGGGTGTTTGGAGGCTTGTGGTTAAGGCCCAGCTCTACCACTAGCCCTTTGACCTTGGACAAGTCACTTCAGTCTCACCCCTATGAAGAGATGGGGTGGCCACTTATCTTGGCAATAAAATAAATCAGACATACTGATACTTATGAAACAGGTTAAGCCTTGCAATTTGGTTACCTCGTGTACAAAGCATCTTGCTTTCCCTTCGTTCAGCAATACAAAATTGCAACAAGACAGGTCAACCTTGAACTGAATGCTCTGGTCAAAACAGAAGAGAGAACAAGCATCTCTTTTTCATTAGGTATTCCAAATTCTATCCTTAGATTAAGTTAGATCTTGAGAAATTTTTGTATCCCAGCCTCTTTGGCTTGGACTGAAAAATGCTTTTGTTGAAGTACATTGACTTTTGTATTGACCTTGAGCTGTCATCAAGGACCACAATAAGAAAATCACTGTTAAGGGTACATCATTTCATTACATTTTTGAGTGTGCTTTCTAAGAAATGTCCAGATAGTAAATTCCCTTTAGAATTTGCACCAGGAAAATATTTATCTTTCCTGCCAGCTAGGTTTACTTCAGCTTATGAGATAAGGAGAAGATGGTATATACATTATACATACTCATTTTACCCTGCCTGAACCAATTTCCACATCTTTAAATTTGAGAAATTAATACACATTCTAATCTACTTTGACTTCCAAACTTATGTCTCCACTTTAGGCTCTTTCCCTTAAACTCTCAATTCATCTCTCCATTGGTCTACTTAACATCTTCATTCCTTCCTTCTTCCCTCCCTATCTCCCTCCCACAGATATTTACCAAGCATATAATGTTGTGTCAGGCACTACTCCAGGCATGGGGGATGCAGTGGGGATCGAGACAAGCAGAATTCCTGACCTCTTGGAACTTTCAGTGCCCTAACAGAGAAAGATAGTAAACAAGATGAAGTAAAATATGTTATGTTTCCTTTTATGTGTATTTTTTTAGATATTTTCTTATTGGTTACCATGGGGATTATAATTGACATTCTAAATTTATAATAATCTTTGAATTGATACCAACTTAGTCTTAATAATATATAAAAACTCTGCTCCTATGCAGCTCTGTCCTCTCCCCATTTATGATGTTGTTCTCACAATACATTTATATATTGTGTGCCCATTAACATAGATTTTAAATTATTCTTTTATGCATTATCTTTTAAATCACAGAGGAGATAAAAGGAAGGAGTTACAAATCAAAAGTACAACAGTATTCACTTTTACATTCACCTATGTCGTTACCTTTACCAGAATTCTTTATTTCTCTATTACATTCACCTATGTCGTTACCTTTACCAGAATTCTTTATTTCTCTATTAAGTCTGTTGAGTTACCGTCTAGTATCCTTTTATTTCAGCCTGAAGGACTTCCTTTAGCGTTTCTTGTAGGGCAAGTCTACTGACAACAAACCTCCTCAGGGTTTATCTGGGAACATCATACTTTCACCTTCATTTTTGAAGGATAGTTTTGTCAGGTATAAAATTTTTGGTTGATAGTTTTCCTTCAGCACTTTAAAAATGGCATCTCCTTTGTGGTCTCTGGTTTCTGATGAGAAATTTTCTGTTAATCTTATTGAAGATCTCTTGTATGTGACAAGTTGCTTTTTCTCTTCTTTTAAGACTCTGTCTTTGTTCTTGGCTTCCCATAATTTTTTTATTGTGTGCATATTGATTGTTCCTGAAGTTTGTTGAGCTTCTTGACTGTATAGATTCATGTCTTTTCTCACATTCTGGGAGTTTTCAAACATTTTTTCTTCAAATTTTCTTTTCCTTTCTCTCTCTCCTCTTCTTCTCAGATTCCCATTGTATATACTGATAGACTAGTATGGTGTCCCACAGGTCTCTTAGGTTCTGCTCATTTCTCATCATTCTGTTTTCTTTCTGTTCCTGAGACTAGATTTCAATTGACATGTCTTCAAGTTCAGTGGTTCCTTTTTCAGCCTGTTCAAATCTGATATTGAAACCCTCTAGTAAGTTTTTCATTTCTGTTATTGTACTTCTCAGCTGCCAAATTCTGTTTGATTTCTTTTTATAATTACTGTCTTTTCATTGATATTGTTTGTTCATATATCATTCTCTTGGTTTCCCCTAGCTCTTTGTCCATGGTTTCCTTCAGCTCTCTGAGTATGTTTAGGGCAGTTGATTTAAAGTCTTTGTCTAGTAAATTCAATGTCTATTTCTCAGAGTGTTTTTTAACTTCATCTGTGAATGTGTCATACTGTCTTGTTTCTCCACATGCTTTTTAATCTTTTGTTGAAAACTGGACATTTTGAATATTATATATAGTAACTCTGGAAACCAGAGTCTCCCTCCTCAGGATTTTTTTGTGTTTTTTGTAGGCTGTAGCTGTTTATTAGGTTTTCTAAACTATTCTTGTAAGGTCTGCATTGCATTCTTGGTCATATGTGGTCTCTGAATTTTCTGTTCCTTTAGTTCGTGTTCAGCTACTGTTTTGACAGAATTTTGTGAAAGCCAGGAACCAAATGAGAAAGAGAAAAAATAGGAAATTGGAGGAGGTAAAGGCAGGGGGGATCCCTCTCCTGTCTTAGCATACATGCTGCCCTGAGCATGTGTATGATTCTCTGTATTTCCCAGTATATACAAGTGCTTTTGAATTCCCTGATTTCTCAAACTCTCTCTAGCTTTTCCTGTACACTTTTTGCAGTCTATCATATGCTTCAACTTCATCTTCTGCCCCAGGTGATTGCAGGCTTTTTGTGTGTTTTTTCAGGAGTTCCAGCCAAAGTAGGTTCTGAATTAGGTGAAACAAAGACAGGCATCTTGCATCAATCCTTCAAGTAGACCCCAGATAGATTAGAACAGACAAACATAATTCTTTACAAATAAGGTCTGTGCAGCTCCTTCCAAAACTGGGGACCAGGGTCTCCTGCTGAGAACATGGACTGTCATTCTCAAGACCACTGCTGGAGCCAGGGAGGAGCATAGGCCCAGGACATAGACAAACACCACAGTGCCTACCTACCACTTACCAATTGCCTTTCTGCTCATTCATTGTTCACTTGGTTGATGTAAACCTTTGTTTCCCAAGTGTTGTTAAAGTTGATTCTGACATTTTTACTTGACTTGTCGATGTTTCGTTGGGGGATAGGACCTTGGAGCTGTCTACTCTGCCATTTTTGCTGATGTCATTTTTCTGCCCCACTTTAAAATGTAAGTTTTAGATATGTGTTTTATTAGAACAGTCTTTCTTAAGCTGTAAAATACTTTCTAGTATTAGAAATTTTAATTGCAGCTTTAATTCTAATATCATAGAATATTGCTGCAGGCTCATAAAGGAGGCCTTGCAGAGTATTTACATATTTTATAAAGCTCTTTAAAGGGGAAATGGTAAATCACTATTAGCGTGGCACTGAAATGATTAGACGGAAAATTTTATCCTTTTTGAAAGTAACCTAATTGTTGAATAAAGGAAATCATTGGGATATCAGGACTGAATAGAGGGCTGTAGACTCTTCTCCAGCTTCACTGATATCTCGCTTTGTATTATAATCCTTGAAGGCAGGTTCTCAGGGTCTCTGTTCAGGAAGATCTGCGGGGCCTGGCCCATTGTGTCAAATGAGATATGCCCAATAAATGTTTGTTAGATGAACTTCAGGTTAACTCAGACATTGCTACTGTATTGAACACAGGCGGGAGATGTGCATTTCCATGCTGGAAGGGAATATAGAGACTTTCACCCAAAGAACTATTTCTTAGGCAGGTTCCAGTTGGAGTGTTACCCAAGAATAGGTGCAGTGTGGAAACGCTGGAGTGTAGGTCAGTAATTAGATTGATGGTCTTTCTATAAAATAGTTGCCACTTTACAAACAATACTTTTAAAAGGAAATACATTCTGTCCTATGCAAGGAACAGTGAGTGAGGCCCTGGTCAACAATATGTGGGAGGCAAACTTTGGGTAACAATGCCTACATTTCCTGACTGTTTTGAATATTAAGCAAGGCCATATATGTGAAACACTTGATCCGAAAGCCTAGCACAATGTAGATTTTCAATAACGCAACCTCTTAAATGGGACCTTAAAGGGGATGATGAGTTTATCCTCACTTTCCAGGATACCAGTGTTTGGTATGATAGGAAAGCTGTTCTGGGACAGAAGTGGAATGGTAGGGAAGTAGGGGAGGCAGGGACATGATATGTAAGGAGTGGTCAGTGATCTGGGGAGGAATTAGGCTTATGGACCAAGGAAATATTATTAGAAAATAATTCCCTTATTCTTTTCCTATCATTGTAGCAATCAACTTATTCACTTTGTAATTATGAGAAATTAGTGTACAAATTCTATGCTTTTAGCAGAGAGCTTGGTCCCAAGAGAGAAGAATTTATTAATGTATTTCAAGATGACAGGTGGAAAGAATATATATAGGGATCCTTCTAAAATAACTGAGTCTTCCTCAACTGTTTTCATATCATCATCCTTTAAATCCCTTAAATCCAGATTCTAAAGGATCCCAGTACTGGTTTCCCTAACATCAGGATAATTCCACCACTTGGAAATGAGAGAGACAGCTCTCCTGTCTTTTGGCATTTTAGAAAAAACGGAGGATGAGAAATACCTTGTGTAGAGCATAGAAGTCTCTGAACCAGTACTAAAGATCTGAAATTAAATTATCTTAGGTTTTGAAAGTAGAACGCTATTCTCATATCATATATTTAATGTGAATATACAATAAGGTACAAAAAGTCCAATACCATCTCATGACTTAATTGCAACCCTGGAAAAGAAAATGCAGTATTTTCAAGGGTTCATATATAACACATTAAAGCATAAGACACTCATATAGTAATAAGTGTTGCTCATGGCTTTTGAATCTATAAATAGGCATATTATGATGGACCAAGACTTTGGATATGTCCATACAAATTGTGATTATATAAGCTGGTTATCTCATTAAATGAGGAAAATGTAATAATATGTGGGATATTAACTTTGCTCTCACCTTCCCTTGGCCAATGCCTTCCCTTCCTTGAGGTTGTCAGTGTGAAAAAAAAAATTCCTCTTGTCCGTGTCCACCTCTCACACCCTCACCCTCTCTCGTACTAAAAAGGTTTCACACTCTCAAAGCTCCTTGATATCAATAGCACTGACCATGACTAATACTTGTTAAAATTTTGTGTAGTCAATTGTTTAATAAGGGTATCCCTCACTATACTCTTTGGTTTAAGAAGTACTGAAATCATGGGGCGCCTGGGAGGCTCAGTCGGTTAAGCGTCTGCCTTCAGCTCAGGTCATGATCCCAGAGTCCTGGGATCAAGCCCCGCATCGGGCTCCCTGCTCAGCGGGAAGCCTGCTTCTCCCTCTCCTACTCCCGCTGCTTGTGTTCCCTCTCTTCCTGTGTCTCTATATGTCAAATAAATCTTTAAAAAAAAAAAGTACTGAAATCATGAGAAAAGGGCCTTAAAGTGTACAAACAACCCAGAATCCATATTCTTATATAAAAAGCTCATTTTATTTAAGCAAATTTATAAATACTTATTTAAAATTCTTTTAGCTCTCTACTCAATAATAATAACCCCTTACATTTTATAGTGCTTCATCTTTTGCAAGACACTGTTATCTTCCTTCATTCCTCTGAGATGGGTAATATCTCTTATTGTACAGATCAGAAACCGAGGCTCAGGGAAGTTGAGCGACTTGCACAGGATTCTGGAGCCCAGTAATTGACAGAACGAGGACTCTAGTCGAGCCCCAATTTTCTTTTTTTTTTTTTAAGATTTTATTTATTTATTTGAGAGAGAAAGAATGAGAGAGAGAGAGCATGAGAGGGAAGAGGGTCAGAGGGAGAAGCAGACTCCCTGCTGAGCAGGGAGCCCGATGCGGGACTCGACCCCGGGACTCCAGGATCATGACCTGAGCCGAAGGCAGTCGCTTAACCAACTGAGCCACCCAGGTGCCCGAGCCCCAATTTTCTTTCCCTATCACAGCTGGATCTCCTAGGAAGGGTCTAGTTCAGTGTACACATAAATATTTATAAACATTATGTCACTGTTCTGAACTAGTACATCTTACTATTTGGACTATTTTTTGACTGGAGCTATTGTAGCAAAGTGGACATTTGTAGAAATTCAATCTACAGCAGTTTTATATTCCCTCTGCTTTGAAATTTTCATCTTTTGCTAGCAACAACATACTTCTGTGACAATAAAGAAAACATTTTCCTGTTGTCATCTAAATGCTCTTCTCACGTCGTTAACACACCTGGAGTTAATTTTTGTAGACTTTCTTTTCTCCTTACACCATGAAATCACCATGAAGATACTGCTGCTTACTTGAATGCTTGATCATCTGACACCTAATAATAAAAAATTCATTGGCCCTATAATGGAGCTTCATCTTTCTTAATGTTTAAAAACATTTAGAAATTATTTCCTTTCTTAAACAAAAATCACAGTAGAGTTAAATAAGCATTTCCCTCAGGAGATAACGATTGAAATTTAAAAGTAAATCACTGCTAACTTTGGGCCAATAAAAAAAAGTTTCATGGAGATGATTTTTCACGTTCATTTTTTTAAGTGCGATACTAAAACCGGGGAGTGTCATATAAAACAAGCCCAAAGCACTTTTTGTACCTAAAGTAAAAATTACGTTTGTGGCCTTTGACATATCAAGAGACTGCTAATATAAAGCAAGCATAAGAACAACTCTTCAACCTTCTCAAAATTTAAACATAAGAAATTGTTTCTGTCTGTGCAAGAACTCTGATTCTTTCACACAGTTTCCAAAATCACAGCACAGATTGTTCAAAAAGCATTTGTACCAATTGTTTTTTTTTTATTAAATTTGAGTTATCATTCCCAAAAGCATGAAATACAAATGAATTTTTTTTCTTTTATCCAAAACCTGAGAGAATAGTAAAATTTTATATAGTGGGGCAATGGGTAGGGGAGAAACAATTGTTAGGCTTCTAACACTCAAAGAAAAAAGATCCAAGGAAACACTTGATTTTATCCAGGTGTATATATATTTACTTACTGATCTTTCTAGTGTTCAAAAGTATGTAGGTAAGGCGTGAGGTTTTCCAAAAAGTTGTATTAAGGTATTCTTTCATTTTCTAGACCAGTGCTTCTCAGAATACGGTCCATAGACTGGTACTAGTCCCCAGAATGTTTGTACCAGTCTTCAGCAAGATGAACACAGAAAGTGAGAAACAGCACTTAAGAAACCGGTAGCAGTTTGGCATTGCTGCAATATCTGAGTGCACGGTTTCTTATTCTACAAAAGCATAGCTCAATCCGGGATGGATTAAAAAACAAATACAAAACAAACCGTGTCCTTTGTGACTTAGGGTTTTAGAAGTTCTGAGATAGCTCGGAGCCACAGACTTTTTATGTAAAGCATCAGATAGTAAATATTTCATACTTTCGGGGCCATACTCAGTCCCAGCTCTGCAACTGTGCTGCACAGCAGTGCCATAGACCAAGTTAAACAAATGAGTGTGGCTATGTGCCAATTAAATTTTACTTAGAGACACTGAAACTTGAAGTACATCGAATTTTTACACACCACAAAATACGATTTTTAATTTTTATTTTTTTCCTCAACCATTTAAAAGTATAAAAATCATTCTTAGCTCATGCAGGCCTCACTAAAACAGGCAGTGGGCTGGATTTGGACCTTGGCTGCAGTTTTCTGACCCCTGAGCTAGATCACCAGTGCAGCAATCTTCGGTAACAGATGCTGTTACTTCCTTGTCTCCACACTCCCCTTGGTCTCTGCAATTTTAATTGCCACTTACTTTCACTCTGCAGTTTGGGTTATTATTCAAGAATACCTTAGAGCACTCATAATGCTTAGAACATTATGTTTAATAAAGTCCAGAAGGAAAATGTTCCAAGTATCACTGTGGGAATAAATTTTAGGATTCCGTATGACCTACTGGCTTACATGAACTTTGCTTAAAAAAATAATAATAAATCTGACAAGAGTGGGATGGAAGATCTCTTTATCGGGTGCATTTAGCATAGTAGTGGGTTATTTTAATTTGTTGCTTGGAACAGGTGATGATAGAGCATGAGTTGAAATCCTACACCGTCCTATATTCTGAAATGGAGAAGTAATCTGTTTGGATAGTAATCAAATTACAAAAAGCTGTGGGTAGATTGTGAGCTTGGCATCCAGAACTGCTGAGAGTCCCCCAGCCTCTCTGAGGCCCTTTGCCTCTCATACTGTTAAGAGAACCCCAACCCCTAGCTGCTCCCACAGCTCACCAACCATCCTGAGGCCATCAGATTTCTCCTCTTAGAAATCTCTCATTCAGCTTACTAGAAGTGGTTCATTTCTCACTATCTTGAGTGTTACATTCTTTTATATATTTGAGTACTACATCATTTTGTTACTTGGTTGAGCTTTCACATAATTATCCAACTATAATATCGATGTTTATGGTGGTTACAGTTTTACTTAATTTTTCACAACATAGCACCTTTTCTCCATTTTAAACAGAGTTCATCATCGCATTCTGCACATGAACTCTGCACTCTGTGAGCATGTCACCGTTGAGCAAAGGCACTTATCTTCATCATTATTCCTTTTTTAGTATTTAGTCCTAACAGGGTTTTGGGTCTTTTTTCCCTCTTCACATACACAGCCGTCTTTTGGAAACAGTTACTTGTAGTTTTTCAGAGTTGGGGAAAACCTTTCATCAAGTTGATAAAGTTCAGTGTTCTGACCTAATATGGTAGAAGCTCCTGTCAGAGACTATGTACTTTTTTGTTGTTGTTGTATTTCACAATATAAGAGGTTAACTTTTGTATGCATGCTACAGCATTTTTGGACTGGGTCGAGTCCTCCAAAAGTGAGAACTGTGAAACAAACCAGCACTCAAGGAGACATATCCTTGGAATACAAGTGAGCCCATTAATGCTGGATTTTAAGTAAAGTATGTTTGATCAAATGCATGCTGTCTTCCATGTCAGCATTTTAAGTGAGGAAGAGACTACACCTCCTGCTATTTGAGAACAAACTGCAAAAGTTGGTCTCCTGATTGTATTATAAATCCATAAAAAGTTCCGTTTCCAAACACAGCAGCTTTTTAAATAGGCGACTTCCTATTTCTCTCTTGAAAATCAGACTTGTTATAAGTACTTTCATAATTAGTCACATTTAATCACATGTCTTATTCCTTATTTTAATGTATTCATGGCTAAAATGCCTTGTTCTCTAGAAATCTACATATTGAATAGAGTTCAGTCTGTAACCAACATGAGATGGAGGGCACAGACTTTAGTCAGAAAGAGTCTCCTACAGTGCTTTATCCAGTGGGAATTAGATTATTGTTGCTTTGCCTGCATTGAAGGTTATCCATCCAACTGATGTTTATCAAGCATCTTCTGTGTGGCAGGCATTCTATAGCTTTTATTTCATTTAGCAAGATCTTTTGCAGATGAAACAAACGTTTTTTTTCATTTGAGTATTATTTGCATCCACAGACAGTTCTAAATTTAAAGGAAAACTTTAAAAGAGCCAGTCATCTTCAGAATGGCAGTAAAAGATAACTGTGTGTGTATGTGTTGTTGTTGTTGTTGTTGTTGTTGTTAAAGTCCTTGAGTTCCAGACTCTGCATTTATATTCTGGTAACATGGCTCATTCAAGCCTTTAGCCCATGCTTCTCAATGAATTGAGTTCTGATCAATGTGAGAGAATAATGAATGGGCATAATTGTGGCTCAGTTGATCTGAATATTACCTACTCCGTGCTTGTAGAAAAGTATTTTAGCAAGTGTGTGACCCTTAGGTGATGAAAAACAGTTAAGATATATACAAGCAAATGAACTATCTTAATTATTCTCTTAGTAAAAATATGTCCACTTGGAAATAAGAACTACTCTGTCTTAATCCCTACAGCTGCTTTGGAAATCTATTAGATGAAGCCTCCTACAGCATAAACTAATAGTTTTATGTTACCGAATTGCTTCCAGATTTCTCTTTCATATTCACTGAATGGGAATAATGTATAGGACTGCATTTCCAGTCTTCTTCCAGGAGAGCCACTACTAGACAAATACCAGATCTATAAGCCTACAAAATAGACATCAGGGCAAATTTTACAAAACGTACAGTTTATTTTTTTACTGTTTATTTCTGTAGCAGGTCTTCTATAAGGCTAAAAGAACCATAAAACATTGTTTTTACATAAATGGTGATAGGAGTTAGGTGGGGAAAAGCTCACTAGTATTTGCTAAAGGTTCTCCTATTAAGTTCTGCTTGTATGTAGGACACTGTCACTGGTTTGTCGTGATCTGTCATCCATTCCTGAACTGCCTTAATCTCTCCATCATTATCTTGTGCATTCTCTGTCATTGTCTCAGTTTTCCAGGGTTTTGTGGTACATCACTAATTCTCTCACTTGTAATTTTTCTGCTGCTTTTCTGCTTTGTTAATTTTGTGATGGTATTCTGTTCATTCATCATTTCCTTCTGCAGTCTCACTTTTTGTCTCATTTTTTAACATATTACTGATGTCTCATTTAATTCATATTTTCTTTAGTCTGTAGTGTAATGTACTCACAGAGATGGGGGTGGAGTGTGGGGCTTATAGTTTCTTCCAAAAATGGCTTCCTGTTTCCTTCCCGCCCCTCCCACCATCTTCCAGTATGCCTTTACTCTGGTCATCCTGCTCCGTTGCATACTCTACTCTTTATTTGACTGGTTTAATTTGAACAACTCATTTAAGAACCTCTTTGCTCCATAGCGTTGGTGGATTGGCCTTGTTTTCCTTTTTCCTTCTCTGATGAGACCTTCGTGCCTTGTCCCTGGAGCTTCATTCCTTGGGATATGAGGACCTGAGGCCACATGCTAGGGCAGGGGTACACTGAGTTGAGCTGGGGCTTGTATGGTTGGGTGCAGGATCTGGACTTTGCTCTCCCTCAGCCATTGTTGAAATGCTCTGCATCAAGTTTTGATCCAGGTACTCTATCTCTTTGTGGGAGCGAGGATATGGGGGGGGTTTCTGCCCTCTGACTTTTGATTATCCCTCCAACTTAAGGAGGTGATAGCAAGTTTTTTTGTTTTGTTTGTTTGTCTGTTTTATTTTTTTATTACCAAGAAGATGAGCCCCTGGTGTTTCCTGCCTTTGCCAAACTCTGCTGCTTTCTAGAAGGTGATTCTGTCCTTTCTCAGCTAATGGAGAAAACGGGAAACCTGTGTGCTTTGGCAGTGGTCTCCTTAATCCACAGAAAAGGGGAGTTTCACCTGTGCTTCTTCAGACCTCATTCCCATTCTCTCCCATTCTCAATTCACACACACACACATATTCATATTTTTTCTTTTTTTCTTTGGCTAAACCCTTGTTTACTGTTTAAGATACAGTAAACTCTGACACAGACTAGTGCACCCATGTTAACCCAAGTCAGGTTTAACATGGGCTCTCCTCTTTCCTTCATCCCAACCTTTGTCCTTATTTCATTAACCTCACAATGAGATCCCACATACATGATTGAATTTGTTAGACTTCTGCATGTAGTGTTGTAATGAAGTTGGGCTGTAGTTAAACTAGCTTTGCTTGATTATGACTCATATCCCTCTTCTCCTCCTTTTCTCCCAGACATGGAAAACCAAAATGGTGAGCCCTGATTTGCTTTTCTGTGTCTGAGGAGATCCTTTGATAGCAGGGAGGGGCTCAGGGGTTTATACTCTGGATGGGTCTTTGTATCTTTTCACCGGGTTGCCTAAATAGTACCTCAGATCCATTTTTCCAAAATTGGGCATTGCTAATGATAGTTTTAAGAATTTTGTCCACCTAACTTTCCCATCTTCAATCCAGTCCTTTCTCTTCTTAGAGTCTCACTACTCCTGGACACCACTTTAAAAAGATGATGGTATTGGGGTGCGTGGGTGGCTCAGTTGGTTAAGCATCTGCCTTTGATTCAGGTCATGATCTCAGGGTCCTGGGGTTGAGCCACGCTTTGGGCTCCCTGCTCAGTAGGGAGTCTGCTTCTCCCTCTGCCCCCTCCAGCCCCCGCTCATGCACAGGTGCTCTCTCTCTGTCTCTCTCTCTCAAATAAATGAATTAATTAAAAAAAAAAAGATTATGGTATGGTGTTCTTGGTTGGCTTCTGTTAACATTTTTTACTTTACATTTTTAAATAGTGCTTTTAAATTTATTTCATCATGTTGTAGGGGAAAGATTCTATGAGCTAACTATGTTCTGCCATCGTAGCCTAAAAGTTCAGTGCGGGGCCCATCTCATTTATTTTCCTATTTAATTTTCACAATGTTCTTCAGTCTACCACAGTGGATATTACTTCTAATTCACACATGAGGAAACCAAGGTTTGAAAGAATGAAGTTTCCCAGTGTCACACAGCTAAGGAGCACAAGGTCAGGGTCAAATGCAGACTGTGTATGCCCAAAGCCTATGGTGTGCCTGCTTCCACGGTGCCTCCTCACGTGGCTGCCTGATGCCAAGTACGTCAGTAACCTCAGGGCTTTCGTTACTTCACCTACAAAATGAGGGGGCTGGCCTGCAAGGGCCTTCCCAGATCTAAAGTTTTTCTGTGTTTATGGTTAGTGGAATGAGGAGACTACATTTTACTTTAACATAAATTTATTTGACTTTACATTTAATAGGAATGACCATATATTTCAAGTTTAAATATATATTTACATATTTCTGCAGTTGGGAATTTTAGATTATATAAACCTTTTTGTTTTCTCAACTCATTTTTCAGGTGCTTTGGAATTTCACTGCTGTTTCTTTTTAACTTACGGTGTTTGCCATAGTAAAGTGGGAAATTTTTATTCAAATATTTTTTTCCCCTATATTATTTTGTCTCTGTTTAACACTTCTCAGTATGCTGGGAATCCTGAATCGGGGGTAGTCTGAAGCAGAGAAGCAAAGTAAAATTAAATGATCCATTTGGAGGTTAAATCCTTAACCTTGACCTAAACAAACTGAGTTAACTAGCCAAAGATTACACTAAGGAGACTGCAGATCCCCAGTTCTAAGAATTTATTGTCTAAAAGATAAACTGACTGATGTCAGTGTGCGTCTGACTTACGTGTGCATACTCAGTAAACAGTGAACATGTCCGTGTCCACAGCTGCAAAGCAATAGCAACACTGAAGCAAGGATTAGAGCGGAAACAGTAGTGGTCGGCTGGACAAAGGAAGTGGAAAACATGGGGCGACACCAGTAACAAAATGGAGTTGCTTAGAGAGGATGTCCCAGGTAGTCTGTGCTTGAGGAAGGAGTTAGATGTTGGCTGAGTAGAGAGGAGAGAGCTGCCCCACATCTCACTGGCCTTGCCCACAATTAAGTGCTGCTTAGCCCCGGGGCCACAGGCCTGCAGTCTCCCTCACTGGGGCCCGGGGGTCAACACTCAACAATCCTTCCTCACCCCTTCTTTCCTGAGTGTCAGGTCCGTCCCAAAGAAGGGATCCACAAGTATGGAACACACCCAAGCCTTCCTCTGGGGAATGTAGCATCGTTGGGCTCCTTCTAACCAAGCTTTTCTCATCTCCATTTTCATTCCCTATTGTTTGAACACCTTCTGTCTGCCAGACTCTTCGCTAGGCCTTAGGTATGCAATGATGAACAAAAGAAATGGTACCTGAGCTGATGAATTTCCAGTGGGTGAATGGGACAATTTAAAAGTCTAGAAGGGGATACAAGTATGGCACACAAAAATCAAGGGAAAGCTCTGGTGCTGGCATAGCTAATGGCCGAGGGTACAGTGGGGAGCCAGCCTCCAGGAGGTTCGGTCATGCCTCTGCTTCAGCCCTTTCCTCATATATTCCAAGTCTCTTGCTCAAACTATTTGACCGCTCCCTTCTGGACTTTTCCTAAAGCCTCATATCTAGGCTGTCTGTCTGTGGAGTTGATAATATTTTCAAACTCCTCTTAGTTAAAACCCAAGTATTTGTTGAAGCCCTGTTGTATGTTTGGCTCTGTGCCAGGCATGGTGGTATGTTCCACGGAGATCTGAGGCTCTGTAAGGTTGCTGCAGAGACCCAAGTTCATCGTCCTTCACTTGCTGTGCTTCTCCCTCCATGGCTTTTCTCTCCTGTAGCCCACGTGCCCAGGACCAGGAGTCAGGGTAGCTGTGTCCCTTTTGCCCTACTGCCACGTGCAGACCATTTCTTTGCTGATTAAAAATCCCAGTTCCTTTATGTCATAAAGCCCTCATACCATCCTACCTGCCGCCCTCCTGGCCACGTTCTTGCAACCTCCTCTTCAGTCTGCGCATCTCCACTGATCCTTGTGAGCACTGGGTTTCTCTCTTTTTCCCTTGGTTCCGTCTGTCATTCTGGGGGACTGCAGCCTCCAGGTAGAAAATTCAATCAGCTCCCTGGCCTCTCAGTTCCATGAGCTCTTTCCTGCATTCCACCTCAGCCATTCCCTCTGAGGCCACTGTCTGCGAGTTCCTGCCACGTAAGAGTAGCTGCTCCACCTGTAACACCTCATTTTCAATCTCTGTAACTTTGACAACCACCTCCTATTTTTCAACTCCCTCCACACCTGCATCTGAATAGCTGAGCATGACAGGAAGGAAAATGGATAACATTCCTGACTGACATCCATAAGGCCCTACTGCATTTCTCTGGTTGGTGCTCAGAGGAGAACCAGGTCATAGTTTCTCTCCTGCCACAAACCTCCCACACACCCTTCCCCTTCTCCATGGATGACCTTGCTGCCTATGTCCCTGAGAAAATGGACACCGTCAGAAAAGAGCCTTCATCTTCCCACGACCAAACCTGATAGCTTACCTCACACCCTGCCCCATCAGTCTTTGCTTCTCTCTAGTGGATCGTTTCAGTCAGGATACAAAATGCTGTTATGTGGCCTATTAAAAAAAATTTTTTTTAATTCTTTCTTTTCCACCCCTCTGCCCCTACTCCAGCCAGCACCTTTTTTGACTCTGCAAGCACACCTCTACAGTAAGACTCCTGGAGAGAATTCTTACTGGTTATTTGTTGCCTTCATTTTCTCTTCAAGCCATGGCAGGCAAAGCATCCTGTGACTGGACTCCTGAGCAGTCTATAGCAGATCCCTCCTTTTCTGAAGCACTTTCTCTGCCTCTGAATGATGGAATGTGGTCCTCATTTCTTGAACCTCTTCTCCATCCACATGCATATCCTAGGGCGATCCCTTTCCCGTGGTTTTAAATGCACTGATGACTCGTACATTTATATCTGTAGGCACACCCTCCAGACTATTCCCATCTTTCCTCAGCTTCCCAACGTACGTCTGATGGCATCTTAAACTTAAGGCCAAGAGATTTCTGGCCTTCCCTCCCCACCCCCACCCCTGCTCCAGCCCAACTCCTCTTCCAGTGTTTTTTATTTCAGTAAAAGTAGTGTGCTTTCCATACCCCGCCCCTGTTTACCCAATTCCTGGACACCAGTTTTCCTCATCCCTCCGCAGGAGCAAGACCACTTGGCTTTATCTCAAGATATATCTTAAACCAGTCTACAGCATCGCCACCGTTCGTGCCTGGACCCTTGTGACTACGTCCTACCTAGTCTCTGTCCGCACTCCTGCTGGCCTCTATTCTAAACACAGAAGCCCATGATATTGCAGTAGGAGTTAGATGTTAGATCTTATCACTCCCCTTCTGAGAACCTTCCAGTGGTTCCTCATCACACACAGAATAAATAACTCCCTTGATTCAGCCTTCAGTGATGTAGCCCTTACTTAGCTCCCTGGCTTCCTTTTCTTCTGCTTTCTGCATCATTTGCTAACTTCCAGTTACATTGACTCTAACATATTTTTGTTTGAATGTTTTGATAGATAAAATTTCATTGTAATAAAGAAGAAAAACTGACCTGAAAGGAGCACTCTTAACCGAATCTTTCTCTGAATCTTTGCTCACTCCTGCTCAGAGAAGGCTTCCTTGATACCCTATCAAAAATAGCTGCCCTGGGACACCTGGGTGGCTCAGTCGGTTAAGCACCCGCCTTTGGCTCAAGTCATGATCCCAGGATCCTGGGATCGAGTCCCGCATCAGGTTCCTCGCTCAGAGGGGAGCTTGCTTCTCCCTCTGCCTTCCACTCTCCCTGCTTGTGTGCTCTCTCTCTTTCTCTCTCTCTCTCTGGCAAATAAATAAATAAAATCTTTAAAAAAAAAAAAAATAGCTGTCCCCACCACTCCTGCCTCCAAAAATGCTCTGCTTTCTTACTGTGCTTTAATTTTCTTTGGGACGCTTCCCATCATCCTGAAACAATATTTTATATATGTTCCTTTTAAAAATTGATTTACTTGCCTACATTCGGTCAGCCCATTAGAAGGGTACCTCCAGGCCAGCAGTGCCTCTTCTGTTCTGGCTGTACACAGTTGGCTCGCAAGAAATCTTTGTTTAGAGAATTAGTAATTCTGTCTTCTCCTGCTTGAAAGTTTTTTCTGAAAAAATAGGCCGTGATATACTACAGTCACAAACCCCCGAAATTCTAGTCTTAAAGCAACAAAGGCTTCTTTTTTCATTCATGCTACCTTTCCATTACAGGCCAGCAGGAGAGACCCTTTGTTGGTTTGTAATCAATCACACAGAGACTCAGGCCCAGAGGATGACCGCCATCTTGGACATTGCCATGTACAGTGGCAGAGGGAAAAGAAAGCTAGGGTGGGGATGGGATTTTGCCCTGGCGATTAAACCCTCCACTTTCCACTTCCATTCACAACTTCTTCAGTACTCGGCACGTGGCCCCAGCCAACTGCGGGGCACAAGGCAGCACGCTTCCACAGAAATTTCAGGGACTAGAAGTGACAACCACAATCGTATTATGAAAAATTTAAAAGCTAAAGGAGGGGGGAAATATTCATTACCCTCTCATCTTGATATAATCTCAGTGTTATTTTATGTATTTCTTTTCCTTCTTTTTTTCTTAAGATTTTATTTATTTGAGAGAGAGAAAGAG
The DNA here is from genome assembly GCF_009762305.2 of Zalophus californianus. Taxonomy (NCBI): domain Eukaryota; kingdom Metazoa; phylum Chordata; class Mammalia; order Carnivora; family Otariidae; genus Zalophus; species Zalophus californianus. The sequence continues at coordinate 114,944,098 of NC_045599.1, forward strand.
ACCTCGCGGGAGGGCGGGGCAGATGGAGAGGGGGAGAGAGAGAGGGACAGAGTGATGAGCCCCACTCAGGGCTCCATCCCACAACCCTAAGACCCATGACCCGAGACAAAACCAAGAGTCTGACACTTAACTGACTGAGCCAGCCAGGCACCCCTAGTTCACACTTCTAAAATGCTACATAAGTGATTCTTTGTGTGAAATAACTACAACTTCCACTTCTGGGTATATCACCCTTCTTCCTAAGCTGATACCTCAGCAACCAAGATGTTCTACCTTTTAACCACTTACTGTATCCCAGCCCCCCTGCACATATTCTTATGTACCTTCACAAAACCATGTCTCTTCCCATCAGTTGCCTTTCCACTTCTAAGATGATCCTGGTCCGATGTATGACACAAGTAGTATTTCTCTTTACATTGACAGGTTTCTAATGTACTGTCTGGAAATCTTTATCACTCCTAGAGCTCAAGCTCCCTATGAACAATATCTGTACAAATCTCTCTCTCCAACACCAGCCACAGTTAGGCACTAAGAGGCAATTGGTGGGTACAGGGGAACTAAGAAAGGGAGGGAGGGCAGAAACCACTGACAACTCAGAAAGGAACCACCAAATATATAACCTGTGCCCCGTCGGGAATGTGCATCCAGCCTGCTATTACCTAATAGTTCACTCAAGAAGTGGACTTGGACTGACAAATATTCTCTGGTTGCCTGTTATGCAGAATTGACCCAGTTCGAGATTCATCCTTCCAGAGCCATTCAGGTTTGTAGGTTCTGGTGTTCTTGGGCAAAACCAGAAGTGGGCATCACTTACCTTCATGTACTTGGCCAAAACCTTGAAAAACTTCAACTCATAAGAAAGCAACTTAAACCCAATAATCGTTGCATCATTTATTTATAATGACAAGCCACTTTAGTAGAGTTTTTCTGCATGAACTTACCCAACTTCCTTAAAAAAGAAAAATCTTCCTCAGATGTGGAAATTTATTTATCTGTTCCATTCTGTTCTTTTCTAAGAACAGCAAGTTTTCCTGTATTTCTGTATACATAATCCTTTTTTTAAGGATTGCGGACACATTTTATTGTGTAACGATGTGTAATGTTAGATTTCTTCATATTTTAAGTCTTTTAAAAAATCATACAGAAGTAAAGGGAAAGGAGAATGAGGAGGAGAGGAAAAGAGGAAAAGAATGACTAATACTTTGGTTTAACAAAAACTAACATTGTGAAATAAGCCATTGAGGTTTAGTAAGGTAAAAATCTGTCAAATCTACTCATTATTATGAAAATAAGTAATAAAATATTCATCTCACAGGCAGTTCAAAGGAACCTCATTGACTAAACTTGGTAATTAATCAGTAAGCTTTAATGAGCAATATAATAAACTTTTCTTGTAAAAACCCGACCTAGTACAATTTTCGATGAAACAGTTGGCTTTTACAGAACAATAAAACTACAAAGACATTTTGAGAATTAAGTCAGCTGCATGATGTGATTATTAAACTATTCGCTGTTAAATGTACATTCAAATTATTGGAAGTTCAAAAGAATTGACATCACATTAGAAATGCTTTTTCTATTTTTCATATTAAACATAAAAGGTCCAGAAGTTATGGGCATAAGTGAAGTGTGCATGTTTCTTTATTTCCTTTTTGTTTTTTTTTAAATCCTTAAGTTGTTCTCTGTTAAATGTAGAAGCATGACATCTAACTTCTGTGTTTGTAAACGTTTAGAAATAACCTATAGGCCTTCAATATTATACTAGACCATGCATAATGAGTGAATCCCTGTTAACTTCATTTGGTGTTGAGGAAAAATTCTTCAGATATGTATAAGTAACTCCCACCAGAGTAGCTGGCTTTTTCTTAACCATCTTTGGCACTTTGATTTCTACTCTTGATCTCTTTCAAAGTTTGATTTTGTTAAATTGCTCAAAGGTAGAGAAAAAAGTTCATGGATTTGTTTTCTTTCGACAAGTTAAGAAAATGCAAATCTGCTGTGTCCCTGTGGAATTAAGCAGCGCTGTAGCACTGGTTGGTCTGGTTTTAAAAAATTAAGGCCTTTGTTTTATTTTCAAGCAAAGCCCAAAATGTTTCTTGTTTTTTCTGGATAAATCTCTGGGTAACACATTTAAATTACAGATTTCTGTGCATATTCATTAGAATCCTGTAGTGCTTAATTTTAGTCTTTTATGATTATTAACCCACAGACTTCAAATGGAAGGAACATTGGGAATCATGAGTGATACAGTATCTAACTTTTTATTTGCAAAACTGAAATATTATGAATGAACATTTTTCTTAGTCCAAAAGCCATGCTGGCTCCCTGTCAATCATTTATGTTGTAGAAATCCCTTACTACCTGCAGGATAGCCAGTACATACTCTAGAAAGAGAACTAAGTGATACAGAAGATAGATTTCCTAAGAAACACTCAGTTCACATTTAAAGTATCTGAGTTTTTTAATAATCAAAATGCAGTTGGCTATTTTTCTTAATCTTTAAGAGCACTAGAATCTTAAAGGGCTAAGACATCTTTGGTTGGGATGATCTCTATCCAGCCAATATTAGTTTCCCAAACCCATTTTGTCTTTATGTACATGACTGTGAGAGACAGGATATTGGTAGGAAGTAAATATATTTGAGTAGTCCATTCTCATGACTTTCAAGGAGAATATTTTCCATAATACCAAAAAAATTGCAAAGATTACGTAATGCACTGTAAATTTTCTAAGATACGTATGTGCACTAATTCAAACAATATAACTTTTAACACAAGTAAACACAGGAAGGAAGGCAACCTTACACAAGAGAAGAATGTTAATGGCATTAGTAACAAACTGTAATGTCAGTAAGGTGGAAACTGAAATGCAAGCATTAACATGAAATATAAGACTATGGGAAGATACAGAAGATAGGAAATAACTTCATAAGGAAATTATTGGAAAACAGTAGCTCTCTAAGTGAAAGGAAAGGTCAAGGTACTAGAAGAAGAATAACAGTTGCCTTTTTATTCATCATGACAATGAATGCATTTGGAGCTCTTCCCAAACCTGATCCAATTAATGATGCTTGAAATACACTTGATTTAGGTAGTTGAGGGAAGTATATTCTAGAAGCAATGCAACCAAGATGGCATTTGGGTGTGAGTCTAAGAGTCTTCACAGTGACTAGACTAGAGGAAATCTCTAATACCTTAAAGAATTTTAGTGTAATTTTATGATGCTGAGAAATCTGTGTGGAAAAATAGGATAAATGCACATAACCATAAAAACTCACTCTAATTCATCCTGATTAAATATAGAAGGGGTACCCTGGGGCTTATGTGGTCAGACCAGGTAGTGATGAATACTACAGATGCCAATAAGAACATTTTTTTTTTTAAAGGTTTAAACAACCTAGTTAAGAAAACGGTCAGAATGGTTGAACACTCTAGACAAAAGATTGATGTATACCAAATAATGTAATGGTTATCCGGAAGAAAATATATATAGGCTATTTTGGAATAGGATTTGATTTCTTAATCCTTTGTACAAAAAAAGTAAAGAGTATTTACCACACCTGTGGTGGGGAGGTCTCCTAAAGTAAGTACGCAGGATTGCAGTTCTGTTGCTCTCCACATGTTCTTGGTGTCGTAGGTATCATACGCCCGTCTAAAATTTTTCTTTATTTTTTACCAGCATGTTAACTAAGAAGAAATATGAACAAACTGCCTTTTATAATAAAAGAAAAGAAAAAAGTTAGATTAGAAGAGATGTACAAATGACAGCAAAATAAAACATTTTGCATGTTTCCAAGCTCTAAATTCCGAATGCCATGTTATTGGAGGGTGTTTATTTTAACCGTCCTCTGGATCAAGAAAAAATTATTTCAGCACTTTAATATTACATGTATCTCTGACAATGAACACTGACCATTTTCTCTCTGCTCTTGAGCACGAATATGAGCACAGACCTGCCCTTGATATGCATGGCGCTGGGAGTTGGTTCCCCTCGCATGGGGGTGCTACACTTCTTGTCCCGGTTATGCACAGGGGGTGCTGAGATGTCCCTCCCAGGCCCTCTGCTTTCTCTGCCATTGCAGACTGTAGCCAGCCCTGACTGAGCAGGCTTGGCCTATCGTTGTTGGGGTGCTGGATATTTTGAAACTTATTTTGCACTTCCATGAGGCGCTTGTCAAGTCTTAAGTATTAAAAGTGTTTAAATTCCTGGGCGCCTGGGTGGCTCAGTTGGTTAGGCGACTGCCTTCGGCTCAGGTCATGATCCTAGAGTCCAGGGATCGAGTCCCACATCGGGCTCCCTGCTCAGCAGGGAGTCTGCTTCTCCCTCTGACCCTCTTCCCTCTTGTGCTCTCTATCTCTCATTCTCTCTCTCTCAAATAAATAAATAAAATCTTTTAAAAAAAAAAAAAGTGTTTAAATTCCTGACCCGAGAGTTATCCTAGAGAAGAAGAACCAGTGTAAATGTGCTAAAAGCCAAATGAGTCTTTTTTCAACCCCTTGTCAAGTTCTGTGTGTGTGTACACGCACTCATGCTGTACTTACTCCATGATAACCTTTTATCTCCTGGACACTTAATTTGTCATTTAGGACATTTGTGGTTAGGCATAGAAGGCCCATTTTGTAATTGGTCACCATGCCAGAGGTGAAAGCCGTTGACACTGGGCCTCCAGGGAGGGAGAACTCTTGGCAGGGTGTTTTCAGTGGGTGTTTTCTTCAGTTCTGTCAGGTCTGTGTTCCCTTGGGGGAATTTGTACCCAAAGAGTATTGAGTTTATTCTGTTGATTTTTTTCCAAAAGCTGTGTTTTCTGCATTCCTATTTTATGGTTCCCTGCTAAGGAGGAACAGTTTCTTTCCTTATTTGGTTTGGATTTGATTAGCAACGTTTGGGATTTGTTTAGTCTTTTTCAAGTCAAACAAGTGAGAGGTAGCAGAGGGTGGTGGAAACAGCCCTGGGCAAGGAAGCAGAGCTCTGGGCGCAGCTTTTCCACTGGCCTCACTGCCTGAGTCCCAGCGTCAGGTTCTAGGCAGATAAAATGCACCCGCCAATGAGAACATCGGGTATTCAACGTCCCGTGAATTTCAGAATGCTATCTATATCCCTTGTAGTAATAGTAGTAACAGCACCAATAGCAGCTATCAAGTATTTTATAGACACTGTAATGCCCACAACAACCCTGAAAGATAGGTATGTATTCAGATAAGGATGCCCAGTTTGTGCGGTACCCTACAGGCAGCAAGTGGTACAGCCAGGATTGAAACTCAGGTTGGTCCAACCCCCACCCCGCCCCCACAGTGGCCCTGATGCTCTGACTTTCCAGCCTAGACACTAGTGTAGTAGTTACACATAGAGGTTTTACAGTCAGACAGTTCTGGGCTTAAAGCTCAAGCGTTTTACGACTTTCTCACTGTGTGACCTTGGGCCAAGTGTTTACCCTTTCTCTGAGCATTGTTAAACCGTAACATGAGCAAAATCACAACAAAATCATAAAAGTTGTTGAGGGCAAACACACACAACCAAGTAAAGCACTAAGCAGGGGTGGGAAGCAAATAATAGCATTTGCCCTCAGCTGCTTATTTATGATGATTATTGCTAAGAGGCCTAACATGAAGATGGTTACACCAAGGAATTTTTTGTGTGGTGATTTGTATTTTATATAAATATCAAGAAAGATTGTTTTACTAGGTCTCTCTATGCGTCTCTTTCTACGCGCTAAGTCTTTCATAAAGATTTCTTACATATTCCTTTTCTTTCTCTTTGAGATGAGAAATGAATGTCTGCGATTATCCAGGATCTGTGGTTGTGTTGGGATTTGCTTTGGAGGAATGTGGCTATCAAAGTGCAAGGAATAATTTCCTTCACGGGAATAAATTCCCTTCACGGTCGCTGAGCATTTATATGTGCTGGGCACTATCCCAGGCACTGACGTTTTGGCTACTTCCAATGTAAAAGTCCACCAATTGTGCTAACCCAAAGAATGATGTGTGCTAGACACCTCTAAACAGGGCAGGCTTGCTTTGTACCCTCAGGTCGGCCAGTAGCCTGAAAGGATTCTGCCAATATTTATCTTCATTTTTGTCAATACCTTGAAACCATTTAGATCGACAACTTATCACCACTTCCATCCCCCACAAGCATGGATCTGCTTATTACCCGACACCATTCCTGGGTGAGAGTAGGTGTAAAGAAAACAACTCCTTCGGCTAAGTGGGAAAGTAATCCAAGAAAAAGTGTTAGAACGTGAGTATGTTTACCAAGAAACAAACAACACCCAAGGGATTCTAGTATTCAATAGCTTTTTCTTTTCTTTACATTCATGTATTAAATAGTTTCTTTCTCTACCCGGACACTGGTCTGTACCCACCAAGTGGTAATAGGAGTCCTAACTGTTAGCCACTCTCCCCATTTATCCCCGTTTGCTCTTTAATTTCTTGTCTTTATTCAGGACATTTCTGGAAAATGCCACCTCTGGGAAAGGGCTCTGGATTCCCCCATGTGAGAACTCTTTTCTGCATAATTAGCCTAATTTTTTTTCTATCAGATCATAGCAGTCATTGTCCCAGTATGTTTTAACTCTGCTGTGTTACCAGTCTGAATATTGAATTTGAGGCAGTAAACCTTCCTAAAGAAAGATGTATACTGTGCTTTATGCATCATCACTGAAAGAATTTTGCTTTGAAGCCCAGCGCGAACACTTAATTTTTATTTGCTATTATAAAAGAGTCTCTTTGAGCTGACAGATATGAAAATATGACTGTGATTTCGGCAGGAGTCCAGCAACTTTAGAGAGAATGATGCTTTTATCTTTTGAAAGTCTTTTGACTACCACATTATTCTATTAATAGATGGGGAATGGGGAATGACATCCTTCAAGGCCTTCTTCTGTTGGAACTGGTCTTCCTACAAACGAGAGGGAAAAGATGTATGTGTCGAGTAGTAAGAGTTTACTATACACGTATTTAAATCTCCTGTCTTTGGGCAGCTGTTAAATTTATTTAAGAGCTCTGTGTAACCAGGTTTCCATTTTTTCTCCATTTATATGCTGTCCTCCCTGGAATTTCAGTCCAACAATAAATAATTACACTTTTAAGTCAGTGTGCAGTTGCATACTTGAGATGTCTCATGGAATGACAGTAAGAAAGCCTTGAGCTAAATGGCAGTTTCCCCGGCATCCAGGACTTCTGCATTTGTCTTTATAGAGTCTGCCGACGTGTCCACTGCCAGGTGCGGTGGCGTCTAAAAGCGGCTTGTCTCACTCTCTTCTGTTGTAACAAATAACTAAAGATCTAACGGAGGGTTCAGCAACACTCCAGAGGGAATATTTTCATAGATCAACTAAGTGCACATATAGATCGTAGGAACCATATCTGTGAATGTCTATCAAAAAGGCTTTAATTAAATAGCTATCATAATTTCAGTGTTTATTCAGAACCCCAGGTGAAATCTTAAATGATATCCTTTCATGAAAATTACCAGAGTAAAAGAAAATAAAATTATTTTACCAAACCTGACGGAGTTTGAGTTAGAGCTTGAGAGATTCTGCCCACACAGTGCTCATTTTCATAACTTGGGGTATCTTCAAAATCTAGAGTCTGCCTTTGGGCATTGCTATTTAAGCCAGATTTTGGAAATATCCTGCAACTGTTATTGTGAAAATATGCTATGTGAACCGTCACCTTCTAAGACTGAACTAAGCAACTTAGAAAAAAGAATGGATTCTCATCGGGAGAGATCCTTAAACCTGATGTCTGTTGAGACAAGCTTTATAAGGGTTTATCCTAATATGTTTGAATGCTTTTTCTTAATCTTTATGTTCAAGACCTCTGAGGAGGAATTCAAACTATAGCCTCCCTGTGCCCTATGTCTTTTCCTACTAGAGTCAATTAATCCCTTTTCTTTAGAGAGTAACTCTACCCAGGCCACCTTTCCCTGACTCTGGAAGATTCTTGGAGAGCATGAAGCAAAGGTGGGTTATTGTTTTTGGAAAAGGCTCTAGAGTTTGTCCCACGAGTTAATGTCATAAAAGTTTTTCATTTGCTTTTTTGTTACAACCTACAGCATTGACTCTGTGATGACTATGACCTTAGGTTTTTATGCTTACAGAAATCCTTTCAAGTAAATCCAACTGTATCCAAGTTTGGAGACATTTGGGAGGTGAGGGAGATTCTGAGAATGGGCTCTCTTTGCTAGAAATGGATCTTCTGATGGGGCTTTACCTGTCCTTTGCCCCAGCTAGTCGACATCTTACATTCCATTTCTCAAGCTCCTTCATCTTTGAAAATCTCACATTTAGACTGTAAATCTCTCAGAGTCTTCATTAACTTCACGTTGACACTGTGTCCAGCATTATCTATAACCAACATAGCAGTGAATGATAAAGACCACAAACATTGGCTGCATCCCGCTTTCAGCTTCCAAATTTGGCTTTCACCCAGTACTTTTGATCAAGGCACAGAGTCTTCCAGAATGTTTATAATTTTGCAGCACCACTTCATTGGCGTAAATTTGTTCCTCAACCCAGATGGTGATCTGCTTATGAAGGTTTTTTCTTCCTTGCTTATTTGTTATTTAGGAAGCCTGGGATTAGGAATAGTGGGTCCATTCTGTAACTGGTCTTTGTGCCAGAGGTAAAAGCCATTGGCGAAGCTCTTGAAAGAAGGGGGAGCTGTTGGCAGGGCCGAGGGCTGGTGGGCGTTCCTCAGTTCCGTTTGGTTTATACTCCCTTGGAGGAATTTGTACCCAAAGCATTTTAAGTTTACTTTACTGGTGCCTCCTTTCTCCCTTCCCAAAAGCATATGTTTTCTGCATTCTTTATCCTGATTCTCTCTTAATAAGTGGAAGTTCCCTTCCTTACAAGGTTTAGATTTGTTTGAAAACGTTCATGGCTGTAATTTTTTTTGTAACGTAGCAATATCCGGGCACCGAGGATAGTTTATCAAGTGAATATAAACACCGATTTACAAAACTAAATTTTGAGATCCAGCAAAGTGTGGACTAATCTCCAAAAACCATGCGTTATATAAAATAATCATAAAACTCAGTGGCAACCTAACGCCAATAGGTGGTTTAGGTAAGCTTCACCCATCAAATAGTGTTTTCTCAGCTCAGTAGCTACTGTACCAAGTGTGCAGAGTACAGACGGTGTGTGGAGCACAAGCCCAATCTTCCAGCTGCAGGCTTATTTGGAAGATAGTTAGAAGCTAAGCGTACCTAGTGGAGTTGAGAAAAAGAACGGGTTGTGGGCTACAGTTAGAAGAAATGAAGAACCAGTTTGAGCATGGCTGCCTAATGCTAAAACTGCCCTCAGAGCTAAAATATAATACAAAACCAAAAGTGGGACGCCTGGGTGGCTCAGTCGGTTAAGTGTCTGCCTTCAGCTCAGGTCATGACCCCGGGGTCCTGGGATCAAGCCCCGCATCAGGCTCCTTACTCAGCGGGGAGTCTGCTGCTCCTCCTGCTCATGTACGCACACTCTCTCTAACAAATAAACAAACAAATAAATATGTATATTAAATTCACTAAATCTTAAATCACTTATTTCAGCAGAACAAAACATAGACGATGTGTGGTTCATTGACATGGTGGGAGCAGCATTCACGCACGGCTAACTGGTGTGAATGGCATGCTGGCATCCCATGGTGCAGGGCCTGCTGGGCTGGAAGCAGCAACCCTAGTTGAAGGAAAGATTGAATTTGGGAGAATTTTTCCCCTAAATTTTTCATTATAATGTATGCCTGTTTGTCCATCACATAGATTAATAGCATATAGCTAGCATCAATTTTTCTTCCTCTTTGTAAACCAAATAAACCTGGGACTCTTATACTTATGTTCATAAAGACTTCATTTTGAGACATTCATAAACACGACTTATGATTTATGGAATCATTAATTTATAAACGGTGTAAAGTATTCCACATTTTTTAATTGTTAGGCAGTCATCACTTTTTCTCATGGAATCCTTTTTAGGTGGAAATAAATAAGTACATGGAGGGCAAATCTAGTACCCAGAATTTCTGACGGACTCTGTGACACAGGCTCTCCACATACTTAAATTGCTTGTATTTCAAAGAGATTTCATTGAATTAAACTGGCATAAATACGGCTTAATTTCCCAGACCAATTTGTGTCTTTGCTATGGGGAAACCACTTGAATGTTAAAAGTTTGCATGATACTGTATGATTCTGGATAATTTAAAGGAGACCGTGGTTTCTGCCATAGTGGCTTTATTCACAGAAACGTCTTTTGTGGTCAGCATGTGCATTCATTGACCTACAAAAATATTTCCTCTGAAAGGTTGAGCAACTTCGAATGTGTGCTTTCCTTAGTTTTGAAACGAACTCTCATTCCAAAAGCACCATCTTCTGCCTCTTTCTACTACATGTATCTCTCGCATTTAGAAGAAGTAATGTCTATTTTTATGGGTTATTAATTAGGCTCATTGAAAAGGTTTGCCAAATGTGGTAGATTTCATCTCAGGTGACCCTTTCCTTCTCAGGCTCTTTGGAGAGGCCAGATCTAAGCAGCCCTGAAGATATCTCTCAGTTGACCAAGCACCATCAGCAGGCTTTTGGTAACAGGAAGAGAAACCATGGCTGCTTGATTAAGACGGAGGTCTCTAGATAATGTTCAAGTTTTAAGAGCTATACCAATAAAAGATGTCGCTCTGTCTCTCTCTGTCTCTGTCTCTGTCTCTGTCTCTCTCTTCCTCCCCCGACCCCCTTGTCTTGCTTTTTCTTTTTTTCTAGCAGCCAGTGCAGTATACATTGGGGGGCAAGAGGCAGCCTGTATGGCTATATATTTTTAGATTTATTATAAAAACATTTTATTTTTTATTTTATTATTAAAAATTTAATTTGAGCAGTGCTGGTACTCCATCTTTCCTTAGGCCAGGTTCTCAAGGTATTTAAAACGCTTAGGCTTTCATCTGAAATTCCATATGAAATTATTAGGCCCCCCATTAATGTTAAGATAAGAAGAATTCATAGTACATTCATTAGCCTATCCTAAGAATGAAGTGTAAAGAAAGAGGACATTTTAGGTTAGCGGCAAGTGTGCCCATGCTAACCTCTCCTGTGCTTTTCTCCTTGGCTGCGGTGGGAGAGTATGAGCTCTGCTGTGCCTTTCTCTTCCATTTACCACTGCCACACGTGTGCATTGCAGGCACACTTTGATCCAGAAGTCAGACCAGCATGTGCATCAGCTCCTGACAGTGGGATCCACTCGCTTATGGTAGCCCACTGTGCCTTCTACCCCATCTCCCATAACCAAGTTCCTCAACACAGCTCTACGTAAAATGTTTTATTTTTATAGTGCTCTCAAAGAAGACAGTTATTCTTAAGATTTTTTTTAAGTAATCTCTACACCGGGTGTGGGGCTCGAACTCACAACCCTGAGATCAAGAGTCACAGGCTCACCAGCTGAGCCAGCCAGGTGCCTCAGTATTACAGTTTTATACTTTTCAGTGTGTTCCTTCAACAAACTTTTGAGTGATGTAAAGGGCACTCCCAATTATCTTGACTTCTGTTTGACCCAAAAAAGAAGTACACATTCTGGTCGTGCTTTTCCCAAATGACTACAACCACCAATACTCTACATGACCCCTGACTTTTTAAAGCAAAGCATTTAGTTTTTAAAATACTCCCATGGGTGTGGGGGGAGAAATACTCCCATCGAAGGAAAAATAATATTTACCACTACTTCCTCCTTCCATCCCTCTTCCCTTCTATCTAACTAATCTGCATGCTTTCAGGTATTCTTTTTTTTTTTTTTTTTAAACTTCTTCCCCTGTCTGTAATGCTTGGCTAAATAAAGAATTAGATAGCCCAGCTAAGTGAGACGAAGAGAATTGTTTCCCTTTAACTGAATAAAAACTTCAAAGATGACCTTCCATGGGTACTCAGTATTTCTGTTTAGAGAGGAACAAATTTCCAGAAACAAAACAGTAGTGCTTTTGCTAAAGTACAAATACATGGGCCCAATCCAAACTGGCAGATTCATGAGTCTTAAAGCAGACATCCAAGCTATCATGGGTGTTTTAAGTGCGATATCATTTCATTGTGCACGTGTGGTGGGCATTGGTTCAGCAATGAGATGTATGTGATGTAGACACTTGGAGTGAGGGAAGAGGCAGTACAGAAGCTTTGCGTGAACTCCGCTGAGCATTCTATGATGTTCTTCTTGAACCAGTCATGCTGGCAGTCATTTCCTGGAATAACAAGGTCCTTGGGATATTTTTTTCACATTTGGCGCGTAATTACATCCATATGTTTGCAGAGAGGTAGAATATATGAATGAATATCAGTGATAATTTATAGAATTTGGGTACCTGGCTATATTTGTTTATAAAGTCCTCCAAACTGAGTGTCAATTTATGGCTCACATTTATAAAGGGAATCTAGCAAAGCCTCCTCCTTCCCTTAACCTGAAATGATTTGCTGGATATTAATCCTTTATCTACACTTCGTAATGAGCTTGGGGAATTCGAAGTGAGGAAAAAAAAGATCTGAGGAGCCAAGGGATCTTTTGCAGAAAGAAAGATCATGGCCAGAAGAGACACTGCTTTTCTACCTAAATGTTTACATTTACTTTGCAGTTAAAAAAAAATATGGGGGGCGTCCAGGGGGTTAAGGCAGTGGAGTGTGTAACTCTTGATCTCGGGTTTATAAGTTTAAGGCCCATGTTGGGTATATAGAGATTACTTAAAAATAAAAAATCTTCAGGGTGCCTGGGTGGCTCAGTCGGTTAGGCGTCTGCCTTCAGCTCGGGTCATGATCCCAGGGCGCTGGGATGGAGCGCCGTGTGTCGGGCTCCTTGCTCAGCAGGGAGCCTGCTTCTCCCTCTCCCGCTCCCCCTGCTTGTGCTCGCTCTCTGTCAGATAAATAAAATCTTAAAAAAAAAAAAAATTAAAAATCTTCACAAAAAATTCAGTGCTGATCTTAAAATACCACTCTCATTTATATCTAAACTACTCAAGGACGCATAGATTGCTCTCTGTCTTCTGAAAATGTTTCTGGCAATCAGGGTCCTCTATTCAAACTTCAACTGTAATCGGAGCTCCATCTCGAATCCTGCCTCCTCCATCAGGACACCAGGAGCTTGAGCCACCATCAGCTCGTCTCTGTGCTCTCTTGTGAGTGTGGAACGCACTATTACCAGCTGATGTTTGTGCCAGGCACTGAGCTAAATGCTTTCACCTAGTCCACAGGATAGCCTAAAGGCTACGTGCTCTTCTTACTCTTACAAATGAGGGCACTGCAGCTCAGGGAGGTGAAGAGATGCACCCAAAGTCAGGTGGTTAGTAAGGGCAAAGTCAGCATTTGAACCCAGGCTCTCAGGCTCCGGGGGCCACCTTGAGTTGCCATAGCCTCATTCAAATCACAGATTGGGGGCTTTTGCCAGTGCTCAGTTTTCACCTTCTCTGCTTGGTCCTGCACACACTCTTTGTTACATGCTTTTAATTTTGAGCTTCCAAACCAGCAAGACCCAAAGTTCCTTGTCCCTGCTTAGTTTCCAGGAGCAGCCTGTGGTTCTAGGCACATAATGCGTGTGTGGTCAGTGCTTACTGAGGTTTAGAAGATCCAGTACCATCACTTTTCCCCCAAAGCAACTGGTTAAGTGACTTGCATAAAGTTCCAAAGTCAGTAAGCACAAGAACCAAACAAAAGGTTCCAGAAAAAAGTTGAAGTGTCTGTCATGTATGGCAGATAATAAGTAAATGAGAGATTAAGAACTGAAAAATCCTGAAAACCGAAACTTGAGAGGAGAAACAGATTAAAGGCTGCAGAAGACTCGCGTGCAAATGCTAAAAGGCATTAGAAATACTTTTTTTTTTTAAAAGATTTTATTTATTTATTTGACAGAGAGAGACACAGCGAGAGAGGGAACACAAGCAGGGGGAGCGGGAGAGGGAGAAGCAGCTTCCCGCGGAGCAGGGAGCCAGGCCTGAGCCGAAGGCAGATACTGAATGACTGAGCCACCCAGGTGCCCCTAAAAACATTTTTTGAGTGATTCAAATTCTTCATCATGTCTAACTTAACAGTTTCCTGACTTGAATATATCAACTGTCTTCACCACAAATTCATGAACACTCATTTAGGTGCTCACAAGCTACATCGGATTTGATAAGAATTGGAAGAAAGAAGCAGCATACAAAGGGGAAGGAAAGGCAAGTAAGAGAGAGGAAGGAAGGGAGGAAGGGGGAAGGTGGGTAGGGAGGTAAATGCATGTGCGTCCTTGGCAGGCAAGAACGGCCAGCGCCTTGCTCCCTCCCAGCCGTGGCCAATCAGCCAGACAGCTTGGTTGCCGTCCTCTGTCGGGTAGGACGAGCGGGTTGGTCACCATGAGCAGTCTTTAGTGGGAATGAGAAGAGGGCAAGCAGTGTGGACTTGGACGTTAGTAGGAAGAAAGTTAGACTCAATGTGAGGAATCCTGGTTCGTGCCCAGGATCACCTTAGCTGACTTTGGGTTTAGCCATTTCACCCAACTGGGTCTTGGTCTCCTAATCTGTAAAATGAGAGGACTGAATTAGAAGATTTGTAGGTCCCCTTCTGGCTCTAAAATTCTGACTCTAAGAATATCTTTTCCATATCACTTCTTTGGAATGAATCTTATTTTCAGTTCATCTAAACAGTTTCAAAATGCTGTTTAGAATAATTAAAGTAACACTAAGAACGGCTTGAAAAGTAATCAACAAAATTGTGAATATCTCCCATAATGTCATTTGTGTGACAATCTGCTAAAATTTTTTAAGCTAATAAAAGTAAAAGACAAATACCAAATGAATGCTAAAGCTAAGGAGACATAATGGCAACTTTCCAAATACTGCTAAAGCTCTCAGTCTGCTCCTCCCAGCTGTTACTTCTCAAGGTGCTCCTGGGCCTTACAAAATCTGACACAATGTCAGACAAATACCTTTCTCCCGACGCTTTTATTACCTCCTTTTCCTGAAAGTCATAATCTAACACCAGGAAGAGAACTCATAGTTGTGTCTCATTTATCTCCAATACCCTGCTTTCTAATTGAAAATTTTCATTCATGAATTTTTTTCCCCAAGTAAGATCTTAAGCTTTAGTTGCAAGTGTTTGTGTCTTTTTAATTCTGTATTTACCTGGTCTCTGATAAAATAATCCAATTTTTAAAATACTGTTTAAACAATAAAACTCGATCAATTTTTGGATATTACAAGACTTTTTTTTGACACGCCCAAGAAAATACCAGAAATGAAAGAATGTCACAGCCTAAGTTACTAGTAAATGAGTTGCTTTTAGGTCAGTCATCCTTACTGGAGGCAGCTTCATGCATTTGACAGCTTTCAGGGTGTATAATTCATCTCTAGCACTCAGAGATCATTTTACCAAGTACCTTTTGGGGGAGGCATCTCACCCCTGAAAAGCAGCAGCATCATATTTTATGCAGATGTAAAGTTCTTTGATTGTCAAAATCAGATCACAAATGCAAACTGAGTTTCAAGCTGGGGATGTGAGGTTTTTTGTTTTTTTTTGTTTTTTGTTTTTTGTTTTTTCAGGTATGGGGATGGTTATTTGTTTGTTTTTTGAGTTATAGGAGTTTCATTCTGCCTGACCCTTACCAGTGGCAGCTGACAAAGACCAGAACTTGAATAATGAAGGAGGGAAGCACTCTGTAAAACATATTTGATCCTAAGTTTGGGTTACCTATCTTTTCACAAGACTTCATTAGGGTATAGTTATGATTATATACTCATCTCCAAAAGGCCGCTCTTTTCATAAATCATTAAAATAACAAGCTTAATTTAGGTCATTTGTATTTTCTTTTTATGAATTTCCCAGGACATGCTCTGTATACACTGGGCATTCAATAAATGTCAGTCCGTCAACAACATTTATTGGGTGCTGCCCTATTTCCAGTGCTTGTAAAAGAAAATGAACATTCTCAAGGGAACAGTTTTCAGGTTGTCTTTCTCTGGTATGTCTGGTTTGGGATCTATACAGCTCAGTTGTCAAAAGAGGTAGAAAAGTGACTGTCCTATGGAGATGGTGAGTTTCCATCACCTTTTCTGGGTCAAGGCGGTATTCTGTCAGTATGCATCACTATATATGGGCCAGTTGTTAAAATAGTCAAGTACTGGCCCATTCCTATAAGAAACTGCATTGGTCCTCCCCTCACAACCTCCTAAGCTGTCCCCCAATTCCATAACCAAGGGGATAAAGGCTGATTTGGCTGGGAGCCTCTAGAAACATGCTCCAGCACTGCCACCAGCTGATTGGTCCATTCTGATTGGTTAGTGTCCATGCCCTACCCCTTCCTATTTCAGATATTCCCCTTGCACTAGGCATAACCTACATAGAAAGGGAACATTCAAGAATGATTGCTCGAAGTTATTATAGTTGTTGTCATTTAAGGAAAAAAAAAAAAAAACAGCACCTGGGTAGCTCAGTTGGTTAAGTGTCTGACTCTTGGTTTTGGCTCAGGTCAGGATCTCAGTCAGGGTTGTGGGATCGAGACCCACATTGGGCTCCATGCTCAGTGTGGAGTCTGCTTGAGAGAGTCTCTCTCTCCCTCTGCTCCTCACCCACTCATGTCTCTCTCTCCCTCTGCTCCTCACCTTCTCTGTCTCTCCTCTCCTCTCCTCTCTCTCTCTCTCTCTCTCTCTCTCTCTTCCCTTCCTCCCTTTCTCTCATTCTGTAAAATAAATCTTTAAAAAAAAAAAAAAGAGCTAGTACATAACAATGATCCTTTTATAGTACCATATCAGATTCTTCTCCTGATTCTAGGACAGGGACCACGTCTGAACTATGTTGCATCCTTGTTACTAAACGCAGGCAAGATAACAGAAAACATTAACTGTGCTAAACAGAGCTAATACAGGCTTCAGACTTAAAGAAGGAAAGGACTGAAATTTGGAGAAAGCCATGCAGAAACTCAAACTATGACAACATGCTAGAAGAATTAGTCTTCTTTGTTACAAAAGTGGCTAGTTGGTGACAATCAATAACTAACCCACAAACCAAATGGTGCTACTCTACTGGTTAAGTGAAACAGGAAGTGGTCTGGAGCACCTGGGTGGCTCAGCCGGTTAAGCGTCTGACTCTTGGTTTCAGCTCAGGTCCTTGGTTTCAGCTCAGGCTGTGATCTCAGGGTCATGAGATCTAGCCCCCTATCGTGCTCAGCATTCAGCCCAGAGGGGGTCTGCTTGAAATTCTCTCCCTCTTCCTCTCCTTCCCCCTTTGTCCCATCCCACATGTGCATGTGCATGTGTGTACTGGCTCTCTAAAATAAATCAAAATCTTTAAAAAAAAAAAAAAAAGTAGGGCGCCTGGGTGGCTCAGTTGGTTAAGCGTCTGCCTTGGGTTCAGGTCATGATTCCAGGGTCCTAGGATTGAGCCCCACATCGGGCTCCCTGCTCAGCCGGGAGCCTGCTTCTCCCTCTTCCACTCCCCCTGCTTGTGTTCCCTCTCTCGCTGTCTCTCTCTCTCTCTCTCTGTCAAATAAATAAATAAAATCTTTTTTAAAAAAAATTAAGAAAAAGAAAGAAACCTGAATAGCACAGTATTGAGAAGCAGTGTAATGTGACACAGTGATTTTCAAATGGCTTGTTCCTGGGAACCCTACCCTTGCTTCATTAAAGAAGTCCTGCTTTTAATGTTTTACATATATTAATCAGACACTCCCTGAGTGAGGTCACCTACAAAATTTAGTCCATGTTAACTTTTACCAGTCTCTGTTATACTTAATGAGAAAATAAAATGCTTCTGTTATGGAACATAAGATCGAGGTTAAAACTGGGAATGCCATAATGTGGGTTTCTACTTTCACATTTATAACAGCTATTGGGAAAAATAATAATAATAATAATAGCTACTGGGGAGGTAGTAGATTTCCATGAGTAAGAACATGGGTTCTGGAATTAATCTGACCTAGGGCTGAACGTCAGCCTTATCACCTGTTTGCCCTTAGACAAGTTACTTAACCTCTCTGAGCCTCTGTTCCCATAGGAGTTAAATGTAGGTGATAATACTACCTGACAGAGTTGTAATATGAGTAAAATGAGATTGTTTCTGTATTGGTTGGGGACAGTGCTATGAGCTGCTTTCTGAGCAGGTCCACAGTCTCAGTGGCTTGTCACTATAGTTTATCTCTCTGTCCGCTCACAGTCCTGTGTGGGTCAGTGGAGGCACTCTGCTCCTTGTAATTATTCAAGGATCTGGATCCCTTCCGTCTCTGTCCTCTCAGTCTCACGGCCACTTTGTTCAACATCTCCCGCAGAGAGACAGCAAGGATGGTGCACGATAGAAGGGAGGATCACAAAGGTCTTGTTTCTTCCAGGGAGTGGCGGGGGTGTGTACCACTCAGCACCCAACCGTGGCAGAAGCAGAGCCGTGTTGTCTGGCCCTTCGCACTGGGAGGAGGACATAGAAACACGCGCACTAGCCGTGGCCGCCACGTCTAAGGCACTTACCACAGTGCCTTGGGCACAAGAAGTCGTCTGGTAGTTTTTTTCATTCCAGGAGCACCCAGGGAAAGACCACAGTGCTGCCCACCATTTTGGCAGTTGCTCAGAGACTTAATGCAATGAGCACAAAGCCCTAGAAACACTGACCTTGCGTGGGAGAGATTGGAAAACCAACCAGGCAGAGGTACACACTGAGTGGAAGCTAAGAACACAAAACAAGATGTGAGACATGTCATCGTGTTCACAGCTGCATTCCAACTTTGAATATATAGGCGGGGAAAGGTTTGTCAGGGTAGGCTGTTGTTGGTAAAGTAGCCCAAAAAGTTTTATGAAAGCACTTAGAAAAGGCAAGATGGTGTGGGGCTTTGGTATGAGATTTATTTTATTTTTTTTTAATTCTGCTTAAGAAAAAAATAAAGCTGAAAATCTAAGCGGAGAGGGAAAAAACGGCTTCAGAGTTACAAGACCTTGATTTGAGTCCCAGCTTTCTAGTTAAGTGATTATAAATTTTGCTCATAAAAGTATCCCCTTTTGAGCAGCTCCTCTTGGCAGTCACTATGCTAAGAACCTTATCTGTATTTGTGCCCTGTCTGTACCAGAGCCCTTCAAGGACAGGTGTCATTTATCTGTTTTAAAAATAGGGAAACTAAAATCGAAGATGTGAAATGACTTGTCCAAGAGTACATGGTTAGAAAGCAGCAGGACAGCGATCTTTCTGGTTCAAGGAGCAGAGCCACTGGTATGGGGATCAGAGGTGGTAACTCAAATGCACACTGGCACGAGAAGCAGGTGGGATGATTCAGACAGGTGGCGTCCTGGGACCCAATGTCAGCCCCTTTCCTCCCCTGCTCCCCTCCCTGAGGCCTTTCTGTACAAGTATTCCACCTGCCACAGATCTTTCATCTGGAAATCTTAGCTCGTTTATAAAATGGCACACACGGTTATGCTGCTCAGACCTTTTATTCTTTCCCATCCTCTCTCGTGTCCCTCGACCACTACTGTCCTCTCCCTCATGTTGTCGTTTGTACAGCACTAGCTCCGTCTTTTTTTCTTCTCTTCCTTCTAAGAAAAATAAATATGCTCATTGCTGTTCTGCACTCCGCTGGAGTGAGACCCATGGGCAGGAGGAGTGCACTGCTTTTTACAAGGGGTGGCTAGCCTTGCATTTGTAGAATGTGCTGTGAACACTCAAAAGGTTCTGCAAACCATTCTACGTTCATTTCAATGGCTTCCGTAATTCCTTCCAAGTTGAGGGAGTGTGACGGGAAGAGCTTTTGCTGTTTACTACTTAGTACATTGTATGACACCTTTGCACACACATCACAGACTTACAATTCAGTGCTTGAAGTTGTTAAAGAAAACTGCATGACTGCTGATCTTTGCAATGTGGTTCCTGTTTTCACAGAGATTGGTGGTGATCGATTGCAAAAGCCCAGAAGGGAGGTGTTTTGAAGGGCATTTTATGCCCTCTACAGTTGCCCAGTGAATGCTCACCCACACCTGGTGCTTTTAAGATAAACCATTGAAGTGTTCCTTCCAACTGAGGACAAAACCAAGGAAAGAAATAAAAAGCCCAATGGAAATCCAGAAGTTATAAAATCGATTGCATAGGTACTTGGACTAATTAACTGTGCAATTATAGATTTGTGTTGACACTTTTAAAGTGTATCAGACCTTCAAAAGAAATGAAAAAAAGTCTTTTTTTACTGTCAGATTCACCAAGTTACACCTCTTGCCCTTGAATGTATGAGTTCAGTCCATTCCTCAAATGAAAGCTGTTATTTCAAAATCTCATCTGCCTTGTATACTTAACATTCTTTCAGATACTCACTCTTTGATTTCATTTACTAAACGTTTGCCAGGGGCTGGTGTTGCTTGCTATTACTTTAGAACCAGATTTTAAGAGCTTCATATTTATTAATACGCAATCCCCTGTTTGCATTTTTAAAAGCCTTACTATCATCTTTGATACTTGTTGAAATTCCGCTGAGTTTGAGAAACCTCTCTTCTACATGACCCCCCAAATCTAAATCACTCTCATTATCACATTTATGTAAATATTTTTGATATGGCCCCAGTGCCAGATACCTTTAAAATGTCTGCTTTTTCCAACTCTGTCTGTATTTCCCTTCTCTCGGCAAATTCTCTGCATTATTCCCTGATTCATTAGTAGTGATACATTTGGGCGTCTCGTTTTCTTGGCTGTGGTACAAATCGAAGCCTCAGCTATCTCGTGGCCATATGTTCTTTTTGCATATGCCATGTGATTTCTAAGAATGAGAAATGCAGAGCCTCTTCCCAGTCTCAGTTTAAGATTGATAGCTTAGAATAGGCAATATGTGTAAGCACAATGCTGTCTTATGTCTATTTACCAAAAGTGTTTTGAGGAATTTAGCTCCAGTTTTGATTGCCAATTCACTCCTGGCAGACTCATAAAATAAGAAGCAAAAGGGCCCCCTTCACTCCTCTGGTGAAGCAGTTTGATAAATGAGGGATTAGGGCAATGCTAAGTCCTTCTAGAGGCAATGCAGAAAAGCTATCCAGCAACTCCTCTCAGTATCAGAAGAGGTTCATTTAGCTGCTCTTCTCAAGCCAGAAATTGGAAGAGCTCTATTTTCTGGATCAATAAGGATTTAAGGTTATAAACTAGTAGCATTGTTTAAGGGAGATCTGTTTCCTGATGAGTAGTCTCTGGAATGGGAAGGAGGATGGGAGTGCCTCCTACGTTTGTACTCTCTGTGAAGGCAAAGACTTTATTTAGATTTTTTTGTGTTTGGTTAGTGCCCACAGGGTATGTGTAGACTCCTAATAAACACTGAGGATGCTGTTGATGGACAGTCCTTGGTTTGCGCTTCCATTTCTGAAGAATGAAGGCCTTGTCTAAGAGGTGTCTGCATCTTATCTCTACCAGGATCCCATGCAGGCTTGGGCCTTTGGAGTAATTCTGTATCAAATCAGCTATGTTGAAATTCCTAAGAGAATTGTTTGATGATTCAGTCTCTTGGTGTGTTCCACTAATCTTCATATGTGAAGTGATATCAGAGACACATTTAATGACTTTTACAGCTCTCAAATAAGTTGCTATGGTTGGACCTGAAAGGCTTTTCTCAGACAAGTCCAGATATCCGCTTTCCCTTATCTGCCTGCTTTCCTTCTAGACAACAAATGGCTGATCTTTCCAAAGGGACAGGTTTTCCTATCTGATGCTTTTGTTTCCCAGATAGAAAAGAAAATGAAACTGTTGTCTCTTCCCTTAGATGTTGAATCCAGAGCAAACTGAAGCTTTATGGATATCTTTTGTAGTGGTCTCCTTCATATAAATATGAATGGGCAATTACTGAATATCAGAAACTTGGGTTAGAGGTCCACCATCCCTTTGATGTGCAGAGCAAAACGAAATGGTAAGACATCAGATGTTGGGCTGTGTGAGTTTCCTTAATGACCAGTCAGGACTTAATTTGCTCAGTGTAATGTTTTGTGACTCCTTGTGATGTTAACAGCCTTTGGAGGAAATTATGTTGGATCTTTACCAATCATATAGCCTTTTCCTGGCTTCACATGAGATCCCCTTACCTTTCTGTTTTTATGAGAACATTCTAGGTTAGCTGTGTATTTGCTGGGCAGGCTTAGTACAAATACCTTTAGAGATGTATCACCCATCCACTTCTGTCATAGTAAAAATTTCTGAGAAAATAATACTTTGTGTTCTGGAACGTAATTTTCTGTTTTTCTTTCTGTATTGCATTTTGACTCTTCACCTGCATATAGCCCAGTTGAGTTTAGGGTATTCTCTTAATTAAATCTGTTCTGATTTTTTTTTTTTAATCAGTAAGTTTTAGAGTTTCTCCTTTGAAATAGGAGAAGCCAAATGGGGAAGCAGTAGGTGAACCACATAAAGTCACCTGACAAGTCAAAAGCCAACTTGAGGATAAAGTAGTCTATCTTCCTTACTCAGTGCAGTAAATACAAAATATATGATGCCATGGTTGAATCTGTTGGTTTTGCATCATCGTTCTAAAAAAAAAAAGAGTGAATGTAACAGGGATGCATATTTAAAATGTCTTCCTTTCACTTTCTCAAATTTAACAACTAAAATAAATGAGTAGTGTGGCAGCTGAAATAGGGATCTCTTATTGATTGGGTTATAAAAGTAGGAGCTATCGAAAACACCGTCAGGCATATTCTCTGCAAAATAAAATATGTCAATGTTGTTTAATGCTAGACATGAGGACTCCAGTTTTAAAGGTCCTTCATATTATTTTCTCATAATTTATAAATACAATGAGCTCTCAAATGGGTTAGCAACTGTCAAGGTAAGTAAACCTCACGCCCTCCTCTCTGCACACTGCCATTTTTACACATGGGAGCACACCTCCTAATTATTGTCTTTCTCACCCTGTAGCCCCCCCCGGTTTGTCTCTCTGCCCCACAGCACTGTGCCTGGCCTGTAATAGAGCCCCCTACCAAAAGAATACATAGAAACTACAGGTAATCCTGGCTGCCACGTCTGCAGAAGTATTGGTGGTTCTCCTCTCTCCAGCAGTTCTGTTTGGCAGTACTCTACCCCAGCATCTCTGCCCAGAAGGCCAGGGCGAGGAAGGAACACTCCCTGAGCATCTGCCCCCCATCAGACCCTGCTCCAGATGTGGGATTCACCAAGATGAGTGATAGGGCCTGCTTTGGGCCAAGTGCCCTGAGCCATGTCTTCTTCCTGGACAAATTTGTACTCTAGCAGGGGAGATGAAGACCTAACAAATAGTCCATAAATGAATGAATATACAGCTGAGGGAGCAGTGAATTCTTGGGGGAGGGGACATTTGAATTAAAAAAAAAAAAGAAAGAAAGAAAGAAAAAGAGGTGACCAGAGAAGGGGAGGAAGGTTCCAGAATGGATGAGTTGAGTAAGTAACAGGCCCGGGATGTGAAAATTGGTACCTGGTGTCTTTGGAGAGGGAGCACGCACTTTGAGACATAGGTTCAAGTAGTGTTGGGATTCAGGTTGTATACTTAGAGGCATGTTTTTTTCACCTGATCTAGACTGTGAGTCTTGGGAGGACAGGGACCATATTCCCCCTTCTTTGCAGCCCAGGCAAGCTTTGCTCAGAGAAGGAGATTGGGAAGGTTGGTAGATTTAAATTGAATGATCTAATAGGGAACTATGAAGAGTGTGTGTGTGTTCTCATTTCTCTCCTGTTTCCTTGTTCTACCCACTCTCTGGGGTATATGAATAATGAACTGATTAAAACACTCAACAGAAGGGAAGAGAAGGAGATAAGGTGAAAGAAGAAAAGTTTATGTTTAGTCTAAACCTCTGGGGTTATGATTTCATCAGGGGAGGGCTTGTTTATAAACATATATATAAATAATCGCACTTCAAGACCATGTGAATACTTGCAGTGATACAGGGTAAATACCATTGGAATGATAAAGCCAAGGGACTACAGGATCTCAGAGAAGGCAAATCTCTAAAGAAAGGCTTTTGAGCTGGGTACTGAGCACAGGTGAAAGCAGAATCTGAGGGGTGGTGGAAACGGTCATGAAATAGCGCCGGGCACTATTCTAATGCTTTCTATCACCTAATTCAGTTGGGCCTTCCTGTAGATGGAGTTATTATTCTTATAATTATTATCACACTCATTTCCCAAATGTGGGAACTTGGGCCTAGAAGAGTTAGGAAATTTACCCAAAGTCAAGCACCTAGTAAGTGGTAAAGCAGGGATTGAAACCTGGGTAGTTCTGGCTTTAGCCCAGTGAAGGATGACGTGAAGCTACCACCCACATGGAGACAGAGCGGAGGGTGTTCTAGGACAAGGTCATGCCTTGAGCAAAGAGCTTATCTATGGGAAGGGCAAGATGGATTTAAGGAGTGACTATAAGCCCAGTTTGGCTAGTAACTTGGGGACACAGGAGTCTGCCCATGTGGAAGAGTAGCCATCTACGTGGACTGATTTTTAAGGAACGTCAGGAGGCACCGTAACCAGGTCTTATCCCAACCTTACTATAGGTGCCTGAAGCTACTGCGTTCTCTTGGGTTGCATTTCCTTTCATTGTCACAGGTCTTTCACGCAGCCCGACCCCGTCGGTGGTGGTGCTGTGTTCCCTGTGCGCCCCACTAACACACAGCAGAGTTCTGCTGTGCCAGACACCGCCCTCACATCCTGCCCCCACGTCCTGCCCCCACTGCCCAGTCACACTGCTTACCCTCTCCAAGCCTCAGTGTCCTGCCAGTGCCTCCCTCAGTGGGTTGACATAAGGGTTAATGAGGTAATAGATTAAAAAAATTTTTTTTAATTTATTTATTATTTGACAGAGAAAGAGAGAGCACACAAGTAGGCAGAGTGGCAGGCAGGAGAAGGCAAAGCAGGCTCCCCACCGGGCAGAGAGCCCAATGCGGGGCTCGACCTCAGGATCCTGGGATCATGACCTGAGTCAAAGGCAGATGCTTAAATGAGTGAGCCACTCAGGTGTCCCTATTTTTAAAATATTTTTAAAGAGTACCTGACCCGGGCGCCTGGGTGGCTCAGTTGGTTAAGCGACTGCCTTCGGCTCAGGTCATGATCCTGGAGTCCCGGGATCGAGTCCCACATCGGGCTCCCTGCTCGGCGGGGAGTCTGCTGCTCCCTCTGACCCTCCCCCCTCTCATGTGCTCTCTCTCTCCATTCTTGCTCTCTCAAATAAATAAGTAAATAAAATCTTAAAAAAAAAAAAAAAGAATACCTGACACATAGTAAGATATACAGAGGCCTGGGGTCCCTAGGATTGCAGAAAGGATTTACTAGAGAAGGAGGTGGAAAAAGAGGAATAAAGGCAGGTTTTATTTATCTCACAGAGTTTGGCCCAAGTCCTGTAGCTAAAGATAACTTAACTTTGCTGATTTTAGATTCTGTAACCGCCCCACCCCACCCCTGCCCCCGGAAGATTATTTTGGAGGGTGTTGTTAGGTTTGATCACGTGGCATTTAAAATGCCACAAGACATCTGATATCTTGCCTAGAAGATAATAAGAGCTGGACAGTGCTGTTAAAATCCCATCACCCAGAAACACCACAGGGGGGAAAAAATTCTATGTAAGCACTACTAGCACTGCCTAAAAAAGGAGGGGAAAAATCTGAAAAATTATATTTTAAGCATCATGTGTTTTATACAGTAAAATGAACAATCGCTTGGATTTCTCTGTAAGGGATTTGATCTGCTGAAGAATTTCTTCCTCCTGTGGTATGTAAAATCCATTCTTAAAATGAATTAACTTCAGCTGAGGTTTCCTATAACTGAGGCAATTCTGAAAAATCAAGAGTCCATGCTCCTTGGTAATAGTGTTGACAAGCACTTTTAAGAACCCCTAAAATAGTAAGAATGACTCAAGACCTAGTGACTTTCAATGAAGCTTGGTGTGTTCTGTTAAGTAATAGTGCCAAGCATAAGAGATGGAATGTTATTATTCACTCCAGATGGAGATGTTCTTTTATTTTCATTTGTCTGTGTAGTTACACTGCATCTGTCCACAAAGAATTTAAAGTGACTCACATGAAAATAATAATAAAAAATAAAGCAGGAGATCAGGACAAAGAAGAGGAGACTAGAATAACGTCGACCCTATAGGTTAAAGCAGTGCTGGAATTTGGATTCATATTTAGCGCTCTGTGTTTCCGAAAAAAGGTGGAGGAATCGTGATCTGTGATGTATTTCTCCGTACGGGAGAAGAGGAGGCTATGGCTTCCACAGGGAAGAGCTGTCTTCCACAATTTGAAGACTTTATAAGATAGATACCTCATGAATTAATGAGTAACCCATGACAATACTTTTATGGTAAATGTAGTTCTCAATTTTTTGTGGCTTTTTCTGGGGCTAACATTAAATGAAGACCCTAGTACTAAAATGTGGGGAAGAGATTTTATAGCCTTCTGCAGGCTATACTCGGGGGTCATTCAAGAATAGCGTCAGACATCCTGCGGCGGAAGGCTGCGATCTTCTCTCTGAAGGGGGTCCAATAAAGAGCAGACTGTCACAAGTTCCATTTCTTCCCCGGGACCTGAAGTACTGGTCCTACTGACAGGAAGACCCACACAGGAACTTCTCAGGCTGGTGAGAGGGTGTTAGATTTTCAGCTGTGAAAGTTAGGAATCCTGAGCGGTGGTCTTGTCTCCGCCTTCCTGAAGACTTCAGCACACTCTTACAATTTAAGTCGATAGTACCGCATGAGGCTAATTTTTATTGTTTTTTCACATTCATACAGCGCCTGTTTATTGAGCCTCTACTGTGAGCTAGTTACCTTCTTTTATATGTCTCTACATACAGGCATATTTTTAGTTTCTTTCTACAGATGCCCCTTCTGCTCTTTGATTTGTTCATATGTATGTTTTTATTCATGTTTTAAAGCATAAAAACTACAGGAGCTTATCGTTTCAAGTCCAGTAATTCAGGGGCACAGTAAGAAAAAGTTAAAATCTTCCCTTCATTGTTACCAGTGTGATGTGGCTCCTTCCACACTTTGCTCTCAAATGACTTTCTTAACTGTTTAGATAGTGTGTCTAAAACTTAAATGTGTGAGATTGGTGGGGTTTTTTTTAATGGACATGTATTTATTATGCTGGCAGGTAGAAGAAATTGTCCCTTAACTATAATCGATTTTCTATAGTGTTCTTGTTTGTTTTGTCTTGAGGGAAGGGAGCAAGGCATTGTTACCTCTCTCGAATAACTTAGAAACTATAGCCCCCATCTTGAGCAGAGCCTTTCCTGTTCTGAACAGGACCAAACCCGATGGGATGCGATAAGCTTGTACTTTTCTGATGATGTCGACCTCCCCTCTGATGTCAACTTTTATGTGTATGTGTATTACAAATGTAGATATGTTCATTAATTTTGAAGCTGGCTACAGTATCACATCTGAATACATTCTGCACACCCTTCTTGAAATTTAATGCTTATGTACCCTCTCATTGATCTTCTGTTGAACAGAGAAGTAATCTCTTTTATAGTGTTACTTACTGTGCATTGAGTGTATAGAGTCCTAGGAACAGCATGATCCTAAAGTTGCAAAAAGAAAGATTTAGAAAATCTGATTACATAGTTACACTTCTATGCCTAAGACAATACTTGGGGATGATAAGTGTGAAACAAGATGGGTCACCGTTGAAAAAATAGAACTACTTTTGGAAAAGCTTAAATAGCACTGGTATTTGAAACATTTCTAGATGGCCAAGACTTGCCAACAATCTCTGAAATACTACATGCAAAGAGTCTTTCCCTTGTGTAAGTTGTTAGGCATTGCTAGTCCTTACCCAAGAAAACCAGATTACATGCACATACTTTCCCAAAATGTGACCCTTAACACCGGAAGACCAGGAATTATACATATGTGTTATGTGTCCATAAATGGAACATTGTTGCAAGGGGTGTCTAAGAAAGCAAGCTTGAGTGTTCTCATTTTCCATATGGGGAAATCGATGGAAAGTGGGAACCTGGGGGGTGGGTGGAATTCCAAGGTAGAGCGGCCAACTACTAGAAAAGTGAAAGGCAAGTGCCGTGCTCGGAGACGACTTTTTGCCAGCCTCAATGAAGCAGTGTGAGGGTGAACATCCTTTCCTGGAAACTTAAAGCAACCTGAAAGAAGAGGCAGCGGCTTCATCGCATCCAGTTGGTTAATCCCCTCTCTGTCAATCATTGGCGTACGATCTGAATAGACTATAAATTCACATTTCTGGAGCCACATGGTCAAAATAGCACTTTATATTCAGTGTGAAATTCTTAAAATGAAACCCAGCTGGCAGATGGGAAGGATTCTGGGGGTTGGGGGAAATGGGGAGGGGAATATTGGGTGTGCAAGGGGTGCATGATTTTCCAGAGAGCTTTTTTTTAATGCTTTGTGCAGATATAGGAATATTTTTAAACATTATGATACAGCGCAAATGAATTTCTTAAACCTGAACCGTAAGAGCCTAATTTATAATATTTCATAAGAATCTAAAACCATTAAGATAGTTATGCAAGCAATTCCAAATTCTTGCCTGCAAGAATACAATGATTTGCTCATTTAGGGAACTCTCTTCAGTTTTTCCATGAGTGCTAGTTCGGAAATTGCATCTTTCAGTGCTTTAAATAAGTCTTTGGCTTAATAACCAATTTTTAAAGAGAGAAAGAGCGAGAACAGCTAGTCTAGTTCACTTTTATCTCAGTCTCCTGTTCAGAACTTCTGCCCGTTATACTGTTCATGCTGTTCCATTTCCTTCTCTTTCCTCAGGTCGAAATGGGAAGTATCCTATGTCTTTGTGCCTCACAGGGTCAGTGGTCACAACAGAACCAGGCAAACTCCACTCCAGAACACAGTGCTCTTGGTTACTGATCCAAGCCTTGGATCCAGTGCCCGTAGGGCATTCCAGACGTCCCCACAGTTTATCACATCAGCTTGCCCCTTCTGATAGCACCGAAAAGCACTTCAACCTGTGACCAGGTTACTACAAACTGGGTGTCTGTGACTTCATATGAAGAAGTCAGGATTCAAATATTTCAGCAGCTGTGAGAGATTTCAGCTCGCCCGAATGTTTTATGAAAACCGTGTGCTGCATTTAACTTGCTAAGAAGTGCACAGGTTATGCGTGTTGGATGTCTGGATGAGAAGCTGGAGTCAAGTAGGCAAGAATTTATTTCTCCTCTCCTTTTTTTCTCTAGAGCCACATCTTTCTGTCATGAACTCACACCTAAATTTACAAACCCTGTTCGAGGGCTTTGAAGCCTAGATCCTCTTATGCTAAACGATAAAGACAGGGTATCAGGTAATTCGTTCACTAAAAATAAATTTGTGGCACACAGAGGTAAATACCATTTACATACATCCTTTTATTTTATTATTGACACTTCTGGTTAAAAATAGCCTGAGCCATCATTTGTCAGGTCTTGGCATTATATGATTCTTATTGGTAGCATTGCCATCTTACTCATGGGTATGCAATAAAGGTATAAAGAAACAGATAATAACTTCAGGGTAGAATAAGAGTGTTCTTCAGAGCACTCACATTGCTTGTTCCCTAGAGAGCTGTAAGCGCAGGGAAATAGAAATCCAGGGCATCGGCTAAGAAAAGTACTTTATAATTCTGTTTGCATTTCTGAGTCTAGAAAATAGGAGTAAGTTCTACTTAGAAAATATTTTACAGATCCATTCAAAATAACGTAATGTTTATTTTGTTAAAAGATACTGTATTTGACAACAAAGTATCCAGTTTTAACCATAATGTGAGCTCAGAGATGGGAAGGAGTGGTACTTGAGACTGCAGGGGTGTGGGTATCAATATGGATTTGAGTGTTTTCTTTATTTATACTCTACTTTCTTTCACAAAAGGATTTGAGGTGATAGACACTAGTATTGATTCTGACAGCGGACATGATTTTATGTAACACTCTCAACTTCCGACTGAAGTAGGTGTTAATGACATCCCCCTGAGAAGGCTTTCGATTCAGACAGACTAAAAAGTGGGATTTGAGACTGTTAGAAGCCCCCTTATCTGACCTGATCTGAACCGGTAGTTGAACAGTTAATAAAGAAAGAGTTGGCCAGTGTCTTGTCTTTAAAAACATAAAGTAAACGTATACCCTAAATAATTAAAACATACAGATGGTACTAATCTTCTGATATTGGGCCAGTGCCTTTTCTCTGAGTACATGGCCACTAATGAGAGTTCTGTATCCTATTTTTTTGCACAAAATACAGCCATTATCAATGATTTTCAGTTCCCATTTCTTTAAAAAAGAACCATAAGATAAAATAAAGTAAGATGGTAAGTTAAAGACACGTGGGAAGCAATTCACAGCAATAGTTCTTGATGGTTGTCTCCCCTAAATCTGATTCGACAGCAGTTTGTTTTTGGTGAGTTCTTTGAACACATTCCACTTAGTTTTTCATAGAAACAGAAATTCTCTTCTCAACTTCCTATTTCATCCGCTAATGCCATATTGAGTTAAATGACTTGATACAGTAACAAATACGGTTGCCTCAACGAGAATTGTGAAAGAGCCCAGCAGCAGAGGCAAGCAGACGTGCCAGGGAGTGGTGCCCCAGTGTGAGCATCAGGTGAGCGGCCAGCTTCATCTGGGGCTGTGCCCACAGGGCGTGGGCATTCGTTGTGGAGACAACGTCCATCATTATCTTGAACCCAGGCAATGAAGAGTCGGTTAAGCCTAGGTGATTAAGTCGAGGTTAATTGAAGGAGCCTTTATTGTAACTGTATGAAATTTTGTTTTGAAACCAGCTAAAGATTTGTCCTTACCTGCAACTGCTTGATATTTAATTCACATCATGCCCTCAGTCCGTCTTTTGGATCAGCTCTATGGCAAATGTTATGATTGCCGTGGGGCCTTCTAATTTTTCACGGCCCTTATTCCATCTGACTTCACTTAGTCACTGATGCACCTACATGATACCTGTCGGTCTCTTCCAAGTAAGCTCCGTGGGGCCTGGGACGTCTGTTCAACTTTGTGTCCCCGGGGCCTAAAACAGTGAATGCGTAGTCAGTGGTAGGAAGAGGGAAAGGTGGCTGTTGATTTGGTGCCTTTCTTTTAGCCCAATTGAATGTTTTGATTTGTCCCCACGAAGATCGATTGATTTCTACTTTGAGCAAGAAGGGAGGACAGAGAGTTGTACCCTGACATAGCTCCTGGTCTACTTTCTTAATCCGGTTCCTAAATCTCCTCCTGATTCCAGGGAGGGAGCCTGATGGTTCGTGCTGATAAACCATAGATTGAAGCATTGGCGGGGCCTTTGTTCTTTGACGTTGCCTTAAAAGATCAGTTCAGAGCAGTTTCTCAACCTCGGCATTATTGACATCTCAGGCTAGACAGTTCTTTGTTGGGGGTGGGGAGGGCAGGGGCAGGGGAGCTGTCCTGTGCCTTGTAGGGTGTTGGGCAGCATCCCTGACCATTACCCACAAGACACCTGCAGCAAACACCGTGCCCCCTGTCCCCCATTGTGACAACCAGCAATACCTCCAGACATTGCCAAATGTCCCCTGAGGGGTATGGTCACCTTTCCCCTCCACTGAGAACTAACGCTGTGGACCTAGTCCTGGCTTGACGACTAGGGCGGGAGGCCACGCTAACAGTGCTGTGCTAAATCCAGTCAGTGGCTTTTGGAACCTTCACTCTTGGTGTTTTCTTTATGTCTGATTGTAATGTTCTCCAGACTTGTCTTTCACGGGCTTTATTCTAAGTTCTGCTAGTCCTGTGTGGGTTTTTTTGGCTAAAATTCCTCAGGACGGATTACCACTCAGCTTTGCTTTCCTCAGACTGCCTGCAAGCCTCTTTCCAAGCTCATATTTCTCAGTTGCCAGGATATTAGGCTCCTGGCCGTATTGCCAGTAGGAAAAGAAATTCTCTCCCTGTGACTAACAACATGGCAGTTTGTTCGAAGGCCATTTGTTACCTGTTCCCCTTGCTCAGATGTGTTATTGAGGCGGCTGTCACTTTTTTCTGCCTTTTCCCCTGTCTCTCCACGCCTTCCTGTTTTTCCTTTTCCTCCCGGTGTTTCCATGGTGGCTCCTCACTGGAGCCAGAGGACAAACTGCTGACAGGAACATCCCTTGAATATCTCTGCATCTGGACAGGGCCATTGGCACCCTCCATTGGCGGCTCAGCAATGCGTGGCTTGCCATATTTGTCTCCTGTTTAAGGCCCAAGAATTTGAATCTGCCCCAACATCTAAATGTTGTCGTTGTTAGGACAGAGTGCTGCCATAGTACCACAAGGCCAGCATTAAACATGTTTATTTGGGTTCCATATATTAATATTTTGATTTGTTACTACCACTGTTGCCTTCTCCACACTTCCCAGCTGCAAGACTGAGATAGGGGATATATAGTCTATTACAAAAGCCGAATAAGCTAGACTATATAAACTATTTTTAACAGACACTTGTGTTTTTAACAAGCTTTAAACCATTGTTGCAACTCATTTTTTTCCTAATATTTTGTTAAGTCAAAGAATCCCTTGAGTTGACCAACTCATAGTGGTTTCGTGAAGGGTACCAATACTGAATGAGCCGGAAGAAGAGTTAGTCCTGTCAAAATCAAAGCATGCTCTTCTGGTTGTCTGATCAGGTCACAACTTAATATTATGTGTATTCGTGGCACAGTACCTTATATAACAGAAAAAAGCTAAATATGAGATACAGCCAGAAAACAATTGCAAGATATACAATATTGTTTTAAGAAAACTCAAAATATGAAATAGTATTGTGATTGTCATTCATGTGTCAGCTGACATCAAGTTTCCTCAAATGTTTTAGTGAAGTAAGTCTTTGGAGGATGAAAGCTGATCACTGTGAGGCAAATGTTGGATTTGAAAACTACCAGGCTCGGGGTCTTCTTGCCCTCATGCCATTTTGCAGAATCACAGGCTGTGGTGAAAACCGGTGCAGTTCCATAACACAAAAGCATGTATTCTCAGCCCGGGAAGGTCCTCAGAGCCCATCGACCAATCCCAAGCTAAGCATTTAGCAAGGCGGAAGAGGAATAGTCTAAGTGTGTTGATCCTTTTCAGTGACTGAGGTAGACACAACTGTTGGTAATTGATGGGGTTTTTTCCCCAATACCTCTTAACCTCAAAAAGTATGGAATTCCTATCCTCAGCTCGCACTTTACAATACCAAGATAATCTACCCACTCTCCCACCCAGCCAGCCATTTCAGTATGCACAGTTAATGAGTGTTAACTTTAAAAAGATAACCTTAAAAGAATCAATTTCATGGTGAATGCATCTAGTTAAGCAAGCCATTTAAACAACATTTTACTCGTGTGTAGCAGACCATTTTATAAGTTACTGATAGCTTTACAAGCCTGTGTTTCAGACAAGCTAATTGGTTGTCTCTGATGTGTTTAGGGCTTTCACTCATTAACTCGCCTTCCTGTCTAGTACATACTTGACTAGCTCTCATACATATAGGTAGAACTGTTTAAACAGCCATATTCTATTGCCAGGAAGAAGTTTTTCATAGATAAGTTTCTTCCTACTTACAGTGTTTGCTTTTCTGAAATAAAGGTAAATCATAACCAAGTATTATTGTAAACATGGAAGGTGCAGAATCGAGTATAACACCGGAAAAGTGTTGGTATCAAAAGCGAATGCCCTTTTGAAGGAGTGGAATAGAATTGATTACAGAAGGAAAGAGAGGAGGGCAAAAGAAAATGATATGCTGTCGAAACCTGGCTGCCTGTGTAATTAATGACTATGTTATAGGTGTTATTGAAAAGTCTGAGGCCTGCACCTGCATGCAAAGACAAGTGTACTGATGCTTCTCTTTTTGCATATGTCAATGCTTTCCATTCTCTGAGATAAGAATTAGATGCTTTGTTTGGACACAGATTAAAGGAATAGCTCAAAACATATGTGTCCTTTGGGTCTTGAGATTTCTGGAGTGGGTCTATTTTCCATGAGGGGTTACTTACTTTTCTGTTTGCAAAACAATTCATTGCAGCTGCCTGTAGGCATATGTATAATAGAGTTTAAACCAATTAGACCTAAGGTTTTGAAACTGTTCATGAAATCCCACCTCCTGCATGAAACCTTGGCCTGCTTAATTAAAAGGAGTGGCAACTTCTCTCCAATGTTCAGTTTCCTTCCTTTACTAACATTTTAATCTGAGAAGAAATACTAAGTACATACTTTGTTGCCCTTTTCATTATAGTTTCAGCTGTTTACATTTGTTTCAAAATAATTAGTATCCTCCTAATGTCTGGTATTGTACTGGGTACATCAGAGAGTACAAAAGAATTTTTTTCATTGTCTATGCCTTCTAGGAACTGAGGTCTCTTACACATGAAAAAATTAAGATTATCCAAATCTCTAAATTTCCTCAAGTGAAATGAGGATATCCTCATAAATCTGAGTGAAAAGAGTTCACCCCAGACTTGTGACAATGCTTCATTCCCATTGAGTCTTGATATCCTAACTCAGTAATTTATACGATGATTATTTATAAAGCCTGTTTGAAGGAGAAAGTAGTGGTTCATATAACTGAATTCATAATAGCCAAAAAGTGGAAACAGCCCAAATATCCAGCAGCTGATGAACATGAATGAACAAAATGTGGTATGTCCATACAATGGAATATCATTCGGCCATAAAAAGAAGTCACACAAAACTTTATGCTAAGTGAGAGAAACCAGACACTAAAGGCCATGCATTATATAATTCCATTTATATGAAATGTCCAGAATAGGCAAATCCTTAAAGAGTCAGAAAGTAAATTAGTGAGTGCCAAGGGCTTGAGGAAAGGGCAAATGGGGAGTGACTGCTAATGGGTGGGGAGTTTCTTTTTCGAGTGGTGAAAATGTCCTGAAGTTTGATAGCCGTGATGATTGCAGGTGTCCATGAATATACTAAAAATCACTAACTTGTATTCTTTTAAAAGGGTGAATTTTACAGTCTGCAAATTATAGCTCAATAAATGAAAAATAATATCTGTAGAGCCGAATAAAAAGATGTTAAAGTGTGTGCTAAGGAAATGCAAAATCCAAGCAAGTGGTAAAGGAATTTCTTTAGAATCTTAGGAGGGGGTGTCTGCTGCTGAAAGTAGACCCATGAAATAGGTAACGATAACTTACATCCAGGAGCAAACAATCCCCTTTGAAGGCCAGAGGTTCTTCTTGTTGTGGCAACTATTTTTATAAAGAGCCTAACTTGACAGTGAGTGACCCCAAAAATTTTGCCCTGGACATCTGTAGCTCCAGTCACATTTCAGTCTAAAAACTCTTTGTGTAAAGCAGCTCACGTTCAATGAGGTGAGAACCATGCGTGGAATGATAACACATTTCGCTTGGGATGGAAAGTTGTTTCCTTAATGGGAAAATCTTTTTAACCCTAGAAAATTTAACATTAAGAGTATAAGAATGATAAAGTAACAAATCTACAATATTAATACTTTTGTTTCAAGTATATATGTTACATTTAGGTCAACCTGGTACATTCACTTTGTTTAAGATGTATAAATTATTTCAGAATTGGCTTCCTATATAGAAAGGTAGGAGGGGCATGTGGGTGGCTCAGTCAGTGAAGCGCCTAACTCTTGGTTTCAGCTCAGGTCCTGATCCCATGGGTCATGAGATCAAGCCCCACGTGGAGCTCCACACCCGGCAGGGAGGCTGCTTGAAGATTCTCTCCCTCTTCCCCTACCCCCACTCTGACACTCTGTCTCTCTCTAAAATAAATAAATCTTTAAAAAAAAAAAAAAGTATGAGAATTTAGTTAAGCTTGTAAATAGTATTAGAAAGTACCAGAGCTTGAGAGGTGCCTGGGTGGCACAGTCAGTTGAGTGTTGGACCCTTGGTTTCAGTTCAGGTCATGATCTCAGGGCTGTGAGATCAAGCCCATACCAGGCTCCATGCTCGGCACAGAATCTGCTTGAGATTCTCTCTCTCCTTCTCCTTCTGCCCCTCCCGCTCCTGTGCACACACGTTCTCTCTCTCTCTCAAATAAATAAATCTTAAAAAAAAAAAAATACCTGAGCTTGAGAGTCGTTGAATTTATAAATTTAATTGAAGAAATGCTTAAAGAGTTCTTGCTGGTGAAAAAAGATTTCTTAACTACTTGAGGATATTTTGATTATTACAGTGTAAATGCTGAAAAAGAAGATTGAATATATTAAATTTATAAATGGAGTTTTGAAATGTTTACAAGTAGTTAATTAAAGTTTATAAAAGGACCTAAACCAAATCCAACTTCCTGAATGTGTTGTTAAAACTTACCAGATATATAGACAGAATGGTAAGATTTTTAAATTGAATATAAGAGCTTCAGGAAAAACTGGGTTTTAGACGTTGTATATTTAGTAAATTGTACGTTCCTCTTTAAAACTGCAAAGTAACAATAACTAGTATTGCTCTGCACTAAGCCATCCTTGAGGACACCAAAAGCTTGAAACAGACAGGTCATGGACCCTATGCCTTGGCTAGTTCTTGCTGCCGTTAGGAAGTATCCACATAAAAGAAACCCAGGCTGAACACAGAGGGGTAAAAATACGGCTTTATGACCCCTCTGCCTGCTAGACTACAATCCAAAGCGTCTGAAATTATCAGTGGAGCCTGGCCAGGTTGGAAAGGCCAACTTCTCTGGCCCCCTAAAGTATGAGTGGGGACGAGCTGGTCTAGCAAGTGAGGCCAGCCCCCCAGGCCCTTCCCGGGTACTGATTGTACCCCTGCTGGACAAAGCAGGAAGCTGCAAACGCATTAGCCAGGGATTGGCAAATGTTTGTAAAGGTCCAGACAGTAAATATTCTAGGCTTTGTGGAACATACTGTCCCTGTGGCAGTTACTCAACTTTGCCGTTGTAGCATGAAAGCAGCCTTCGACAAGTCAGTAAGCATGGCTATGTTCCAATAAAACTTTATTTGCTTGGGTGCTGGGAGGTAACCAACGGCGACTACTGTGATTAAGGTCCTTTCTACCTTTAAAGTTTCTTCTACATAAGGCTTCCCCTTGAGATGATAGGGGGACATCAGCTGGGTCTAAAAATACGAGTATTTGTAAGCCAGTTCTTTCCACTTGTGGATGGAGGCACCTTCCGTTGGACGCAGAAGTTGGAGCAAAGGTCTGCATATGGGAAGCACTCCAGGTTCAGGAGGGCCAGGTAGACTCCCTGGAGTAGAAGAGATACTCTGCAGGAAAACTGGGTTTCTTCCATTGGCCCATGAACACAGGAAGCATCCATACCTAATTTCTGCCTCCCACAGTGCTTGTCTGATAAGCAAGCTTTTTGGCTAGGAGAATAAAACAAACCTTCTAGGCATATCAAAAAGAGAAAATAGATGTAATTTGTTCTGTAATTCTGGGTTAGCAGATTAAGCCAAAAACAGGAATGCTTTTCAGATTCTAGCTCCTACCACCAAAGCAATGGGATCATTTTATTCAGCTCTTCTGGAACACACTAACTTCCACGCAGTGGACGACAGGGTTTCGATATAATTATTGTCACAACATACAACATTCTCCACACATCAGAGATTACTGATTGGGCAAGAAGACTTCTAATAAGGGCAAGGCTCAATCACCAGTCATAACCTGGAGACATTTGTTTGGTTTTTATTTATTCCAAGGTCAGGCAGGCTGCACTTTGCTTAAGAAAGAAACGATCTTATCATAACTACACTTTTATATTACACCTAACATTCTTGAAATCAGTCATCCATTATAGATCCCAAAGTAATATTGTGGTATTGGTTAAGATCAAGGTGTTGTTTTCTGGTCCCTTTCAGTACTCAGTAAAAAGTAATCAATATCTGTTCTGTGTTGCAGTATCTTTTGGGACTATGGCAAATTGATTTTACTCGTATTATTTATTTCTGCCTTTAATGACATATTTAGTACCTTTCTAAGGATTTCAGAATCCTACAAGCCGCACAATGAAAAGGGGAACAGCTGCTGCTGCTCTCTCTAGACTAACCTTTCTTTGAACAGGCTGCCAAGAATGCACTCTGAAGAATCTTAATGACGCCCTGCCACTTTATCTCCAGACCCCATCCTGGAGCCATGGTGTGGGCAAAGTTCTCTCTGACTTTGGTGAAGGTTACCAAGTTAAGCCTGCTCCATGAGCTTCTGCAATTAAGACCACAAAACCGGAAGGCCCCTTGCCACACTCACGTGCTTGACAACCAACTCTCTAGAAAGAAGAAAGTCTTGGTTTGTTGCACTTGCAGATTTCCATGGTGTAAATAATTCAGACCCTGGCCAGTTTCGTGACTCGTAGAATTTGATATCCTTGTGCCTGGAGGTGGAAAGAGAAGGCGCACGATCAGCACGTCAATACAAATGTTTCCCCCAGCGTGACATGGGACTACAACAGGTGCATCTGCTCTAGTGATTCAAGTAAGGAGCTCAGGTGAAGAAGAGGCAAGTTCTCCCTTTTTGACAGTCATGGACAATATCCTACAAAATTTCACTCACCACTCAGGCTCTCTTAACATCATCCTATTAGTTGGAGCCCTCGAGTACATTTATCATCTAGACCATACTTCTACCGAAGAGTTCAAAACCCATATGAACCTGTCTCAAAAAACATTATTCATATAATTATTTGAAAAATACAGGCATGCAATGGACACGTTGTGGACTTAAAATGACAAGAAAGCTCCACTGGGTCAAGATAGTTATTGAGCCACTTGTCTTGCATCATGCTCTTGCCTGCCTCTCAGACCCCTCTGCCTACCAGGTCCACAACTGCAGCTCTTTTTGCTGGCTCTCTGTGCTTGGCTTGTGTTCCTCATGCAGTGTCCCTGTTGTCTAGTCTTACCTGCTGATTGATCACTGTCAGTTTGAAGGAGCTGAAGTTGTCAGCCTGATGAGACTGATTCCTTTTCCAGAGATGAAGAAAGAGCGTGCCTTTAGTTCAAAAGTTTCTTTGAACAGTCTTCTACCAAGATACTTCTTTTTCAGTTTGACCTACATCATCTTAATACTCCTCTCTCTCTTCATTTGAATCCGTTGCTTTTCTTCCAGTTGAAGTATAATCAGGGTGCTATAAATGAGTGAAAAAGCCTTTAATAAAGTGGGCAGTATTAAACCGTTTTTTATGGTCACTAAAAAGCCAGGGGTGAGGGGGCTTGCAGTCCTCTAATACAGATGATGGGGACAGTCCCCTCTTCGGGCTGTTGTCTCTGTTTTTTGTTTTACGGTTTTCTCCAATCAGAGGAACCCCACACATGGGCAGGTGGCGTGGGCCACACTCACACCACCTTCACACACTCACCGCTTTCGTCCGGGAAGTGGTGTTTGAGTGAATGAAGTTCTGGGAAGCCACCTGTCAGGACCCACATCTTCAGAGCTCCTTGTACTGATCCTCACCCTACGACAACCCACCACAACCACCCTCAAGTTAAGAGGGGTCCATCATAACCTGCTAGCTTTTTCCCCAGAGGGAATACGTGTGTTGTGGGTAGGTGGGGATCTAGAGAAGTACATGAAGAAAAGATAGCCAGCTTCTATCTCCAGTGAGAAAACAAGCTAAATTGCCCAAAACAGGGCGAGAGATACCTGCGTCAGTACCACCCCAGGTGAGGCATTTTTAGTTACAGCAATGACTGGTTGGGGCTAATGGCATCGAGGTCACTAGGACTAGGGGTGACATATTCTAAGATACACAGCACAGTCCCATGCAGTAAAGAATTGTCCCACCCCCGGCCCCCTTTTTAATGTCTTACAACACATTCATGTGGGTCAAAGCACTGTTTGTAAGTATCTGAGCTTAGAACTTAACCCTGTGTCACATAAAAACACTAAGTCATCCCTTTTGGACTGTTCTCTCCCCTGTTCCCCAGAGTGTTTAAAGGAAAATGAGGCCAACTCTGGGCACACACTACTTACATGCTTTAATAACAAAAATAGGAAAAGCAAACAGTTATTGTTATAAATACAATGAGATTTGCAGGCTTTTAAAAGGGAAGACCTATTATTACAGTTCAGAAACTATTTATGTGACTTCCAGAAATTTAGTCACAATAGGTTTGCAAGAATTAAAATGGAATTTTTGCTTGTGAAGTGAGGGCAAGGTAGGGAAATCAGTATCATTACATAACCCCATTAGATGTCCTGCAAGTTGGAAGGGATTATTATTTCTCTACTCAAACATCAAGGACATCTCCTACCCGATTTCACAGCTGCTACAAACGGGAGCAGCAAAGCGATGGTGCCGAGTTGTCTCTGTTCTGTTAGGACTCTACAGTAACTGTGATGTGGGAATCAATGGAATGCAGTCATGCACGTCATCCCACAGTCACCCCACGGTGAATGAAGGAGGGTTCTGATGACAGCCAAAATAGGTTGGCTGCTTATGGCGGCTTTGTTTTCCTATCTCTAGGGTGGACACATGGCCACTAAGCAATGCCCACTCTCTTAGGCTAACCCGAAAATAGCCAGCTGACTACAGGTTGCCAGGCAGCTGGATTCTGATGCCGTTGCCCCAAGTGCCTTCTCTAGAAGCCAGTATGAAGCAGTCCCCTCCTCCTCTTTCCTGCAGCTTCCAATGAAGCATAATATTTAAGCAGCTGATTAAGTATTCAAAGCATACGATTTATGTTGGTCAACCTTAAACACCTTATTCTTTAAAAGTATACATCAACATTATGAAAGAACAACAACAACAAAAAAGACATGGTGGACAAGTCAAAAGTGACTATAATTTGTATCTTAGTAATCCAGAGGAGGTGAAATTTGAAGTTCACGTTAATACGAGAAAACTAAATGACGGTGCGCCTGAGCGGCACAGTCAGTTAGGTCTCCAGCTCCTGGTTTCGGCTCAGGTCTGGTCTCAGGGTCGTGGGATTGAGCCGCATGTGGGGCTCCACACTAGGCGCTGTCTACTTGAGATTCTCTCTCTCCTCTTCACCCCACAATTTCTCGTGTGCGCACACGTTTTCTCTCTCTCTCTCTCTCAAATAAGTAAATAAATATATATTAAAGAAAACTAAATGAAAATGTTAACCTAACTGGGAAAGTTCAAGTCAGAGCGTGAGGTCTCCATCTTCCCCTGTCTTGTATTATCTGCTTTGTTTTTAGAAACCTGAAACTCTGGGTAATGAAAACTCTATGTTCCGGCAGCAAAAAGTCACTCACTGTGCTTGAAACTCACTGAAATGCCAGACTAGTTTTACAATTGATATTATAAAAGAAGGGTGGTGTGGAATCATTCAGATACCAGTTGGGGGAGTATGGTAGGGTAAGTGAGATACCCACTTAGGTTACAGATCGGAAAATCTCAGGTTACACAGCCATGTTTGTCAGCTTAACACCATTAGGCTCCTTTATCTGGTGACCACCCTGTAATGGAACCTTCCATTTCCTCCTCATGTTTCATACTCAGCAGGAACAACTTCAGAAACTACCTTCAGACATCTTTATTATCTTCCAAGTGTGCCTACGTGATAATCTATATTTTTAGTTGCCTAGAAACCAACCTAATAGGTACTTAAAACCTTACTGGTTTTCTGTGTCTGGTCCGTATTGCAAAATATCACAGATTCTGTTCTGTGGTTGCTTAAATCTAACACTGTTTGCAAATTAGCTGTTAATATGCCACCAGGATCAATTCTATGAATTTTCAAGCGAACCGTTTGAAGGAATTTTGTTAGTAATGTGCACTTACTGTGTTGGTCTTTTTCTTTATTCTAATATTGAATTTTTTGCCACCAGTCATCTTCTCAGTTATCAGCAAGACTTAAAATGATGTGAGGCTATGAAATGGGGCAAGGGTACAACTTCCTTCACGTACCAGATGTCGGATGTTCGGTGCCGTCCCCTCTTGATGGGAGGCGTTATTGATCAAATACCGGATTCTACTGTAGTGCATTCTGAAGCCCCACTTTGTGGGAGAAGCAAGGAGCCTGACATCTCTGATTTTATACTCTTCAGAGCAGCCAGCTCGTCCTCCAAGCCGTAGCCTTAAACAGGGTCCCCAACTGTCCCCGCTGCCAATTCTTCCCTCCCCCTACTGGCTGCGGGCCGCTGGCCTCCCTTGGTGGGGCAGAGCTGGTGTAGTGCTGGTTGTTGTGCAAGCAAATTTCAGATTCTCTTAGAAGTGAGTTTTCAGTGCTCTGAAGAAAAGAAACTAAAAGAAGGGAGTTTACGTTTTCCATAAGGGAAGATCCTAACAACATGATTTATAAAATACCTCGGGCAAACACTGTTCTGAAGTTGTATACCCGTTTTCTGATCTGAAATGAGATTTTCATTACTTTTCAGAATCAAAATTAATGAGAGTCCTTCCATTTTCACAGGCTTTTTTTTTTAAGTAGTAGTATTTATTACTAATTTGCAGACATTTACAGAAGGACTTTGGAGACACACTTGAACTGTAGAATGTTAGCATAATTGTGGTTCCTAAATTAGCATAAAACCTTAGTATTTCTTACGTATATTTTCTTGCTCACATGAAAAAAATGTCATATTTTAATGCCACTTTTGGATGATGTACCTCTGCTATGTTCTGGTCCTTGCAATGATAGAGGCAAGATGAAACCACATTTGGGAGTGGCATATGGTTGAGACACATTTTTTTCTAGGTCTCGAGTATTGACTAAGGTAAGACCCTGGAATTTGCCTTGGCACATGGGATTTGATGAAATCTGTTGGCCAAGAATGTCTTTGAACAATGATTCTTCTGGTGTTGCTACTCACTGTATTTCATGTTAGTAAAACCTCACTGGACTATACAAGGAGTGTTCAGTTCTTGTGTGATGTAGTGTGGGCAGGACCGTAGCTTTACCAGCTTTGTGTTTTATCATACCCTTTGAGAGATCATCAATACTTCTGGAAGACATAACAATTTGGTATTTCCTCACAGTCTTGAGTTGGTAATCCTGGATGTGATTAGTCAGTATCCCAGCCACTATGCTAAGAATGACTTGTGACTGGATATTAATCAAACAGGTTTTTAAGATAGCAAATTCTCGGGTGTTACACACAAACAATGAATCATGGAACACTACATCAAAAACTAATGAGGTAATGTATGGTGATTAACATAACACAATAAAATAAAATTAAAAAAAAAAAGATAGCAAATTCTCTACTCACATACCAGTTAAAAGGTCTTAATTTTTAACTCCCTGAAAATTCAGGACTAGGCGGGAAAAAAAGCGGGAGGCTTTATGTATGTGTGTATATGTATACCGTTAAAATATGCGCACGCACACACACACAGACACACACACACACGTACTCAGTTTCTGTCCTCTTTCCTAAAAAGTGCTTTCCCAGGTCTCAAAAATAGATACCATAAATTTAAGGGGGAAAGAGAGAAAAGATCATTTTAAATTGTAAGTATTTGTCATATATGCATTTGGTAGTCAAAGTAATTTTGAGTAAGTGATATGGTACAGATCAGTAACATAAGTTAGCAAGGGGGTATAGGGGATGCTCTGCTGGTTGTTTTGATTGGATTGAATCTCTCTGGTGTCCGTAACATACTCTACCCTGTGTGGTGATACATGTAATTTTCTTAGGCTCTATCAGACCTCCCATGCTGAGAAGTGTATGGGTGACATGGCTTGCAAGCTGGTCACTCACCCCTAAAGAAAACAGTCCTGGGTCACAACATAGAACCCACATTATGACAGTTCATAACGTTCTCCTTAAAATCCCCCCTGCTTCGTCACTTGCCAACTTTTGGAATTAGAAAGGTTCTGATATAACTAATAACATATTTATATTCTCCCCCCTTAAGGTCAAAAAATATTTTGAACTTGAACCCCTTGCACGTGGGAAACGCTGGATTCTACAGCCCTGCTCGCTGGATGACATGGAGGCACTGAAAGACAGCTTCTCTCAGCTGATCAATTTGTTAGAAGAAAAAGACCATGAAGCTGTAAGAATGTGAAATCTGGCAAAGAACACGGGTTCCCAAAGGCCTTGAACCTATCATGTTAGTTTTTCATTTTATTTTTATTTTGGTATCAAGACTTTAATGGCTTCAGTGTCTCTTTTCCTCTAGTTATCTCGGACTCTCATCTCTCTATTAAAGTGAATATTCTGTAAATCAGGTGAATTATCATCGGCATTAATGTCAACTACACACTACTGAAAGAGAATTTATTCTCTGTTTACCACTAATTATCTTCACCGCATGTCTCTTCCTTCTGTTCTAAGCAGCTCTTCTATACTCTGTGCTAAAATGGATGGAATTCGTGGCT
Source organism: Zalophus californianus (assembly GCF_009762305.2). NCBI lineage: Eukaryota > Metazoa > Chordata > Mammalia > Carnivora > Otariidae > Zalophus > Zalophus californianus. The sequence goes on from NC_045599.1 coordinate 114,988,181, forward strand.
CACAGAAATCAAATCCCTTATGAAGGGACTCAGGGAGACTCAGAACCTTGACTCATTTTCCCTGGGTTTGGGGGTGGAGCGTTATGTGACTGGGGCTCCTCATTTTATGTCTATTGTTTCCAAGATCTTTTGGGGGTTTTATTTTATTTTATCATATTTTATTCTTGAGTTTTTTTTGTATACGGGCCTTATAGATAATGAGAGAAAAATGAGCACCAAAAACTTCAATGAATCTCCTTATCAGAGAGGAACATCCTTCCAAGATAAAATTAACATGGAAGAACTTAAAGACAAGATGCATAATTTCCTTGATTCCATCTGAGGTCTCACTCCCCTCTCTTAAGAGCAAAAACTTTCTGTTTTTGAGACAAGAGAGAATTTAGGCACAATGCATGCGTGCATCACTGATGACTATTTCATCGAGTCCTCAAATATTTTTTTAGTGGAAAGATTCCCCTGCATAAAGTCAAGCTGCAACATAACAGAGGTATCTTTTTCTAAAAATCTAAATTGTCTGATTGAAAGAGAGAAGATAATTTTTAAAATAATAGATAAAAATTTTAAAAACAGCCAAAATGAAATATGGTTTATACTGACGAGGTTTAAGCTGGCATGGATTTGACAAAGAAAACAAAGAATCATCTGTATATTCATTCATTAAGTGCTAATGGAGTTTAACGGAGTCGCTGATTGTCTCCAACAAGTAATTAAAGGTCTATCAGTATTCCTATTATAAACCTCTATTTTCAGGGGTTTCACTGTGCCCTTAAAAAAATGTGCTGGGGCTGCAGCAAATCATTTTAGGGCCTAGATCCAGTCTTTGGAACTTTTTTTTTTTCATTTAATTTAAATGATAAAATTATGTAGAGATAAATGTGCAGTTTTACTAAGGTTTGGCACCACTGACCTTTTCTAAATCAAGAATAATCTATGGATATTGAAGTTTATGGATGTAATACTCTTTGGCATATTTTGTAGACTTTTGACCACTTCAAACACAAAATGGCCAAATGATAGAAAACCGCTCCTTTCACCTGAGCAATAAAAACATGTTTGTAATTTTTAGGTAGCACAGACTGGTTCTCAAATACCACAGACTCTCACTGTATTACACGGTGATGTAATACCTTGTAATTCTCCAGAAGATATATATCATTCAAATACAGCTTTTGTGGTTTAATCTTGTAGGTGGATTTTAATGAAATCATTACCTTTGAAACATCGACCACTTCTTTAAGCTCACCCCCCCCCATGGAATGGATCCAAAAAGGTGCATATTCGATCTTGTCTCCAGCATCCTTGAATATTTTTCACTGTGTAATCCGCGAGCGGCGCAAAACTTTTATTCCGACGACCAGTTACACAATCCCTGCTTTCATTTTTGTTCTGTTGCGCTCATCTTCTGTGACAAATAAATGATTATTAGGCATTGCTTTCTCGGCAAGTTCATTAAATGTAGAATGTTGTCTTTTTAAGACCTGGTGGCTGAGTGCTCCTTAGCCATCTGTTTAATGACTTCCCGTTGTGTGTGTGTGTGTGTGTGTGTGTGTGTGTTCATGTGTGCGCCAGTGATGGGCTTCTTCTCAGACCCACGACTGTCTGCAGTGTCTCAGCCGTCAGAATGAAAACATTATCAATCAGTACCCAACAACAGCTGTTTTTGACAAGTTTCTGTCTGACGCCTAATGCTTTACAACTGTCAATAAGGCTCCTTCTTTGTCTGGCAGTTCGGAGCTGGCCGTCTTGCTGCTTCCGAGCGGCATCCTATCCTTGTAACTCTAGAATTGGCTGTTTTGGAAATCCACTTGGGGGGTGGGGAGGGGCCTTGGACGGGCGAGCGTGGGTGGGTGGTGGGTGGGTGGTATGTGTGTGTATGTCTCTCCCTACTTCCGTGTAGAGTGCCACAGGTGTCTTAGTTTGCATATTCAACTATTATATAGGAAAAACAGTCTGTTATGTATTTCTTCACTTAGCTTCTTGTTATATTTATGGAAGTTACTCGTTTTTGTACCTTCTTAGCTAAAGCAGTTGCCTTTTTGTAATGGCAATTAATTTATATGACAAAACTTTGTACCTACTGTAGTTTATAGTATCGGTTGCTAATTAACTGCCATAGTGCCCTGTCTTTCTATTAAAAAAAAAAAAAAATCTGTATCTATACTTGGAGGGTAACAGATTCATGTGGACAGTTGCCAGACAAGAAGAACTTGTATTGTCCTTGATTTATATATGATTTCCACTATCTTCAAATGAAAATAAACGCTGAGTAGAATTGATGTTTTCGGACTGACTCCTTTCAGGCTTTAGCATTTGGGAGTCCCAGATTTCTGTTTACAGTTGTGTTGCCTGTTTAAGTCTTCAAAATAAGTTCTGCTGCTCTTGGGTCAAAACAAATGATTAATTCACATTTCCTTTGAAGCCATTGTGAAAACCTTAAAAGACCAAAAAAAAAAAAAAAAGTGTCTTTTCCAGTTGGTTTGTCTTCAGCAGCGATTTACTTTCTCAGGAGCTCTTCCTTCAGAATGAGTGAGCAGAGTCCCGATGTTAATGTAAAGTGTCACCTTTCAGTCAAAGCATCATCTTATTGTATTTGCTGTAAAAGCAATATTCTAAGAGTGACTGGTGCAATGAACTGTTTCCTTCAGCGGTGATTGATGCCCTAAGGAAATAAAGATTTTTAAGTGACTCGAGGAAATGCTGTGTATTTATAGGTCCATCCTTAAGAAGGAGAGTATTCTGTAAAAGAGAAAGAGTGAGAAAGAGAACTAAAGAGATAGATGGATGGAAGAAGAGAAAGAAATAGAAAAAAAGTACATGATAGAAGATGAAAAATCCAAATCCCAGCTCTCGTTTGGTCCCAAATGCAGCATTATCCCGACACATCATTTGACTACGCAGAGAGCTCGCAACGCTTCCCTCCTAAGCTGGGATCCAACCTGCATTCCTAGTTTTATTTCCAAGAGAGGCAATTAGTAGTTACCAAGTTCCTCAACATCTCAGACCTATCCAGGCAAATGTGGACAGAACTGTACAACTTTGAAGCAAATGGGTTTGCCTAACGTCCAGATGGAATATTCAGACTCGAGTGGAAACCTCATATTCATGCCTGGCTTCATCTTCTTTATAATTTTAGAGTGCATTTTCATTAACCTTCTGACCTAATGGTGCAAACAGAAAGGGGAAAGTATGTGGAGGGGGACGGGGGAAGTGGGAGTTGCCCTTTGGGAGCCCTCATTTTCATTGAATGTGGGAGGGAGGATCTGTCTTTGTTATGCAGAAACTTTAGGAGAATATAGATTCCCCGCCTTGCTTTTCCACTAGCCTGGGTTCTGGAGATCTGAAGTCCATGCTGTGAAATGCATTATCACATCATGTTGGGAATTCCTGGCTCCCAAGAGTTCACAGCTTTTGGTCACCACTGACTCAGCATGATTAAATGATTTGCATCTCAGAGTTAAATGTTTCCCAACTCAGATGCATGAAGTGACTGATGAGCCTGCGTTTTGGCACCCTACCCCACCCCCCTCGCACCGATTTAGGAACATGAAAAGGATCCCGTGTAAGACCCAGAAGCCTCAGATGGGGTATCCATTTCTCCTCCCCTTCCCCATTCTCTTTAAATTAAAACCTAAACGAGAAACTGGCCTTCCACCTACTGTTTTGTTGAAGCTGGAAATTCTGACCTCTCATCCTGGGGGCTCATCTGTTTGTGACAAACTCTTCGTAAGGTGATTTTCTGTGAAACCAAAGAGTTTAAAAGGCACCAAGAAGAATCCCTCCAACATAAGCCTTGGCTCGCATCCTTCTTTTACAGAACGAAGTGGAGTAAAAAGTGCATGATTATTTGATCAGGTTTTCTCTGTATTCCCATCTTCATCCATCTCTGCTCTGTCCGCACGCTCTAGTCACTGGATGCTGGTTTAGAAAGGCCACCTGCGGTGTTCTTGGGCTTAGCTTGCCCTCACCCTTTCACGTTCCCCTCTGGTTGTGTGATCAAATGCGAGTTGCCATGGGATACTCTATATAAATAACTACTTTTGAGAAGGAAAAATTTCAGGCTTGGTGGTTTAAAGCAACCTTGTTTACCATGTATAGTGTTACATGGTCACTGGTACCCTGTTTGGAGAATAAGAAAAGGGACTGCTCAGTTTTGTGCCTTGCGAGGTTCAGCCTGGCTAGGACCCAGTGTGACCCCTGACACCCCACTGCCGAGACAGACATTTCCACATCCGTGGACCAACATGAGAACAGCCGTCACATCGCACATAGAGGATCTAACGCAAACAACAAAGAATGATTAATTCCTTTTTTCCCTTTTCTTGTTCAAAAGTCTCTCCCTCTGATGCTGATGCTCTCAAAATATTCTACCCAGCTATTTCAGCCCAGTTCTTTCTAGTAGTGATATTCCAACCATGGAGGTCAGTTGGGCAGGGTTGTCCCCAGAGAGGAAAGCCTGGCTCAAGTGCATGGGGACAGGGCACACAGTGACAATGAAAATAAGCCTTTAATAAACATCATGCTCCCCGGCTCCCTTATGTCCCTATTTCCTCATGGGAGGTGGGCAAGATGGTCGTCTCACAAAAGCCTCAGATCACTTACATCCCAGGCAACCTTCCTTGCAGGTGTGAAACTCAGCCTAAAATGCCACAACCTTCTCTGACAAGTGATTCATTGAGGCAAAGGCTGGAGCTCCAGCATCAAACAGATGTCAGACAAAACACCAAATGCCTATAAATGATTGCTTTGCAAGCAGTGGAATGACTGGAAGGCCTGGCCTGATGATGTACTCCATGTCTGGACAAGCTTACAGAAGACATAGGTGGTGGGGAGGGGGCAGGGGAGCCGTTTCTAAATGGAGTCTGTGAAGAAAGCTCTTTCTGGAGACAAGTGAAACCACGATTCTCACCTGAGAGGTTCATGTAGAGAAGAAGGATTTCTGGCTGGTCTGCGCATAATACATGTAAAGATCAGTTAGAAAAATGCATGTCAAGGGCACCCTGAAGCCCAGACTGGTACGATGTGATGTTAAATCAGTAGACATATAAATATCAGAGTAAATTAAAAATGAGATTTGGTTGGAACGGAAACTGCTCAGCAAAAGGCAGAGACAGGAATGCAAACAGTAAGTCTGGCTGTCATTCTCTATAATCTGGAGCAAGTCAGGCTCGGCTCTGGACCTTCTCCAGTTGTTTTACAACTTTCTAGACATGGGGTGTATCAACCCAGTGCTTTTATTAAGCGGCTTCGACAGGATTTTCAGATGACAGCTTGTCAAGAGTCAACTTACCATTGTCCTTTTTGCAGGTTTTATGTCGCATTTGAAACTTTCAGTTTCGGTAATTTTAAGGGGTTTCATCTATTCATTAATTTGGCATGTTTTTGTGGAACACCTCCTCTGTACCAGGCATTGTGTTAGATGCTTGGGACACAGGAGTAAATACGACGGACTTGGCCCCTGCCGAGTCTGTAGGACTTTAATTCCTGGAACATTGGTTACATTGGATTATTTCTATGACCCTAGAGAATTTTTGTATTGGGGCATGGGGGAGAGACGGGGGATTTGGTTACGTTAAAATTCCAATGTGAATCTCTAGATTTTAAAATATTTTTTCTCGGTCCTAATTCTTGGTTTTCAGCCCTCCTGATTTGAAATTGTCTTTGAATGCAATTTAGTTTCTTTTGAGACCATTAATAATAAACTAGAAATCTAAACAAACACAACAGAAAAGGCTTATGCCTCTTTTTAGCATCTTTCTAAATAGAACTGTCTAGAGCTAGCACCTTTTATTCTGTCCTGTTTTTGTGTTTTTGGTTTTGGGGGGGATTTTTTGTTTTTGTTTTGTTTTTTACTGCGGCAACAACGAAGCATGTGTCTACCACACAAAAGTGCTTCCAAAGTGCAAAACCAAACTCTGTCAATCACCTCCCGTTCTTTTCATCTTCTCTGTATTCAAAGGGCTTTACCTCCTCTGGAAGTAGCTTGGTCTCTTCTTTCTGTCTGTGGATCCGACAAATGACCTGTATCTGAAATGTTGAATTTTGAATCTCTAAGAGCAACCATTCTAATTCCGTGGCTGTCTCTTGTGATTTATTCCACCAAACAGTGAAGGCTGCTGTGTAAAAAGCCATGCCACAATTCACATGCCCAGACAGAGGCAGTAACCTGTAAGCTATATAACCCCCTGGATTTTTTTTTTTTTTTTTTTTTTACCTAGTCAGAGCTGTGAGTTTCAACCGGGTTTCAGGAGGCTGCTTCATTTTCCTTCACTGAAGGTTGGAAAGTTGGAGAGACCCCCTTAAGCCCATTACCTATTCCAGGAGAGTACTTGGGCATAGTTGTTCTTTTAGCAGAAGTTAATGCATTTTAGGTTTTAGAACACTTCTGCAAAATTCACACCAATACCATTCTCATTTCCTGAACACCTCAAGTCTGCACTCTTCCCTCCTCACCAGCCCCTAGCTCCACCATAGATGTGCCTCTCAGAGAACCACAGCACAGCCCTCTGTAGTTTACCAGCCTGGGCTCCAGTAGGATCACAAAATAAACTGAAACGAAACTCACTACTTCCACTCAGTTTGTTAACTTCAAGTCATCCCAAATTTTTAGGTTAAAATAGCAGGATCCAATGAAAAGTCACATGATGCCAGAGATTAGTTGTGTCGTTTATACTTTGAAGTTCTGCCCCTAATAAAATAATGGATCCAGGCAATGACCAGCAGCATCTACTAACCTCACAAAGAGAGGAACAACCAGGCATTATATGCTTCCTAACGGAAGTGTACAATACCACCTATGAAGTGTCCTTGCCGAAAGAAGATTGAACCTGAGTCTTACGAAGCCTCTAGATCTAAGCACCGATTTGCAGAAAATACAGGAATGGAGGTGTATGTAAATGACATGTGGTGGTGCAGTAATTAAAATCCAGATTATTGGAAACTCGACTGGACAAATGAATTGTTTTTTTTTTTTTTTTTAAGATTATTTTAGAGAGAGCACGAGTGGGAGGGACAGAGGGAAAGGGAGGGAGAATCTCAAGCAGACTGCACACTGAGCACGGAGCCCCATGTGGGGCTTGATCTCACAACCCTGAGATCACCACCTGAGCCAAAACCAAGATTTGGACACTTAACTGACTGTGCCACCCAGGAGCCCCAGAGCTGGTTTCTTAAATGGCAGGAAGCAAAGAAAAATAGAGGGAGGAAGCCCTATAGATTAAAAGTCTTTTTTTTTAAATTTTATTTATTTGTTTGAGAGAGAGAATGAGATAGAGCAGGAGAGGGGGGAGGGTCAGAAGGAGAAGCAGACTCCCTGCTGAGCAGGGAGCCCGATGCGGGACTCGATCCCAGGACTCCAGGATCATGACCTGAGCCGAAGGCAGTCGCTTAACCAACTGAGTCTTAGGAGCTCTACAGAGCTCCCAGCTGGCTCAGTCGGTGGAGCTTTCAACTCTTGATCTCAGGGTTGTGAGTACAGGCCCCACGATGGGCATAGAGCCTACTTTAAAAACAAGTCTTAAAAGGTCTACAAGTAACTGCAGAGTGTGGACCTTATTTGGATTCTGATTCAAACTACCAAAGAAAATAAAATCTGAGAGAACTGGAGAAATCTAAGCACTTAACATTTTATGAATTAAGTAGTCATTGATTGCCAGGCTACTTTATCCTAGGTGTGATCATGGAGTTGTGGTTGTGTATTTTTTAAAGGAGCCCGTATGTGTTGGTGACACACGGGTATTTATGGATGAAACATTACGCTTGAGATTTAGTTCAAAATAATTTTATTAGGTAGAGAAAGGAACAGAAGTATTTGGGGATGTAGATGAAATAAGATTGGCCACCCGTGACAACTGTCAAGGCCAATGATGGTGACATGAAGGTTCACAATAACTTGTGGTCTGCCTCTGTTTGTATAACTGACATTTTCCCCAAGAAAAAGGTTTTGAACGAGAGAATGAAGGAAAAGAAAAAGTGAAGAGGGGGGGATAAAAAGCCACAGAATAGATAATCTGCAAGACAAAACCAAGTCTGTTGCCAGAATAGATTCAGAGCTGCTCAAGTTGGTAAAAAGAGAAAAGCAATCAACTGAATGGAAAAATTAGCAAGAGCCTTGAACAGGCACAGCGCCAAGGAAGATCATATCCAAGTGGCCAGTAACTTTAATAATGGTGCACGTAACTAATGGAGAGTTACCATGAGATAGCACTACACACTCACCAGAAGAGCTAAAATTAAAGACAATACCAAGAAGAAGAAATAAGAGAAAAGAAGTATCAGTCTGGCATATTCATCACCTCTGAAAATTTGTGTCCTAATTCCAAGGAGGAAGTGTGTCACACAATGACTGATCCCCTAGTTTCGGAGGCCACCAGAACTGGTTTAGAGTTTGACTCCACTCTTTGCTAGTCATGTGATGCTGGACAAATCACTTAATTGTGTTTTAGATTCTCGTCCACAGTGCAGATAATACATCTACTTCAAAGGGTTACCAAGGGGGTTTGAAAAAAAAAAAATGCGTGTAAACTGCTTCTCACACTCAGCACACGGGAAACACGCAATTAAAGGGGACAATGATGATTCCAGTAATGTTCGAAGCAACTCTCCTTTCGCATTTCTTAGGTAGAAAGCTCTGCCAGAGCTGAGGCAGGTCGAAAGGCACAAATGGTGAGGTTTTATGACCAACAAAGTTACATAATGACTAGGACAACATCAGTCTGGGAAGCGTGTCCTCACCTGGTCATGCAACCTTTCTAGACCTGATTAACACAGCTCCTGTGACCTCCATAGTGTCTGTCTCTTGTCATTCAACCACGCATCCATTTATGTATTCTTTCAACAAACATTGAATATATATTATGTGCAAGGCATCAGGCTATATATATCAGAGAAAGTGAAAAGCCAATTAAAAATATAACCTGATAGGGCACCTGGGTGGCTCAGTCGTTAAGCGTCTGCCTTCGGCTCAGGTCATGATCCCAGGGTCCTGGTATTGAGCCCCACATCGGGCTCCCTGCTCAACAGGAAGCCTGTTTCTCCCTCTCCCACTCCCCCTGCTTGTGTTCCCTCTCTCACTGTGTCTCTCTCTGTCAAATAAATAAATAAAATCTTTATATATATATATATATATATATATATATATATAACCTGATAAAGTGCTCAAGACTAAATATTTGCTATTTAAATAATTTTGTTTGTTTCTAAAGAGGTCGCTCATTCTTTCTAGTACTTTCCATGTCATCATCAGCTTATAAATCACAGAAAGGCAGTGCTTATGACTTCTGTTGCCTTTTTACATCTTTATAGCACTTAATACAGGATATTTCATGAATATTGCTGACTGGCTAACAATTTCAGGTTGGAGACACGGGTTTCAAGCCTAACAACATCTTTTTTATAGGGTTGGGACTGCATAAAGTTGAGTTTTGTCACCAAGGATTATAAAAGTGATTCATGTTCATTGTGGAAAATGCAAAGATTATATAAAGGAGAAAATAGGAAACAACTATATCCTAAAAAAGAATCACGTTAACTGTGATGTCTGTCCTTTTAATCTTCTTTCATATATGATTTTACAGAACTGGGATCGTGCTAGGCACACTTTTTTTTTTTAATATTTATTTGAGAGAGAAAGCACGAGCGGGGAAGGGGCGGAGGGAAAGGAAGAAGCAGGCTCCCCGCTGAGCGGGGATTCCACACACACGGTTCGATCCCAGGACCCCGAGATCATGACCTGAGCCAAAGGCAGATGCTTAACTGACTGAGCCACCCGGGTGCCCCACAACATATTATTTTTTAGAACATGCTTTTATTATTACTAATATATTAGCATTTTTCTATGTTGTTGGATTTCTTCCTAAAACATGATTTTTAATGGCTGCCCAGGGCTGCTCTAACTCGTCCCCCATTGTTTATTTGGATTTCTGTTTTAAATGTCTTTGTAGAAGAATATTTGTGCACATTTCTTGATGATTTCCATAGAATAAATACTAACATAGAATTAAGGGTTTGAAGTGGAATTACAGGGTCAAAAGGCATAAACACTTTTAAGGTTTTTAAAACATATTCTCCACTTGCCCTCCCAAGCTGTACCAATTCACAGCTCCCACCAGTGACTAGAGACCAGTTCCTATTTGCCCACTACCTCGTGAACCCAGGCTATCGAATGATTTCAATCTATCCTGATGTAATAGTTAGAAGATGAAATCTTGTTTCGATTTGCTTGTATGATAACTTGCATTGCAGCTAGACTTTAAAAAAGGAGAACAGGGATGTCTGGGTGACTCAGTCGGTTAAGTGTCAGCCTTCGGCTCAGGTCGTGATCCCAGGGTCCTGGGATCGAGTCCTGCATCGGGCTCCCTGCTCAGTGCGGAGCCTGCTTCTCCCTCTGCCCTTCCCCCCACTCTGTGCTTTTTCTCTCTCTTGCTCTCCCTCTCTCTCTCTCTCTCTCTCTCTCTCTCTTTCTCCTCTGACAAATAAATAATATCTTTAAAAAAAAATAAAGAGAACAGCTTTGGTCAATCATCTTCTGCAGAAGTGGAAGAAGTGACCATATTTATTTCTATGTGATAAATTGCATAGTTCAAACACTTCCCATTCGCTTCTTACAAGGTGTTGACCACAGCGTAGATGCACAATATATATTACACAGTTGACCCTTGAACAACACAGAGGTTAGTGGCACCAACCCCTTCATAGGCAAAAATTCATGATTCCCCAGGTTTTGCTCCCCAAAAACTTAACTAATAATCTCATGTTGGCTGGAAGCCTTACCCATAGCATAAGCTTTTATATATTATATGTATTACATTTTGTATGTTCTATGTAGTATAAACTATATCCTTATAATAAAATAAGCTAGAGAATGTTATAAAAATCATAAAATATATTTACACTACTGTACTTAAAAAAAAAAAATCCATGTATAAGTTGACCCTCACAGTTCAAACCCATGCCATTCAAGGGTCAACCGTATGTGTTTCTGTGGGGAGGAAAGATTTATAAATAAACACCATGCACTTGTGATGAGTCCACTGTGTAGATGGTAAGTGTGAAAGGAGGGGAAGTAGGAAAGAATGAAAACACAAATGGAAAGGTAAGCTGAGGTCAGATGGGGGAGGGCCTTGAATGCCAAGACAAATAACTTGGATGAAATACAGTGGTTATTGAGGAGCCAATGAATATTTTTAAGTAGTATAATCAAAACAGTTATTTAGAACAAGGAACCTGGGAGGGGGATGGGTTGGAAGAGGGGAGCTCTAAGGTGGTTGGAGGTAACAAAGGAGAATAAATGTGATGACTTAGCAGGAAAACATTTTAGTGGAAACAGCAATTAAGCAATTAAGACCAACTGAGGGGCTGAGGTAATGAGAAGGTTGAAACCAGCCCCCTTACCTTTATTACCTGCTTGGCACTCCAGAGCCCCATTGTCCAGAACAATGAAGACAAGATTGGACTGCCTCCAAAGATGGACTGGGTGAATTCCCATGAGCCAGGGGGGTGAGTGGAGGTTCTGTAGGGTCTGCTCCTCTCCCGACCTGCTGCCCATGGAAGAATCCCACAGGTCCAAGAAGCCCCACAGGCCACCCAGAAAGGGCTTCATTGAACACACTCAAGTAGTTTAACAAATAACCTCACCGACAAATAAGGGAGGCAGGAATCCACTTCTGAGGCTGCGTGGCTGAGCTGCGGGGTGGGTAACTGGAACATTTTTCAAGATACAGTAGTACTTTACATCGTCCAACAACGGCTAAATGACAAAAACCAGGAATCATTCCCCCGTTCAGGCCCACCTTCACAGAGGGGCAACCAGTGCGTTCACACAGCAGGCCCCACTCAAAAGGGCCCTGTGCTTGATTTAATGCTCTGCTGGCACCATCTTGAAATTCTTAATAATTTTATCCTTTCACTTGTGTTTTGTAAGTGAAGTCCGATGGGATGATGGAGTCTGCATGGGAATAGAGGAGATCCTGCAGTATGCGTGTCCTTGCCCGCCTGTTCATATGTAGCCTTTCAGATGCCCCATCAGCACACATTCCTGGTGGACCCACGGTGCGTGTGGTCTCAAACCAACCAGAAGGTAATCATATTTGGTTGATGACTGGGTAAGAGGGAGCCCTGGCATCCGCCTGAGGCCATGCATTGCATCCAAACCTGAATTTGCATCAAATGCAAATGGTATTCTAAGAAACCCCAACAAGCAAGGAACTCTATCATACTCTTTCTTACGGGTGTTCCTTCCCTGTATTAGCCAACCACTCACACCTAAAATAAGGACCTCAAAAGAGGGGGAAGGTAGAGTAACCCATAGTTAGTTCTTTTCTGTCCATCCTTACACATCAGTAGCCAAAGGTAGTGAGTTGGTGAATGTGTACGTATCAAGAAGTGAAATAAAAAGATGAGTTCATTTTGTGTGCCTTTGTACGAAGTACGAAATATGAATTGTATAATTTCAATGATTCTGCATATGAGATTGCATTGCACAATACAAAGTGGCGATGTTATAATTGTAATTTTTAATTTTTCTTGACTTAAAATGTCATTAAAAAACAAATCCAAATCACCATGACCAGGTAACAACAAAACCTTGCAATAAAGGAAAAAGCTTTATATTTATGGCATCTTTTTTCTCTTCTGTGGACAAGGGGCCCCATATTTTTGTCTTGCACTGGGCCCTGCAAATTACAGAGCTAGCCCTGCCCACAAGACACGTATGGGCTGTGAAACAAATTAACTGGGTTTGAATTCCAGCATTGGCACTTTTTGACCTTGGGCAAGTCGTCCTTCCCAAAGCTGTTTACTCATCTGTAAAATTGGGATATTAACAGTTCATATCATTTAACCATAAAGTATTTATAAGGATTAAGTGAAATACTACAAATAAAAAGCTTAGTACCTTGCCTGCCACAGAGCACACGCTTCATAAATGTTAGCTCTTACAGTCAGTGTAACTGTTAGTTCTTATGGTGTAAATCGTTAGTTACTGCAATCACTCGTGCTGGTGTCCCACTGCGTGGTGATGCTACCAAAGCATTGCTGTGTGTGCTTTCCTACGCCCGCCTGCACTTACCTGACTCCCTCTCTCAGGGGCACATGCAAGCTCCTTCGGGGAGCTATGCCTGTCCTCCTCTAGTGTGGGGGCACTCCTGTGAGGCCATCACTCATAAATCACTGCCATCATATGGATGGCTGACTCCAAATAGGGGCTGCATCCTTAGTCTCATTACCTGTGGCCAGGATAACAGGGTCATATGATAAAAAGCATAAGAAACTCCCGGTAGGAGGCCATGGGGTATGGCAATCCCTTCAGTGCATCCCAGGTTGGGGCAATGTAATGAGTAGGCACCTTGTGTTTCCCCTGGGGAATAATGTCTGGCTGCCCTCTAAGGTGTTCTCTGAAACTTTTGGGGAAAAAGAAAAAATAGGTCTTTTTGATGATTTGGTTGTCCAGTGGGGGTTGGAAAGATGCATAAGTCCATTTCCTTTGGCAGAACACAACACTGAAATCATCATCCTACCTTTTGAAAGCACAGGAAAAAGTTATACACTGATATTGACATGAATTCTTGACATTGAAAGCATTACTCCAACAGATATCTGACAGGGCTCCCGAGGGCATGGTCTGTGGATGACTGGCATAAAAGTAACCCAGAGTACAGCTGTGAATGTAGATTCCCGGGCCTCGCTCCTAGAGCTACTGAATCAGAATATCTGTAAGTGCAAGGCCCAGGAGTCTGTATTTTAATAGGCTCCCCAGGTGACTCTAACCAACTGCCTCGAAGTGTTCGCGGGCAAGAGGGCAGAAGAGGGTGAGCAATGATGAAGGTGAATTAGGAATAAGGAAGTTTGTTTTTCCAGGAGCTGTTACTTAACCTATATCAGCTGTGTTCTTCCTGAAGTTGTGGTTGGGCAAAGAAATGAGAGCTTATAGGTCCTCTGGGGTGTTGGGGTTCTGAATGCCAAGTGGCTGTGTCATCCCTGTTGAGATACAAAGGGGCCTATGGGAAGCAGAACGAAGATCTGGATCTGAGAAAGAGGAACAGGGTCATACTGAGGACTCTGGAGAAAAGCGTTTGAAGACTTGCCTGAGGTTTTGGTGTGCTCCAAGTCAGCAGGTATCAAACTGCAGGATGTTCCCGTGGGTACAAAGTTGGATGGTTTTACGGAAACCAATTTCTAGATCTTCAGCTGACATATATATTCGTCACTACAACTGGTCCGCCAAGAGTAGGTCAGCATTCTGCTGCTCCAAGTTTCTCTTTATTCCACAACCGCTCCTCCCATTTTAGGATAGGAAGGCAGACCTCTCGTGGTCCAGTAGAGTTGGTTGGGCATCCTCCGACCCATGAGCTTAGAGAGGGGCAGTGTTAGAGAAGGAAAAGCATCTGGCACATTGACCCCCCACCCCGGAAAGAAATCAGTGCTTTAACCAAATGCCACTAGGCACTGCAGCATCCTCCCAAACTCGTCAGAAGACCCCCGATGACTTGCCTTTTGCACTTAACTCTGGGCAAATGATGCGAGTTGTCCGTGTCAAACAAAAGCAAATAACCAGAGACCAGAACTTTGAAATGCATCCCCTTTCAAATGTGTCCAGGAGCCCCCTTCCCTGCAGTATGCAGCGGCTTGTCCTTAGAAGGAACACAGGCTGCTACCCCGCTTCAATACAGTACCTACAGTATGGGGCTGGAAAAGTCATCAAAGCATTAAGGGTATTAGGGGTGTTTACTCCACATTCCTATCTATTTGCTGCCCAATTAACATGATTTGCAGCTGAGAAAATAATACTCTCCTCCATCGGAGATAAATTGGGTCCCCAAACTGTGAAACAAAGAACAGGGAACTGGTGATGTTTATAGAAGTTATTGCAAACAAATGCACTTCAAAAGGATCTGTGGTGACAGATTCTGTTTCACGAGGTCCTCCCAATTCTTAGTCTCCCGAGAACCTTCCTCAGACTCTGCTGGGTGTTTTCACCACCAGCCTGCCGCTTTAGGATATAGTGCAGTGTGTGGAATTAGTCTAGACCTGTGCTGTCCAATGCTGAAGCAATTTAGCCCTTGAAAGGTGACCGGTCCAGATTGAGGTGTGTTGTAAGTATAAATTACACACCAGATTTCAAAGACTTGGTACTGGAAAAAATGTCAAATATCTCCTTAACAACTCTTATAGTGATTACATGTTGAGATGTTAATATTTTGGATATATTGGGTTAGACAAAATATATTATTAAAATTCATCTCACCCGTTTATGTTGATTTTTTTTTATTTTATTTTTTAGCACGGCTACTAGAAAATTTAAAATGACACATGCGCTTCGCATTTGGGGCTTGCATTACATTTCTGTCAATCTGTCAGTCTAGAGTAAGGGTTTAGCAGCCTTGGGCAAAGGTTGATGGGAAGGCGGAAGTCCAGTTCCCAGAAGTAGACGGAGCTGGGGAGATTTGGGGCTGGCAATGACCCCTCTTGCCGAAAGGAGGTACATTTGTGACAGTTGCAGCATGTGGAGCCCAGGCTCACAGATTGTAAACTGCCTTCCTTCTGGTTCTAATACTTACTTAACCTCAAAGGAACTTTAATATTTAAACCAAATGGCACGGGAGATTTCGGTAGGCTGATGTATTGCTCTCGGTTCAGCCATTTGAGAAATCCTACTGAGGTCTCGGCGCAGCTGAGTTCCAGTCGCCGCCATATCC
This sequence comes from Zalophus californianus, assembly GCF_009762305.2. Taxonomy (NCBI): domain Eukaryota; kingdom Metazoa; phylum Chordata; class Mammalia; order Carnivora; family Otariidae; genus Zalophus; species Zalophus californianus. Next base: position 115,003,870 of record NC_045599.1, read on the forward strand.
CAGCGCGAGTCTGGCACAGCGCTAATGAGCTGATGAGATTTTTTTTTTCTCACTTGTTTGATATTAAATAGAAAAGCCTTGAGAATCCAACGTTTACAGATAGTGTGAAAACTGGAAATGCGGGTTTGGACTGAGCCAACTACAACAGATCCAAAGACGGCAGTTGCGTGGTGGTTCGAGAGCAGTGCTGCCGGCTCCCATGGTGAGCTCCACCAGCAGCCTGCGTGAGTGGAAGCTCTTCGCCAGCTTCCGCCTCTCCAGAGGTGAGGACCACCGGCTTTACTCTCCTGCGGGGCCCGCTCTGCCCAACAGCCTTATTTAAGGTAATCGACTTACTGATCTCAGCCAAGAATTTAAAGCATTTGGATTATGAGGTTGAGTCAGTTTGGGCTGTCCGGAAGCTGATGCCAGACCTCACCGGGGGTCCCTCAAATCACAACAACAAAATTGATAATAATAGCAAATACTTATTGAGTACTCACTATGGGTTCTAAATCCATTATCTCACTCTTCGACCCTGTGTGATATAAAGGGTTTTTTGTTTTGTTCGGTTTTTGTTTTCTAAGTTGTCCAAGGTTACATAAGGCTGTCTGACAAGAGCGCACACTTAGAACCCCTCTGCTGTTCTCCTGGAGAAGCAATATTAAAATCTCAGCGGTATTCATCAGAAATAGCAAAATGGTGAATCAGAACTTCTTCAGTCATTCAGGGTGCCAGGACCGTGCGTGTGTGTGTGTGTGTGTGTGTGTAAGTGACCAAAATGTTAACGTTTTCTATTATGGTAATGCATTTTGGGTAAGAAGGTCTCTATGAAGGACTTAGTTCACACTGAGCTACCTGAGAAGAGCCTCCAGATTTCATCTTCATAGAATCTTTCTAAAATCGGAGGTAACGTGATGTAGACAAGACATTTTTCACTGTGAAACCTTTTCTTCAAATAAAATCCTATCTTTAGACCAAATATAAAAATAATTATACAGGGGCGCCTGGGTTGAGTGACTCCTGATTTTGGCTCAGATCATGATCTCAGGGTCATCAGATGGAGCCCCACATCGGACTCCATACGCAGCACAGAGTCTGCTTGTCCCTCTCCCTCCCCTGCTTGTGCGTGCCTGTGCTCTCTCTCCCTCTCTCTTTCTCTCTCAAATAAATAAATAAATAAAATCTTTAAAATATATATATTAATTATACAAAGGTGAGCTGCTCAGACCTCCACGAGCTCATCCATTTCTGGTGTCTGTGGCCCTAAGACACCACATACAGCCTGTTGGGCACTCAAAAGTAGTGGAGTTCCTGGTGAACGGTGTTAGGAGATCCAGATTTGAACTCTCCTTCTGCCACTTGCACTCATGTGAGCCTCAGTGAACCTTCATGCAGTCATTGCTCCCATCAGGTAGCTGTGCTTCCCCACAGTTCTCTAGAAAATTAAAGTGGATTCTATTGAGCTCTCCTACAGTCCATTCTTCTTACAGTCCATTTGTGCAAAGCAGAAGGCCTTGCCTTACTGGACTTCTGACCACACCTCCTTGCCTTGAGCTGGTGTAAACAGCCAGTCCCCAAGATGAGCTTTCACCGCTGAAAATGGCCTTTCTGATGGGCGCCTGGGTGGCTCAGTCGGTTAAGCGACTGCCTTCAGCTCAGGTCATGATCCTGGAGTCCCGGGATCAAGTCCCGCATCGGGCTCCCTGCTCGGCGGGGAGTCTGCTTCTCCCTCTGACCCTCTTCCCTCTCGTGCTATCTCTCATTCTCTCTCTCTCAAATAAATAAATAAAATCTTTAAAAAAAAAAAAAGAAAGAAAGAAAATGGCCTTTCTGAATCCCAGTGGCAATGAGGGAGGCCATGGCAAAGAGTCTCCAAGTGACTCTTTCCCATGGAGACCCAGAGTGGCAGCGAGAAACTAGGGAAATCAGAGGTTGAACAAGGTTCTAAGAGTTTTAAGGGGGACAAGTACAAGATCCAAATGCACCATGGAACCACCCCTATGGTCCAAAGCTTCTGCTGCAAGGCTAAAGGATTTCTTTGCCCTCTTTCCCCGGCCACACACCTCCTCTTGTTTCCTCACATTCTCCAAGAAGCTGTATCAGGAAGGAGATGCCATGGACTTTGGAGAAAAGATACTTTTTAAAAAGAATCAGTATTTCAATAGAAAGCATGTATGGATGTATGATGAGTGAGAACACCATTTAAAAAGGCTTAGAATTAAGGAGAATCTTCTCCTTAGCTGAGGCGCTTGTAGAAGAGAATGATTAGAACAACCGCAAGATTATCTTTCTACTTCCATTGTCCCTGCACTGGGCTGTCATATCTCATGCCAAATTAGGACAAGAAGGATTTACTGTGAAGTGTCTTCCATGTGGCGGGCTCAAGGCTGTCAAAGCCGCAAAAATAAACAAGTAAAATCCTAAGACGTGGTTCTTGATTTGAGGGGCTTGTTGGGAATTTATGCATAGAAAACCGAAAGCATCCAGGGCAGTCCATAAAGCTACCGATCCATCTCTAGGGGAGCTGTGCTGTCCTTCAGACAGGGCACGTGCTCCATTCTTCAGCGGGTTCTCAGACTCTGTGGAAAAGAGATAGACAGTTGTGTCGTGTGTATGAGGGGTACCAAAACATCTGTCCTCTGAGGGTGCACCTGCTCGGTCCATCATGGGTCCCCCTAGCTTCCCCTGGACGGGTCACCCTTTTTACGGATCTCATTAGCCCTTCTGGGTCCATCACATCTTACTTTCCAAAGACTTGCTGTTGGTTGTAGTACATATCAGACTGTACATGTTTTCATTAACTTACCTAAATCTTGAAGCTTTAACTTTCACATAACATATTAGGTTTGATGTAAATGTGAGGAAAAGTACATTAACCTGTTGTCAATATGCTGTGCTGAAAGCATTCCCCAAC